>NW_022106463.1:9923213-9948277 GCF_000313985.2 Echinops telfairi | reverse complement strand
CGATGAGATGGACGGACACGGGGGCTGCATCCATGGCTCACACATGACAACAGCTGTGACGATGGCACAGAGCCATGCAGCTTCACTGTTGGGCACGGGGGTTGCTATGGGTCTCGGCCAACTGGATGGCACCTAACACGTTTTCACAGTTTTACATTTCCTTTGCTTTCTAGGGTAGAGTTTTCTCAAGCCCAGGTTTAGAATACCAGTCGACAATGACTAAAGATTTATGAAGCAGAACAGTCTTCATGATATCCTATGTCCTACATACAACGCAGTAAACTCACCCACATACATTAACACTTCTAACACTGTCACATCTCAAACCCATAATTTTTTTTAAAGGTTGATCACAATCTACACATTTTCAGAATCCACACAAGAGTGGGAAAGCATGCTGCCAAATTTCAAAAGCCAAGACGAATTAAAAGGCCAGCAGTTCAAACCCACCAGCCGCTGTACTCAAAACCATTCACAATCTTAAAAGCTGAGCAGGGTCACTATGAGTCGGAATCCACTCAGTGGCGGTGGGTTTGGTTCAGGGGCTGACAAGGCACTGGCTTATCAAGGCTGCATGAAGGCCAGACCCCACCCTGAGGCACTCTGCGGCAGGGACTCCGGGTCAGGTTCAGTAAAGGGAATGTAGTCAGAGATCTTCCTAAGCCATAGTGTCACATCACCTAGTAGTTACGTGGTGGGCTGCTGTCAGCAGTTTAAACCCAGCAGTCACTTTGCAGGAGAAGACAGGGCTTTTTGCTGCAGTAACAAGGTTGCAGCCTAGAAGTCCTGCCCTACAGAGTCGCTTGTAAGTTGGCACCAACTTGATGGGAGTGGTTTTTTCTGGGTTTAGTGATCCTCAAATGTGTCCACACTTAAATTTTACACAAATGCAACACTCTCACCCAACACTCTGGTGGCACAGTTGGCTGAGCACTGGGCTGCTAGCTGCAAGGTCGGTGGTTCAAACCCACTAGCTGGACCTTGGGGAAAAGACAACTTTCTGCTCTCCTGGAAGCTGACAGCCTCAGAAACCGGCCAGCAGTCCCACGCCGCCCCGCTGGGTCGCTGTGAGTCAGGGTCAGCCTGAGGGCCAGGGGTGCGTGGAGTTTCTCATCCGAAGTTAGCACTGCTGGGGACGGAGTACCTTCTCTGCCAGCTCTAACCCCTGACTGGTTTAAATTAAGAACAGCAGACAACGAACAGTCCTCACCCCATTCGGTTGTCCAGAAACAGAAGACTTTGCTAAGTCTTACTCATAAGGTTAAGAATCCCACTTCTTTGGAAAAACTGAATCTCTAAGTCTGTGTCTTAATCCAGATAGACTAGAGAAACAAATCCAGAGACAAGCGTAGGAGAGAACTTTTTATCAAAGAGCAACTGTACACTAAGAAAACATCCCAGCCCAGTCCAGATCAAGTCCTTAAGTCCGACATCACCCCACATGTCAATACTACTCTGTAAATTCCTCTTTAGACTCATGCAGCACATGCAATGATGCCGACTGCAGAAAGATCACAGGCCAGTGGGTGGAAAGTCTTTTGGATCCAGTGGTGGTAGAAGCATCTCAGTGCTGGCATGGGTCTCCACATGGCTCCTCCAGCTCCAGGGCTGTAGCTGCATCAGTGTAGCTCCATGTGGCTTGTCAGCAGGAAGACCAGAGAGGTTCTCCATCCTCCAGGGAGCAATACAGGAGTTCCCTGAATCCTCAGGAGAAGGCCATCCCCACATGGAGACCTCATTGGCTATGGCCTGATTGACAGGCTAGACTCCACCCTTTCACAAGTTGACAGGAGAATATTTAACTGCCACACTGCATGAAGGAGAATTAAAGAGTGAAGCATCTTCTGAGACTACCAGAAACATGGATGTATTCCCCTGGGTTGGCTATCCACCTTTGCCCAGGTGAGCCAACCAAGGGCTCAACACAATGGTCCTAAGTGCATGGCGATCAGGATGCCGACCCCGCCCAACGATCTGGCTCGGAGTCTGTGTCGCACTAAGCAGCAACTGACTCTAGCACTAAGGGGCTGCTGTCTTATCCAGGGCACACCAAGCCCCTTTCCCTTCTCTGTGCATTTCTTCACTGAATACACTGATGGGGCGTTCAGTGAAGATGATTCTAAACAGCCAACCCAAAATGCACTGCCACCAAGTCGGTTCTGACTCCTCACAACCCAACAGGGCAGAGCTGAGCTGTCCCCTGGAGGGGCTCAGGCCGTGCAGCATCTCTATGGAAGATGCTGTTGCGATGAGGGGCTGTCCAGTCGACTCAGCCTGCAGAGACTCTGCGTAAAACAGAAGGAGACACGGCCAGACCTGCACCGTCCTCACATGCATTCCTTATGTGTGAGCCCATTGTTGCAGCCACTGGGTCAGTCCACCTTGTTGAGAGCCATCCTCTACTTCACTGCCCCTCAGCTTTACCAGGCATGATGTCCTGCTCCAGGGACTGGCCGGAGTCCTGGAGAAGATGTTTGTGCTTCTTCCCAGACAGACCAGACCTGGTTGTTCATTTGGCCGTCGTGGTAAGTTCAACATTCTTCTCTGGCACCACAATGCAAACGCATGGATTCTTCTTTGGTCTTCCACACTCAGTGTCCCACTTTCACAGGCATATGAGACAAAGGAAGACACCATGGCTTGGGTCAGGCACAGGCTAGTCCTCAAAATAACATCTCTGCTGCTCAGCACCTTAAAGGGGGCTCATGAGCAGATTATTCAATGCAGGGCGTCTGTGTATCACGTTACTTACTGGTCTAGTCGGGGTGATGTTGGGTTTCTTTACTTTGAATTGTAACCCATATTGCAGTCTCTGATCTTCAGCACATGCTTCAAGTCCTCCCTTCGTTCAGCAAACAAAGGTCTGTCGTCTGCATATTGCAAGTTGTTCGTGAGTCTTCCTCCAATTCTGATGTCACATTTTCCTTCATGTAATCCAGCTTCTCTGGTTATTTGCTCAGAATACAAACGGAATGAGTACGGTGAGAGGACACAACCCTGTCCCATGCCTTTCCTGATTTTAAACCATGCAGTGTTTCCCTTGCTCTGTCTGCACAACTGCCTCTTGGATCCATGTACAGACTACACGAGCAGAATCGAGTGTTTGGGATTTCCCATTCTTCTCAGAGATATCCATATTCTGTTATGACCCGCACAGTCAATAAGCACAAAGAAGAGCAATGACCCTCATTCCACGTCCTCTTCTGAACCATCCAGCCTGGGCCTCGGGCAGCTCCCGGTCACTGTTCTCCTGCAGCTGCTGTTGGACGGGTCTTCAGTAAAGTTTCCTTTCCTGCCGCTTTTCTTTGGAATGGGTACTAATCCAGACGTCTTCCGGGCAGTTGGTCAAGTAGCTGTCTTCCAAATGGCCTGGCATCAACAAGTGAGGGCTTCCAGCGAGTGCTTCATCAGCTTGTTGAAACATTTCAGTGGGTATACCATCAATTCCTGGAGCCTTCTTCAGTGCAGCTTGGACTTCCTCCCTCAGTACCATTGGCAGCTCATAAGCTACCTCTTGAAATGGTTGAATGCCGACTTGTTCTTTTTGGCACAGTGACTGTGCATCCTTTCCACCTTCTTTTGATGCTTCCTGCATTGTTCAATATATTGACCATAGAATCTTTCTATATTGCAACTCAAGGATTACATTTTTTCTTGAGTTCTTCCAGTTTAAGATATGCTGAGCATGTTCTCCTCTTTTGGTTTCCTAACCCTGGGTCTTAGCACGTTTCGTTTTACTATGTTACACTGTCTTCGGGAATTGCCCTTTGAAGTTTTCTGTTCTGCTCTGTAACTTCATCTTTTCTTCCATTTGCCTCAGCTACTCTGTGATTCAGAGTCTCTTCTGACGCCCACTTGGATCTTTTCCTTCTTTCCTGTCCTTTAATAACCCATGTGATGTTCTTGATGTTCTCCCACAGCTCGTCAGCTTTTCGGTCCTGAGTGTTCAACGCGGCCCAGAGTGGACAGCCTCATCTGGGACCAGGAGATGGGCTCCAGCCCTGGCTTTCCTAGTGAGCAGCTGAGCACTTGACCACTGCTGCTTTGACTGGCGGGGGAGGTGGGTAGAGGGGCGCTCACAGACAGGTGAGGGAACTCAAGATGAGACACTGTCGAGGGCAAATGAGCAGAGCTGAGCTGCTCCGTCAGGAGGGCGCGGAGCCCCCACCACAGATCCCTCCCTGCACGCAGGTCTGTGGGGCCAGCCTCGCCACCTGGACCACATAGCCTGTGCTATAGTCTGCGGAACCACCACCCCACCCAGCTCCAGAGCTGCCAGCTGCAGCCCAAACCCTCTCCGAGGAGGAGAGGGCCAGCAGCAGCACAAGAGACTGGCTACCACACCTGGTGTGAAGCCACCAAAAGACAGATGTAAATGTTCAAATGCCGCTCCACACCCAAAGGGCTCTGTGCACCTACCCCGGAGATCCCCTCCCATGCTGGTGATGCTCCGAGACTGACACCAAGAATCTGCCGTCATAGTCCCTCTCAGAAGGGCCACACGGCAGGGATGAGAAATCCAGGAGGCCGTATAGCACCGATGAACCACGTAACTATCCTCTAGTTCTCTAATATCTCTTCCCCTTACTATTATGGTTTTTACTGTCTTCCCTCATTAATCATGTTAGACTTGCACATGTTCGTTTGTATAACCGAGATCGTTCGATGCATGAAAGCCATGACGGATAATTCTTCAGGAACAGTAACAGGAGTCACACGGGAAGGGGGCTGGGGAAGGGAGGAAGGAGCTGCTGACAGCATTGATGGCTGCATAACTCAACTCAGGGAATGAACAGACTCGTATGTGAATGAATCTGTTTTGGAAGGCGGAAGATACAGCAAAAACAAATAAAAATAAAGGCTCCTGGGGGTTGGGGGGCGGGATAAAGGGGAGCTGATATCAAGGAGCTCAAGAAGAAATGTTTGGAAACTGATTGTACTAGCACCTGTACATTACTACGTGATGTGGCAACTATGGAATGTCATGCTACCTGTAAGAACTCCCAATAAAGTGATTTGAAAAAAGAACCAGGCGTCACAATGACCGGCTCCTGCCCACTCACCCGTTTATCCAATGTTCTCTCCCTGACGAAATTCAGGAGGTGATCGTTGACCAGGAGGATGTCCTTCTTGGCGGCTGTGACAATGGACACAATGACGTCATGCCGGATGGCCTCCTCGGGGTCATGGGAGCGCACCTTCAGGTATTCTGCAAGGCAAGGCGGCCTCGTCAGTGTGCAGCTGCAACCCGTGCAGGCCCCAGGGAGATGGCAGAAGAGCTGAGAAGGCCGAGTGCTTCAGGGCCTCCATGGGACATGGCCGGGCTTGCTCACAACTGACACTCAGCCTGAAGTCCCAGAGAACTTTCCAGTCTTATTGTCTTCTCCACGCCCAGCCTGAAGACAAGCATGCTTCTCTGCCCAAAGGCACCAGCTTCCTGCACACGGCTCCGCCGCAAGAGCGCCCAGCTATGCAGCCGCCCCCAAAAAGGAACGCCAAAAAAACCCCGGGCCCCTTGCCAAAAAAACAGAATCCATCCCCATGAAACCACTGTCCTCAGCAGAGCATCGGCACGCCGGCACGGCACCCGCCCACAGTACCTGTAAGGTCCTTGGCCAGGTCGGGGTGGTTCATGAGGCAATGGCTGGCGAACTTCACACACTCCAGGCGGATTGGGACGTGGATGTCATTAAACCTGAGGAATCAAACACCAAAAATAAAGTGACCCCTGTCTGTGGAATCTGCACAAAGCCAGCGACCACTTGTGCTCTGAACAAAGTCATCCAAGTGTTAGGGCGCCAGACCGTGTACACTCGCCTCAGCTGCCCTGTGGTGGAGAAGACAAGGAAGGGGCCACACTACACTAGGGCCATCTCTTGTGACAACTAAGGCTGACAAGTACGTGTCAACAATGCACATGTGGCTCCAGAGTAAGATTCACTATGACGCAGACAAGGGGCTCCAAAAAGCTGCTTTTCAAAAATTCCATTTCCCCCCAAATGCACCGAAGCCTCTGGGCTAACAAGGACCACGCTTGCTGCAGCTTCAAGTCCACCGGGGTGCCTGGGAAGGAAGCCTAGTGATCTGCTTCCCAAAACAGTCACAGTCCTACCCTGTCCCCGTCACCCATGGGGCCCAGAGCCCAAGTCCCCGCAAAGGCAGCTGGCCTGCCACATTCCAGGGGGCTTCGGGAGTCACGGATAAATTGGATCAGGGCTCCTTCCCCGGCTTTCTGAAACCCCTTATCTCCCTGTGTGCACATACGTGTGGGGACTCAGGTTTGCCAGCCGCATGGGAGGAGAGCGTCCCTACGACACCAGCCATAAGCACAGGTGCAGAGAAACGGCACAGCAATCACCATTTGAGAGGGCACCCGCTGCATGGTGCCCTACAGGCAAGGGGCCAAAGGAGCAGCACCTGTGTCCTTCCCGGATCGGAGCTCGCCGGTCGCCGGCACTGGGGCGATTCTCATTGCTCCAGCGCCAGCGTGCCCTCTGTGTCAGCCATGGGGCCTTTTGTCACAGTGCAACAGCGTAGGGCCAGCGTTGGGGTGGGGGTGGGGGTGGGGGTGCGCGACACCTCTATATACTGTACATGAAGGTGGGTGTGTGTGTCATGAATCTCATTTTGCATCTGAAGAGAACATGTTCTTCACCATATTCTTAAGTCCAGAGCAAGTCACAAATTGTGGGGTGGGGTCCTGCACTATCTACATCTGGCTTTAAAAAGAGGAGCATATGTGTCATCCTTTACAACAGGCCCCCCCCCGCCCAATCTAATGAGGTGTAGCTTTTCATCAGGGGTCTATAGCTCCCAGCACTGTTTGTTCCGTTGGAATTACTCACACTGCCGTGCACTAACACACTTTAATTTCATGGCTGCAAGACTCTGTCGGGTAGCTTTTGAAAGGTGCTTTCAGAAAAGCTCCAAAGGAGAAAATAGATGAAAGGAGAACCGAGCCCGGAAGCATGACCAATTGCTACGAACATTCCCGACTTCAGCGCCGGGAACGGAACCTTCACGCTCCCAACTAGAGAGACACAGTGTGGCATGGCGTGGCTATGAGCAGTGCTTCGTTAAAAGGGGACGTGCGAGGTGACAGGCTTGGTACTCTTGAGGGAACCCCGAGGCACCTACCTGCCCAGGTAGCACTGCCAGAGCGGCTTGTTCTGAGACGCCAGCTCTGAGTCCTTTGCCCCAAACATTTTCGCCAGCAGTTTAACCACCTGTAGCCGCTCCTCGTTATCATTGCTCTGAAACAAACATGGTCGCAGCATCACACCAGGTGGGCTCTGCAGAAGGTGATTCATCCCCAAAGCCCCGCCCCACTCCCTTCATCTTCCACTTCCATCTGGAGACGCCCGACCTCTTCCTCACAAACTGAAATGTCCCACGAGTGCTCAGACCACTTCAGACTGAGGCAGGACCTCCGTCTTGAACATCCAGGACGTGGCGGTCCCTCCCACACGTGTGCATATCTGCCACCTCTCTCTGCACTTGCGGTGCTCTAGGGGGGCACACGAGACTTTGACGATCTCAGTGAGGGAGTTCTGCTCTGTGCATGGGAGGCTGTATGAGTCAGAACTGGCTTCCCACCCAGTACAGATGCAGCATAAGGGGAATATGCACTACCTGCCTATACCCGAAATGTGGTCGTTTCTGGGCAAGGATGCAACAATAACTAAACCATTATTCAAAGATTTTTTAAATTCTGAAAACGTGTACCATTCAGGTAATCTATGTTGTCAGAATGCAACGGACCTGAATTATCTAAATTTGTGTGTAATGAACTTATAGATGTAGGCATTACAGCTTCTGTAAGCATTAATTTAGTAACTACTGTTTGCTAGCCAGAAGGAGCCCTGGAGGTGTAGCAGGTCAAGTCAGCATTGTGTCCGCAGTGCAGACCCACCGCGTGCGCTCCACAGGAGAGGCTGCCTGCTTCTGTACAGCTGACAGCTGGGGATGCCCGGGAGAGCCGTTACGCCCTGTCCATGGTAGTGATTCCTGGCTGGGAACCTCGCCAGGGAGGGCACCCGCACCCGCACCCGCACCCGCAGGGAGTAACTCCCCACCCCGGCATGCAGTGAGAGTGTACCTTCAGCTTGAACTCCAGCTGGGGGAGCACAGAGAGCAGCAGGTGGCTGTCGATGTTGTAGAGCTCCAGAATCAGGTCGAAGACGTGCTCCGACAGGTCGCTGATGGACGTCTTCCCCAGCATCAGCACTTGGTTGAAGAACTTGCAGAGAGGAAGACAAGGCACCATGCGCTGAGGGAGCTCGTAAAGCCCCGTGACCACTTGCGGCCCAGCCAGCCTAGGTGCCTATTTTACCCAGACAGGCGTGGTTCCCACCTAGAAGATCCCTACCAGCTCACCAGCTCAGGGCAAGCTTGCCACATTCATAAGGATGGGCACCTGTAGCACCTGAACTAAAGCACTGCATGTCATAGAAGAAATCAGGTCCGGCTTTAAAATACTTTGAATTCTTTTCATGGAAAATGCCCCCCTCCCCACCAACACACACACCCTCTCCCTACTTAACCCCTTTCTATTTGTATCAACAGCATATTCATGTGTGTGAGGTTTATAATGCTAAAACCCAGGCACACGCCCGCCTCACTTCCTGGTCCAGTATCTTAAGACACTGTCAGCCCATAAAAGCCAAACCCAAGCTAGGCTTCCTGGCCTTGGTGCAGGCCCAACGCGGAGCAGGTTCAGGCACACAGTTGGTACCAGAGTGAGCAATAGGTGACAGGCCCCGTGGTGACAGACATCTGGGGAAACCACCGCCCACTGGGGGCAGAGGAGGGTCCAAGCTTGGATTTGATGAAACTCGCCGCATAGATTTGATGAAACTCGCCGCATACAGACACCGAGAGGAGAGGGCATGACAGTGCCCCCTCACAAGGGCACCTCCAAGCACTTTCCCCTGAAGCCCCTCCATCTGCACCACCACCTGCCATGCACCTCGAGCACCATTTCCAGGCACAAACCGAGACCCAGAGAGACAAGCCCCTTAGCCCATCTCCAGAAGAAAGGAGGGCCCTGTCCAGATCTCGTAGAGAACAGCTATGTGTGGTCTGGTGACCATACGCCCTCACTGAGGGTGCTGCAGGGGGTTCTGGGTCCCCAACACCCCGCTTTGCCTCCTTAAAAAGCAGCACATCATTTGGTTTCTGGGTTGTCAAATGAGAAACAAACCTACTTTAAGACACTAGGGGAATTTGTCATTGAACTGAAGGACTGTGGGGGAGAAGAGTCATTCTTTGTGGCATCTTGGGGAGCCTCCCATCTGACAGGGCAGGGCATGGGAGGGACGAGAAAAAAACGATGGGCACTCATGCTGCCTCCCCTCCCGATAATGACATAACAAGGGGGGGGGGGCACACTGCTGCAGGCACGAAGGAACACGAGCATCAGGGAACACAGAGACAGGGAAGCACTGTCCCCACAATTTACCCAGGAAGACTAAGCACCTCTTCAAGCTTCTCAGTATTTCCCAACAGACAAAAAACAGGAAGACTTGGATAATGGACCAGCTCCCGAACCTCCGTTCATTCTACCTGGGCTCGCTCGTCTGCTCAGTTGGCCCAGCCCCATCTGTCCTCCCGGGGCCCAGTGGTGTCCCACTCTCATTCTCCTCGTGCCAGGGACAGAAAGGTACCCCCAGCCTCGAATGCAGCAGCCACAATGTGCACAGTGGCCAGCAGGAGCTGCACACAGGAGGGTCTGGGGACCAAGAGCAAGGAGAAGAAGGGCCGCCCCCCACGAGGGAGGGTGGATCTGCGCAGGTCACATGCTATAGGATCAGGGAGGCAGAAAGTCCACCTAACCAGCAACGGTCAGGAACCCCACCCCCACCCCCAACCCAGACAGCAACAGAGCGGGAGCTCCTTGCCAAGCCGTGGTGGGCCACGGAGACGGACACACAGCAGATGCATGGCGTGGCAGTGCCAGCCCCAGACAGCATCCTTTGCGCGTGGAACCCGGCTTTCCAAGACACCAAGTCCTTAAAACAATGCTGTGAGACCTTAACCCAGAACCCTCCAAGCTGGGAAGAGCCAAGGGAGACGCTGCAGAGTACATCTGCCCTTCGCGGTGGCTTGATCTCTGTGAGGAGCAGGCAAGGTTCTCCTCCAATACACACCAGGGAAGGGGCAAGTGGGTGTTTGTTTTACTTTGACTGATTTTGTTCTTTGAGGGGTGGGGAACTTGGTTTGGTGGTTTTTGTTTGGTGTTTTAAACTTGGGCACAGCACAAGTGTACCGAGAAAGGAAAGCCGGTAACACACTCCTCAGTGTGAACTGAGCCCCTGACAAGAGTCCCACAGATAATGACCGGAGGCCAATCACAAATGGAGACAGTCCACTTCACTGTAATTCTCTTCTTTTCCAAAAACCGCGGGCAGATAGCTTCACCTGGACTCTGTCTTTCTATAAGTAATGTCAGCAGCACCGCTCACCAAATCACTCCTGCCATTCCTACTGGCCCTTGGTTTCCGAGCTTGGTTCCTACCTTCTTCCCGTACAAATCAGCTACCTCCCCGAAAGGCTGAGGGCAAGTTCCATGTGTTTGATCTAAGCAGGTGCCGCTCCGCCCTCTTCCAAGCCCTAGACACAGAGCAGCGCACCCTGCTCGCCAACACAGAAGCACTAGTCTAGGCCCCAGGCCCTCGAAAGAAGCCAAGGACAAGCAAACTTGGTGGGGAGCTCCCTAAATGAAGGGGAAACATGAGCGGAGAATGCATGCGCAGTGAGAAGAAGGCGTGTTACCTAACTAAAGCAAAACAAAACGAAATGAAAGGCAGAACCCCTGCTTCTAGGCACCCGGTAACACTCGGCTCCGACCTCCAACAAACAGCGATGCCACAGACTCACGTTGGTGATGTACGGCTCGATGGCCTGGGCCGTCCTCTTCAGTAAAGCCTTGGCCAAATCGTAAGCTTGTTTGTTTAAATTCTGGAAGACATAAAACAGGGTGGGCATTACATTACATACCTTATCCACAAAAAGCAAAGGAGCCGAGTTTGAGGAGGTGCGCCTGTGGGGCTGGAAGGAGCCGAGTGTGAGGAGGTGCGCCTGTGGGGCTGTTTTGGAATGGGAAGGCAAAGCCACTCTCCGGAAGACTCGCTGGCAGGCTGGTCTACTGGATGACAAGGGCCTCTCCAAGCAGTGCCAGGGCAGCCTCTTCACATCTCATTCACTAGCCTCCAGTCAGCGCAGCCCTCCAGGGCAAGGTGGGACTGTCCCTGTGGGTTTCCCAGATGGTCACCTTCTCAGCAGAAGAAACCCTGTCTTTCTCCCACAGTGGTCAGCAAATGTGGGTTACACAGAGAAAACCGAATCCAGACCCACAGTGGATTCTGACCCAGAGTGACCTGTGAGACAGAGAGGCTCTGCATCATCTTCCCCCTGGATCGGCTGGTGGGTCCGACCAGCGAGGAACCCACTGGGCCACCAGGGCCCCTTGGGGGGGTAACTGTCATCACAGCATCAGTCTGCTGAGTGCACACGCACTGGACCCACAACTCCTCTCTAGGAGCACAAGCCAAGTTCCAGAGGGGGTGGCCTGGGGGCTCAGGGCAGGGCAGGGCCGTCTGTGGGAAAGGGAATGAATCGAGCACGTGCCAGAGCAGAGCAAAGCCTTGAACAACAAGAAACACCACGCAAAGAAAATGTTCCTAAAATTCCAACTCATGAAAGAAAAACTTTTAAACGCCAGGCCAACCGGCCAGATGGAGCCCCTGATGGAACCCAGAGACTACATGGCCTTAGTCACTCTTCAGGCCTAAAAATGAACTCACCCCCAGGTTTGTGTACAGCCCAACAATAGGCAGGTCTACCAGGGGACATTCCCCATCGCCCCCACCCCAGGGAGGTAGGCTCGGCTTAGAGCCCTTACAGGTGAGGAACGTCTATAAGTCCCAGGAAATGAACACCACCAGCTCACATCACCCACCTCACCAGCCATCACACGAGGGGCAAGTTCAGTAGGACCCTGAACAACATTATAAATATTCCAAATGGCCTCGGGAGAAAGAAGGTTCCCCATCTCTGCCTTAGAACACAGGTTCCCAAAACTTATTTTGCCTACCATCCATCCCCTTGCTCAGGGGATCCCAAAAGAGTGACCCAGTGCACTCTAGGCGATAAAATTGTCCCTCTAGCCCACGATCCAGGGTAAAGTGTAGCCTTCTGCTTCTGCAGCCCCTGCTGGATCATGCCAGCATCTCCTCTCCCGGCCGCCGCAGCCCCCTCCCCGTCCCAGGAGACCAGAAGGAAGATCAAAAGGGCAGCATTCACCCACCGGAGTTCAAAGTTCAGGAACAGGGAGCACGGGCGAGGGCTGTTACCTGGAGAGCATTACAGCTAGTGCGAGGAGACACCATGTGGACGACGTGTCAGGAGGGAAACTGATCTGCTCCGGGAACACTCACCCAATTCACAAAGCAAAGCCACAGGAAAACGTGAGGACGACGGCGCTGACAGGATGAATCGAGCGCAGGGATCCAAAAGTGTCACTATTCCCATCTGAACTGACTGTCCAGAGCAGGACACTGTAGAGCAGCGGTTCTCAACCTTCCTCATGCCGCGACCCTTTCGTACAATTCCTCATGTGGTGGTGACCCCCCGCCAAACCATACTATTATTTTCATTGCTACTTCATAACTGTAATTTTGCTACTGTATAGATCGGGCGACCCCCGTGAAAGGGTCCCAAAGGGTTATTGACCCACAGGTTGAGGACCGCTGCTGTAGACTGTCATTGTGGGATGAAACCTCCTTTATGTGACATTACTTTCGGAGTGACACTGACAGTGGCGCTTGTGCTGTGTGATTACAGTCACCTCTGGCTGTTGCTGCACACTGGATGGCATACTACACGGCAGCTTAGAGAACAGTAACTCATGCTCCATGTACCTGTGTCTACCCTCGCCTCCCAGGGCACGAGAAAGAAAGAACGCTCTCCCTGCCACTGTCTGCTGGGCTGGTCTAGCTTCTTCTTTCTCTAGAGGTCCTATGCATGAAACACTTGTCAGCTACAGACATGCTGAGCTCCCCACTGTCTTCCAGCCCTAGTGGTTACACAGTGGGCTGCTAACCACAAGGTCAACAGTTCCAAAGCACCAGGGCGCAGGTCACAGCCTCAGAAACCCACAGGGGCAGTTCTCCCCTGCCCAACAGGGTGGTTATGAGTCGGAATGGACAGCATGTCTCTGTCATCTGTTAACAAGATGAACAGTGTCTCACAAAAGACACAAGTTCTTTAGTGCAATGTAATACAACACTGCAGCCTTAGCCCCTCTGGCTCTGTGCTCTGGTTATGTATTTAAGAAGTTCTTTCCTTCCTTGAGGCTACAGAGCGGTTTCCTATTTTCAAATAAAACCGTCTCGGGTTTGCTTTGCAAATTTAGCTTTTTATTCCATCTATGATTACTCTTACGTATGGAATAAAATTAAAATCTGAATTTATTATTTTCTATATAGGTATATTTGGGAGCCTTAGTAGCCCAACAAATTAAGAAGGGGGGAGGCACTGCTAACTGCAAGGCCAGTGGGTCAAACCCAACAGCTACTTTACGGGGAAAAGATGAGGAAGCCAGCACCCTTAAAGACTTACAGTCTCAGAAAACCCGAAGGAGCAGTCCCACGCTGTCCCGCAGGACTGTGGGCCAGGGTACTAGGGAAGGTCAACTGTCCTAAACCATTCACTGATCATCTCCCAACTGCTGGCATACATTCTTACACTTCCACATTTCCTTCTTCTCTCCAGTCTATTCGTCCCTCTGTCCACCACTGTCTAGCTACAGTAAAAGAGGAGTGTGGGAATCTGGTAGAATTTAAGACAAACAAACAAAACCTTCACTGCTGTCAATTCTGATCCACAGCAACCTGATAAGACAAGGTAGAACCAACCCTGTGGGTTTCCGAGATTATACTTCTTTCTTTACAGGAGTAAAAAGTTCTATCTTTCTCCTAAGGAGCAGCTGGTGGTTTCAAATTGCATACCTTGTGGTTAGCTACCCAACACATAACCACTGCACCACCAGGCCTCCTGTAGGTACAATAAACCAAACCAAACTCACTGCTATGGAGTCTAAGCTGACTCACCTGTGGGTTTCCAAAACTGTAACTGTTTACAAGAGTAGAAAGCTCTCTTCCTCCCTCCAAGCAGCTGGTGGTTTCAAACTGCCAACTATGTGGATTGCAGACCAACATATAGCTACTACACCACCACCAAACCCTGAGGTGGCCTAGGAACCCTCCTATTTCCTTATTTGTCTTCAAAACTGTTTATCATTGGTCACTTGCTCTGTCATGTGAATTTTATAATCAGCTTGTCAAATATCACACACATGTGGGGTCTCACACACACACACACACACACACATACACACAGAGTTTCTATTTTGAGCAGATTACTTATGAGGATCCAGAAAATAACAACAATAAAGTTTTCAACTTTGATCTTCTTTCATTCTTTTCGGTCAAGTATAACAATTTGCAACACATTTTGTGTTAAATTCAAAGAACACAAGACTCTGACAAAGCCAAAGCCTTCACCTTCTAAGATTTTTAAAAATTGCTCTTTTATCTAGCAACTGTGTAACATCTTCTGTCTTGTTTCAATAATTCATTTGTGCATTTGTTTGTGTTTTCTACACAAGCCATCTATAAACGGTTGCAATTTCATGTCCTCTAATTCCCGTTACTGGCATCTTCTATCTGTCTAGCAAGACCCCCAGCACGATGCTGACTAGCAACGGCACACTGCCTTCCTCTCGGCCACGTCCCCGTCAACAGTCCACTGTGTGCACAGGTGCATCCCGACTTACGACAGACGCCCCTCTGGGGAACTCAGACCTAAGTCAGTTCTAAACCAAGTCAAACACTCCCTTTCTCTACTGAGGTCTCATTTTTTCAGCCTTTTATCTCCATATCTTCATTAACTTCAATCTCGACTCCAGGGTTGGAAAGACTGCATAATCAATTTTCAGACAGGATAACACCCACAAGTTAAGCATGCGCTACAACACAAGGGAGCTTTCACAACGTTGCTGAAGAGTGGAATCAGGACTCACTGATTGTTCCATGAACGTTCTGAAGCGTCTTTGTACTGGTGACAGTAAAATGTCCCACCAAAAACCAGACAGATGGACATGTGGCTCCTCCTAACTCACTAGGTCTGGAGCTGGATGGCCTGCAACCAGGCACAGTACTGAGCACATCCCTATCGGTCTCAAGGCCCTGTCTACTTCCAAGGACATGAGTTTGTAATCAAAAATGGACACTGAATTTTATCCAACGCTCTTTTTCTGCACATAAGGAAATTGCTCTATAATTGTTACTTTAGACCAGGGATGGGAAACCTTTTCTCAGCCAAGGGCAACGTGAATAAAACATCATCCTTTGGCGAGACTGGTCAAACATTTAATTAAATTAGCCCTAATGTGATGGTAGGAATGGCTTCTCTTTGGTGTGGTGGGTGAGATTAGCTGGTGGTGATGATTTTTCGGGCTGGCTGGTCCCCGCTCCTGCCTTAGACCAAAACCAGCAGTGTCTCCACTGCTAATACTGCCCACTGTTAAACCACACTGGTGGTTCCTGAAAGTCGTTCTGCCACACTGGATCCCTCTGCTATTGTGTCACCCTCGATGGATGTGAATGCGCCCACATGCTAAATAGGTTAATGCAAATTTGGCAAGGATTGTTTTCCAGGTTTCTATTTATTTATTTTTGGACTGATTGCAAATGTCCTCATTAAATACTGCCCTTGGAATTGTCTTTTGATCCTTCTCTGATGTTTCCTGTTCCCAATTTCAAGGAGCCCTGATGGCATAACTGGTCACATACAGGGTTGCTAACTACAAGGTAAAGAGTTCGAGACTACCGCCTTCCTCACAGAGGCTTTCTGCTCCCATGTGGATTCGCAGCTTTGAGAGCTCACAGGCACAGTCCTACTACCTTACAGGGTCACTGTGAGCTGGAACTGACCCAGGGGCACTGAATCAGAGGACTTCCCAAACTTCATTCAGAAATTGCCATTTGATACACTCACCTCTTTTGTCTCAACTTGGCCAAGAGTTTGCCCCATTAATGCCCTTTTCAAATGACCAATTGGTGGTTTGGAGGAAATGTCATTGTTTTCTGCTTCAGTAATTCTTGCTTCATTATTTTCTACCTTCCTATGTACATATATAAAAATGGGGGAGTTAACTTCTTAAGTTGGACAATTCAAAATGTTACATTAAAAAGCTATGACAGGCTATATCCCATAAAATATTAAATGTACAATTTATAAATACGGATTTGCCATTGTGACCTCTTCTTTGGGCCAATTGTTTGCTAATAAGATTGTTCATGAGGGAGAGGGATTGGGGAGGGAGGAGAGAAAATGAGGAGCTGATGTCAAGGGCTTAAGTAGAAAGCAAGTGTTTTGAGAATGATGAGGGCAACAGATGTACAAATGTGATTTACACAATTGATGCATGTATGGATTGTGGTGAGAGTTGTATGAGCCCTCATGATTTAAAAAAAAAAAAAGAACGCTTTATCATTTCAAAATAAGTACAATTTGTTTTAAGGATTGTTAGTTCTAACTTTCAACCTATCAATATCCTTACAAACCTTTGGCCGACAAGATTTGTAATCACTTGGACATGAACTAAAATGACACGCTAAATTGCAAATGCTCTAATGGATGCAGCAGTACCCCGACAGGGAGCTGCCAGAGATCCACAGTGGATGCAGAAAAAGAGGTGAACGAGGGCTATCACTGCTGACAAACCGAGAATACAAGAAAGATGACTGCCTGGGTCTTATTGACAATAGCATTCATCCCCCGACGTGGGTCACAAGGAGTATAGGTAACATTGTGAACCGGAATTCCAGAACACCACATTGTGCTCATGGGGAACCCGCACATGCACCAAGAGGAAGTCCTGGGAACAGAGCAAGGGGGTTCTGCGCAGATCAACACCAGGTAAGGTGTGTGTCAGGGTTAGATCTTTTTGTCATGCCTCCTCAATGTACATGCTGAGCAAAAAACCCAAGAAGCTGGACCATATAAAGAGGTACTTGGCATGTGGATTGGAGGAAGGCTCACGAATTGCCCTCAGCATGCAGATGTTATCACTGCTTGCTGAAAGCAAAAAGGACTTGAAACTCTTGTTAATGATGATCAAAGACTAGAGCTTTCGGTATGTACTACACACTTCCATGCAGTTTTTTTGTAAACTCTGTACCAATAAGCAAAGGACGTACGTTGTTTAGAATTTCATTTTACTTATACTCAAATTTAATACCCATGGAAGCAGAAGTAAAGAAACTTAACAACATAATGCACTGGTGAATCTTGTGCAAAAGATAGCTATAGTTTAAAAAATAAAGATGTCTTTTTGAGGACGTGGGGGGCGGGGTAATCTGACCTAAACCATGGTATTTTCAATAGCCTCACACACGTGAAGACTGAAAGGCCGCAGAAGAATGAATGAACTTGAACTATGGTGTTGGTGAAAATGCTGAACAAACAAATCTATACAAATTTGAATGTACAAGTTCAGATTATCTTCCCAAGAACCAAACCTTTAAAGAGAATCCCTCGACCTTCCTCTCACCCTGTCCCAATGCCCCAACCCACGGTGCTAACCACAAGGTCAGCAGTTCAAAACCACATGCCACTCAAGAGTGACAGCCATGGAAAGACTCCGCGACAATTCTACCCTGCCCTAAATGGTCATTAAGGGTTGGCATCGACTCAGTAACAGTCAGGTTGGTTTGTTTCAGGTTTACAAACTGCTCAAACCAAACACACATTCACAGCCATGAGGCCATTCTGACTCACACAGTCCCATGGGACAGGGGAACTGCCCAGGGCTTCCTCCTCTCTCCCTCCCAGTTCTCCCAATCGCTGTCAGATCTAATCTCATCAACACGATAAGCTCACTAACCAGTTCTCATTTCTAATAAATTTTGTATAAAATCTCCCCTTTTTATATTGTCTAGTTCATTTTTTTTAGTCTTATTTTTTTAAATTAAGCCCTTAAATCTTTTAAGGCAGTGGTCCTCAATCTTCCTAATGCTGAGACCCTTTAATATAGCTCCTCATGTTGTGGTGACCCCCCCCCAAAATAAAATTATTTTTGTTGTTACTTCATAACTGTAATTTTGCTAATGTTATGAATCATAATGTAAATATCTGATATGCAGGATGCATTTTCATTGTTACAAATTGAACATAATTAAGCATAATTAAAGCATAGTGACTAATCACAAAACAATGTATAATTATATATTGTGAAATATTTACGTGTTTTCCGATGGTCTTAAGCGACCCCTGTGAAAGGGTCATTCAATCCCAAAAAAACCCACGGGTTGAGAACTACTGTTTTAAGGTATATATTTTGTAGCTAATAAGTGTTCGGACTAAACATTTAAGGTTGTGATGTGTCAAATGGAGTGGTACTAGGGCCTCAGTGGAGACTGCATGTGTACCCATGGGCTGTCAAGTTACCAGGCAACCAGCCAGCCTGCCTGTCATGAACTGGATGCTACCTGAGCCACCACGCCACAAACAGGACTCCCTCTTCAAACAAAATAATACACAAGACCGCCAGGCTTGGACGGGCCCCGAAGCCACAGTACAGCACATGAGGCGTGTGGCCCTACTCCTGCTCCATTAGCCCACACTCAAGGCCTCGTGGTGCTTCCGGGGACCCCCTGGCTGAGGAAAGCTCCAGTCTGTTTGACAGAAGGCCCTGGGCAGTCTGCAGACACACAGCAACATGGGCTGCTGCAGCATTACAGCCCCGTAGACAGCGCTCAGAACGAGACCTGGGCAGAAGGACCCACGCACACCAGGATCCATGGGCTATGGGCCCACGGCTTGCTGGGCAGTCCTGAGACCTGGGAGAGCCAGAGATTGGGAAATTGGTCACCAGGTGGTCACAAGGGGGAGGATTCGGACAGGCCTCTCTGTGACCTGGGAGGCGGTACACAAAGGGGTGGTCCACTGTGTGCATACAGGCCAGCTTCTTTCCCAGCCACTCCTGTCACTGCCATGCTCACAATGGCCAGGGTGGCAGGGATGCAAGCTACGTGTGGGCTCAGCGGTATAAACTTCCACTCACCAAGGCCACCCTGACTGCAACTCATGCTGAGTACCCCATCTGAGTGCACCACTCCTTGGGGTGTCAGCTGGCATAGCATCCTGCCCATGCACACGGAATCCCACTGATTGATCAGTTTCTGGCCCACTGGCCCACTTACCGGACAGGGCAGTTCCTGGCTCTTGCTAGAACAGGCATTCGCCCTATACGGACCTACATGCAATGTTTCTGTCCAAACAACCATCCAAAACAAAACGTCCAGGAAGCCCACACAGGACTGATACAGAGCCGCACTGCACAACAAACACGGTGTGGCATGGTCTCGAGCTCATAGGATTCACTGGTCCCATGGTGCTGCCCATCACCCCAAAGCCTAGCCCCATAGCCCCACACCTCAGCCCAGCCATTGCTACCTTAAAATTCTCCCACGACACCTCCTCTCAGTTGTCAGGTGGATTCTGACTCACAGGGACCTTACAGGAAAGGAGCACTTTTCCATGGGGTTTCTGAGACTGCATCATCAGGGAGCCAACAGCCTCAGCTTTCTCCCTAGGTATGGCTGGTGGGTTTGAACAGCCAGCCTTGCCATTAGCATCCCCATGTGTAACCCAGGGCACCTTCTACACACAGTTGTGACCATATCCTCCTTTGGCTGGATCGCGTCCCTGCCCATTGAAAGGGAACCCCACTGCTTGATCCGTTTTCTCCAGGGCCATAGTGAGGGGAGACCAGGGTTCCTGGGATAGCAGAAGCCTGTCCTCACCGCTCTAGCTTCTGTTCCAGCTGTGCACACTTCTGACCACGCAATCCCCCAACCCATGTTTCCTATTTCTGCACATGATCTTCTCCACCAGTCTCTGCTCCTTCCCACCACGCCACCTGTCAGTCTGAGGACTCTTCCATACCACCTTCAGGATGAAGGTCACCTGTCCCCTCTGAGCATCACGCCCGGGCGCTCCCTCGCTGCATCCACAGGACCTCGTGGGACCTCGTGGGCATCCCTGCTCATCCTCAGCCCCTGCACTGCAGTTGCTACTCTCTCCGTCCCCCTCCCATCAGGCACCTGGTCTGGAACACAGCAAGTGCTCCACAAGCATTTGACTGAAGCCCAGCTCTGCCCATGCAGAACCAAGGTGCTACAGGGAATTCGTGCTCGTGCCAGTTCCAGTCCCAGCCCACAACCAGCAGCCATCCACATCTTGCCTGGCTCACCCCTCCCACAAAACGAGAACTTGTGCTAGAGCAGCAGTCCTCAACCTGTGAATCACAACCCCTTTGGGGGTCGAACGACCCTTTCACAGGGGTTGCCCAACTCATAACAGTAGCAAAATTGCAGTGATGAAGTAGCAACGAAAATAACTTTATGGTTGGGGGAGGGGATCACCCCAACATGAGGAACTGTATTAAAGGGCTACAGCATTAGAAAGGTTGAGAACCACTGTACTGGAATCTAAAGCATCTTCCAATTCCAATTCTCGCCCTACAGCACACCTCCCGGAGCACTGGTGGTGCAGTAGCTAAGCAGAAAGTCGACAATTCAAACCCACCAGCTGCTCCACAGGAGAAAGATATGGCCGTGTGCCCCCGTGGAGATGGACAGTCATGGGGCAGTTCTACTCTGCCCCGCAGGGTCACTGGGAGTCTGGGTGGTGGCTCTTGATCTGGAGAATATATCTCCATGTACAACCTTCTGCTCATGAAAGCCATTCCCCAGGACCAATGAAAAGAGGTTTTCCAACACCGAGCATGAACTTGTTTTCCTTTTGTTTGAAAATACACACCCACCAGCACAACAACTGTGGTACAAATAAACCAAACACACGCAAGCGTAGCCCTCGGTCAGGGACTGAATTGTAGCCGCCATGCCTGCCCCCAAGAAGATGTGCTGAAGGCCAAGAGCCCAGGACCTGCAAACAGGGCCTTACTGTGAAAGCAGGTCTTTGAAGAAGCTACCAGTGAAGGGCAGTCCTACTGGAGCAGGTGGTCCTAGTGTGACAAGAACGGCATCCTCTGAACAGACCAGAGCCATAGGCAGAGGGGCGGAGGGTGGCGTGGTCTAGGAGCCAGAGAGCACCAGGATGGCCAGTGCTATCAGAAGTGGAGAGAGCTCGATGCTGGACTGTGGACAAGAAGGACCATGCCTGCTCCAAGAGAGCCAGCAACCTCAGTCCTTCCTCCAAGCCGCCTGCAGAGACTGGCCGCCCCTCTGGTTCTCCACACAACTCCAGGGCCAAAGTGGTTTCTGCTGGTCCATTTAGCCACAGCCTGGAACCCAAGGGACCTGAAGGCAGGCTTCCCTTACCTATTTTTCCCTGGTGTGCTTGTGAGCTCAAGCGCATGCCGCTCTAAGCGTGCACCATAATAGTAGCTATGCATGCACACCCTGAAATGCGCTGATATGAATCTGACTTTCTGCACATGGATTGTGAGCTCAAACGGTGACTCGTCTTTTTTCCTGTAGTTAGTAACTCATGCACATTAAGCACAAAGATTTACTAACCTAAGTCAGTAGAAGGAATTGTCTAGAACAGAAGTAAAAGCAAAATGAAGGGCATTCAAGAGTCCAGGTCTGAGGGGCAGGTGCAGCACACACCTCTTGGTGCGGTGCAGGCTGCCCCTTACCTTGTGGGCAGGTACCAGGTTCACCAGCACGGTGTCCAGTAGCTCCTGAGAGACAGTGTCCCCCTCGCAGATGATGGAGCTCATGAGGTCGACCATGTGCATGTGCACCTTCTGGTTGTGGCCGTTGCTGAAAGTCAAAGCAGCGAGGTCACCGGGAGTGCAAGCAACCACTGTTCCCGCCACCCAGGACCGACAGAAAGAACTGAGAAGGGCTGCCCCACAGGGCCTCGGAGCCTGGCAGCCTTCACAGGAGCAGGTTGGTGATTTCAAACAGCTGACCTTGTGGACAGCAGCCCGACTCATAACCCACTGCGCCATGAGGGCTCCTATCTGTAACCTAGAAATGCTTCAGATTCTTAAAATGTTACAGAGCTGGTCAAAGAGACTTACTTTATCACTGAAAACAATGTTCTGTACAGTTGGGTAAAAATCTCATTGCTGTCCTCCAACTCGAAGCATATGTTATAGGACTTGACCCAGGCAATGTTCTGTAAGGGAAAGGAGGTAGAGAAGGGAACCAACGGTGAACTTGCCAAAGAGGGACAAGATCCAGGCTCCAAAGTCAGTTGTGAGTGTCGTTGCTTCAGGATTGACAGGGCGACTTACCTCAAGTAAATAAAAATACCGATTGAACTGTGGGCTCTTTGTGTCCTCCAGCCCCTTCAACTGCCTTGTTATGAACATAAATATATCCTTCAAAAGAGGAGACAAAGCCATGGTCAGATCGCCAACACAAATAAAGACTCCCAAAGCTCATCCAAGACTCACATACCAGTAGCATGAAGTACTTAACACATGGAGGGATGCAGGTATGTGTATGTAAAAACTCATACATAGGTGTCTGCCTGTGACACTGTATTTGGCTGTTAGTTTTGAAAAGTGGGCTGTCGCATGAATGACAGTAAGAACAAACATCTTACCACCACTATCCATCAGAGGAAAACAGTCAACCGTTTCCTATGATCTCAAAGTAGAGGAAGAAACACGTGGGCTTACAACAGGTGCGATGAACAGACTGGGAACAAAGCCACCAGAAGGTCTGCTAAGGCTGATGGCGATGTGATGAAACCACTGCCCGCTGAAACCTTACCAGGGTCGCCGGAGCAGCAAGCTATACGGACCAGGAGAAGAGACTCCAAGAAGCTTGCACAAAAATGCAATGAAACCGTAATGGAATTTTTCCCAAAGACATTTTGAAGTCTCTCACCTAATACTATCGCAGGGCAATGTTTGAAAATTTGAAATTTCAAAACAAAACAGACAAGTGGAAAGGCGGTAAGTTTGCAATGATCCACGACGTCTCCCTTTTGCTAAGATTCCCAGGACATTACAGAGCAGATTTAATGCCCTTCACAACAGCACGCCATGTCGCTGGCAAGTATGTTGGTGCCCAGGATGTCGTTGACTTGGTTTTCTCTCTCTGCCTCACTCGTGTGCACCTTACTGCACACTTTTTGTGAAATGGGAAATGACATTACAATCACATGAATCAGTAACGATTGTAAAAATAACAATAGTTGAACTTAATTTACAGCTTCAGTAGGGGGAACGTGGGATAATCAACGGTGCATTGAATAGACTGCAACGGATGAGATGGAGCAAGACGTGCTTAACTGTGGAACGAAGAAGGATGATCTGCTCTGACCTTCATCTCACGGACGACAAAAGTAGACCATCGATCACACAGATTAGCTATTTTAAAAGAATCCTTAAGAGACAATTTGTCAGCTATTATATTGACTTACTTCTCTCCCTCACCGCTCCCCTACTTGCACATGCCCATGTGACTGCACATGCCCGTGTGTACGGGGAGAGATGGGCTCAATGTCATTGAGTAAATTATGAAAATGGAAGAGTGGATTCTTTTAGAAGAAATGTAGGTGATATGTTTGTAAAGTTTAAAGGAGGTCAAAATTATGCAAGAGCATTCTATAAGAAAGCAACCAATTAGATGGGGTGGGGAGAAGCATGCACGTATGTGTGTGCACACACATGTATATTCACATACATACATCAAAGGAGCCCTAGTGACTCTAAGGGCTAAGAATGGGGCTTTAAGCTAAGAGTCAATGGTTCACACCTACCAGCTACTCTGCAAAAGCAAGCTGAGCCTGTCTGCCTCCCTAAGATTTAGTGTTGGGAATGCTATATAGGATCGCTGTGAGCTGGAACCGACTCCATGGCAGTGCATTTGACTTGGGACACCTATGTATTCAAGAAACCCAAGTTCCAAGTCTTTTTCTGCAGACTCCGCAGTGTGTGCGTGTGCGTGTGTGTGTGTGTGTGTGTGAGAGAGAGAGAGAGAAATCTAGCATCCAGCTGACTGTGCTACTTCAAACGACGAAGGCTGTCCCAGTACAAAGGTTCAGAAGGAAAAGGGAACAGCCTTGCAGGTAAAGCCGAAGGGAACAGAGCTCAGGACCACAAGATAGCACTGGAAGACTTGAACCCACCACACTAATCTGCACGTTATGCTCAGGATCAGAGGTCTGTTTCCAAACATAAGCTCCAGAAACCCAGAAGTGGTTTTCCAAGAGGCTGCTACAGCCAAGGGCAATGGACACTCCTCTCGTCTACGTCAGCCCCCAACCAGGGGCCAAGCCGGGCAGATGGAAGCAGTGCCATGCAGGGTGGTGTGGGCAGCACTTGCCTTCAGTTTGTCGGGGGACGTGTATGGTGCTTCGGGGGCGTAGATCCGGAAGATGTCGGCCAGGCAGCAAGCGACCAGCAAGCGGACATCTTTATCAGGATGCTTGAGGAAGAAGTCTGATGCGAGATGTAAGGCCAGGTTCAGGTAGAGCTCCTTTTCTTCTTCCGAGTCCTGGTCCATGTCCATGAATGTCTTCACGACCATCTACCCAAAACAAGGGCACAAACAAAACGTCGACCCAGCCCTGAGACACCGCTCCAGGTAAGAGCACGCTGTCAGAAAGCCTCGCTCCAACCATGTCCACAGGTCCACTCTCAGTGCCCGACAAAAGGGTCTGTCGGAGAGAACAAGGCCCCTCCAAGACTGTCCTTTTAAACCCTGGGCAAACTACTTTTCCTTGTCCTGTGATTCCTGTTAACTGGATGTTAAATTAAGTTTAGCCTCATGCACCAGTCATTACTGGGAGAATTCGAGGATTTCCTGACACTTCCAGTCCCATGTACACTGTGGACCAACTCTCCTGGCCGGCAGGACCATGAGTTTAAGGCTAAAAAGTTCTAAGTGAGTCCCCTAACATGTGCATCTTATTACTTTTAAATATCTTAATGGCTTTGGTGCATTATGAAAGGTGACAAAGGAAAAACCAGATCTGGGCACAAGGAACCATTTCTTTACCTAGAATCC
>NW_022106463.1:9920017-9922035 GCF_000313985.2 Echinops telfairi | reverse complement strand
AATGGGGTGGGTGGCGGTGGTAATCAAATACTGTTTGCTGAGATTCACATTGCCTAATGGTCCAGAGACCCTTGAGACCTGGCTCAGGCCCCAGAAATGAAGGTGCAAGTCCATTCAGGTTCTGCCCAGAAGGAGGCCCCTCCGTCCCACGGGTCAGGGACGATGAGTGGTATCCAGTCAGACCAGCAAAGCCACCAACAGAGGGCGCTCACAGAGACCTAAAACTACCAAGCAGAGCGTAACATTCCCACACCTGCCATCCTAAAGAAAGAGCAGGCCATTCTGAACATGTGTGCGGAAATTAGAAATGGTAAGCAGTAAACTAGAAGATTCGGGGAAAAGACAGAACTCCTGAAAATGACAAACCACAAGAAGGGAATTAGAAGTCACTGAGCATGCATGCTTATCACAGCTAGAGAAAGCCTGAGGGCAAAAATGAGCCGGAGCTGGGTTAAAACAGGAATCTGGAGCAGTGCCTCAAACAAACCCCAAACTCACCACCTTCGAACCAATTCCAACTCATTGCCACCCTACGGGACACCGGGGATCAGCCCTGTGGGTTTCCAAGACTTTTTAAATCTTTAAGGTGCAGGCAGATTCCATTTTCTCCCCTGGAGCAGCTGTTGGGATCAAACTACTGACCTTGTGGTTGGCAGCTCAATGAGCAGCCCACTAAGCCACCAGGGCTGCTCCGTGGAGCATCCAAACCACAACAAAAAACGAGCCTGTGTCACAAGTCGCTTCCACGCAGGACTCCAAGGGTGGTCGCCTCCCTGCAGGGCCACAGGGACACACTGGAGTGAACAAAGGCAGACCCAGCCAGAAGCCCGAGCTGGCCTCTATAAGTGCTGTCCTTGCTCAGGGGCCAGCTGCGGAAGGGTGCCTCGAGACTCCGCTGTGACTAGACCTCGCTGGCAGCGAGCCGTGGGGAGCGATGCCCCACTTCTCGCTGCGTGTCTGGTTACACACACAACCGCCCTGGTGCAAAGCCATCTAACACACCATGATGTCCTTGTGTGCCCACAAAGATAAGCCGGAGGCCTGGCCTTCAAGCCTGTGAACAGGACTTTGTCTGTAAACGGGGTCCCCAAGGGTGAACGTGAAGCCACCCGAGGAGGGGAGGAGACCAGACCTGTGTGGAGTCCAATGACAGGGCCAGCCACAAGGCCTGGAGCCACCAGGAATGGGCAAAGGCAAGAGCGTGCCTTCCCCCCGCAAGCATCAGCCCAACTGTCACCCCAAGTCCCAAGGTTTAGCCTCCAGCAAGAGCATTCCTGCTTGAAACCCCACTTCATGGTACTTTGTGACCGCAGCCCAGGAAACTGCCTGTTTGTATCGACCCAAGGGGTACTTTCTGCCCAAAAGACACATACCCCCCAGAGTCCCCAAATGACCACATGTTCACACCACACTTCACATCGTTGGTTCTTGGTAGTACATCTTATCCCACAATCGCCGCTGCTGCTGTCACATCTGTACACTTCTGTGTACTAGTCCGTTGACAACCCTCAGAGACAAACGGAGATGGATGATACAAGGCAATGCAAATGAGAACGGAAAGGTCACCCGGAACCATCATCAGAACAACACACACGTGCGTGTGCACCTAAGGGGCGGGGGGAGCTGATGCGTGCATGGGCACCGGTTTCTGTTTAAGGTGATGGAAATGGGGGACTGATGAGGGCAGGAAGCAGAATCCAGGACTGTACTCACTGTCAATAAGCTTCACGCCTATAAAAAGCTGCACCGGCAAAAAGGAAACCAACCACAGACTCCACAGCCACTGCACAGGCTGCGTAGTTATGTACCCCCAGCACCTCGTGGGATCTGGTTCCTTGGCTTGGACGTCTGGGTCACGGTTTCCTCAGCTCTCCAAGGTAACTGATTTAACAATAAATATGTTCACTGCATAGTACTTGGGGTCTTAAAAGCTTGCCAGCAGTCTTGAAGTTAAACAAGGGACCATCTAGTAGTGAAGCAACAAAGCCCACATAGAAGAAGCACACCAGCCTGTGTGA
>NW_022106463.1:9914038-9918612 GCF_000313985.2 Echinops telfairi | reverse complement strand
TACAAATGTGCTTTACACAATTGATGCATGTATGGATTGTGATAAGAGTCATATGAGCCCCTAATAAAACAATTAAAAACAAAAACAGCCCCCAATAAAATTATTTATATATAAGGAAAAAAAGCTTGCCAGCAGCCATCCCAAATCTAACAGTCGGTCTGCCCACCTACAGCAATGAGGAGGAGCACCAGGAACAGGACAGGGAGGTGGAAGTATGGCTAACCACCTCCTCTGCCCTAAGACGAGAACTGGATGGTGGCCGGCTCAACATTCTGAGTAAAGCTTCTAGAAGAATCCTGACCAAAAGGGGTAAATGCAGTCCAGAAGTTGGAATTCCTGTGGAATCCAGCCTTTCTGTAACCATAGTATCACGTGAGACGCATAAATGGATGGAATGCTGCTACATGCTGTTTGTGTAGATTAGCATAAAATACCATTTCTACGGAAATGCAAAATGCCAACAGTAGCCCAGTGTGACAGCTGTATTTATGTCAACTATAACCTGCATCAAAAAGTAAGGGTGGAGTCTAACCTGTCAATCAGGTCACCTGACGACGCTTCCTTGGGGCTGTGGCCTGTTCTCTCTCCTTGCCCACAAGGGCGGCTGACCTGGAGAGCCGTCAGCACCCTGCCAAGCTCCCATCACCGACCTTGGATTGACTTGACTCTGCACCCACCAGTCTATGATCTCCCTGCTTCCCACTTGCTTGACCTTTCCACACCATCGGCCTGCAGTTATGTGAGTCTGAAGAGGGCTCCGGCTAGCCTCGGACCCACAGACTTGAGTTGGACTGGGCTGGGATGCCCTCTGGACGTACAGTTCTTTTTCAGACATCTATGAGAGGCTGGGACAACCCAGCCTCACACAGCCAGGTAAAGAAGGAAAAATGAACGTGAAGTCTGATTGCGGTAAGCGACTAAACCACTATAAAAAAGCAAGCCACTTAGGACGATAACATGATCTAGGTGCAGAAAAAGGCCAACAGGCCTAAGGAAACACAACAGGTCACCTATGAACAGACCACACAAGCATGGCAGTCCCATGTGAAGACAGTGGCAGGCCAGATCAGCTCGGGGAAAGATAGATGGCAGAAGTCCAGAGCGGTCTGGCTGTAATGCTTTCCAGACAGACACACCAGAGATGTCGAGCTGGAGTTCACGAGAAAAGTGCAGGCCAGAAAATATCTGGTAGCAGCAACAGCCATGGCTCTGTGGGTCTCCCAGACCAAGGAAGGAAGGGGTGGGGGTGCTCGGCTGGGGGAGGGAGGGGGCCATGAGGACATAAATGAGAGTCCAGGCAGACTGGAAAGGAAGAACTCCGCTGATGGAGCTTGTCTGGGGTATCTCAACACCCCCAATTTCTAACCGAATGCCCAGAAAGCACCCCCATTGACTCCCGGGAGTAAACGGTTTGTTTGTGGGTGACCCTATCTCTTCTGGCTGGCCAGCTTGGAGGGGGGGAGGGGGGAATGATCCCCCTAAGGGCAAGGTAGTAGGAAGAAAAAGAGAGGAAGGGGTGGTGGGCGGAGAAAGGAAAGGCCACAAAAGAAAAGCCAGGAACAAGAAATCAAGAGAGATTTGGAATTTTCCCAGGAATCCATGCGAACAGGTGGAGGCAGGTCAGGGGTGAGAAGTGCTTGAACGGAATTGCTTTCAGCTTTCACATTTAAAGTGGGGCAGATGGACCTAAAGGAGAAAATGGGAACTATGCTTAACAAAAGAATAATGCCTGAAAAGAGTCCCGCATCAGAATGAACTTTGTATCCAGGTAAACTGTGTACCGCTCAGACACGCACACTGTGTACCTAACACCAAATTCCAGGAAAGCAATGGAGGCCCCTTCCTTCCCTGTGAGGACCTAGAATTTCCCCACTTTCCCAAGAAGTACAACGCCTGAGAATATTGTAACGCTGAACCACTTACACCACCACCACCTCCAAAACACCCCAAACTCACTGCTGCATTGTCGACCCTGCACATCGTGCATTCGCACATTCAAATAAAATGGTCACTAAACCACACCAATATTTGGTGGGAGCAAGCTGAAGCTATCTGCTCTGCTCCCAGGAACCCTGGGCAGGCAGGCCGCTGTTGGTTTGGACTTGACAGTCTGAGGAAGCAGGGACAGACCCATGGAATCAGTGCTGTTTCCTGAGAGATGCTGAAGGACCTTCCAGAGGAGGAGGAAAGGCAAAGTGCTGGCCGACTAAGAGCCTGCTACAACCTCTGGGTGACCATTCTCACGATGACCTCCCAAGGAGGCCCACAAGTGGTTCAGGGAAGGCCCCCGCTGGTCCTGTGTATCAAAGCCCCACTTTCCTCCTGGGTCCCCTGTCTCCCTCCAGCCTGAGTGGGGGAGGGAAAGCCTAAGGAGACCTGGGCCAGGCAGAGCTGCACCACAGCAGGAAGGCCTCTCACAGCTGGTCTCCTGTACAACCAGCAGATGGTGCCCTCCAGAAACATGGCCTGTCTGAGGACCCAGTGGGTGGCACAGTCCTGGCACGAGGGAACTAGAGAGCCAAGGGGGCTTTGCTGAGACCTGAAAAAAAAAGTCATTATGCGACTCACCTCTGGCTTTAGGACCACATTAACACATTCCCCAGCAAATCAACCAAAAGTTGCCTTTTTCTCAGTGTGATACTGACCCACAGCTCAGAGTGTGGACTACCCTTTGTTACTTGACATGAAGCACGTACACAGTTAGTCCACCCTGGATGAAAGACTTCTAGAGAGTGGACTATCTGTGAGTGCACATCTTTCACTCACTCACTCACTCACTCACTCAGGCCAGCATCAAACTGCAACGTTCACAGTTCAAAACCACTAGCCGCTTCAGGGAAGAAAGACGAGTCTCGGAAAATCACAAGGTTAGTTCTACCCTGTACTATGGGGTCCCTAGGAGTCCCAATCGATTTGATGCCAGAGAGTTGGGAGGTTTTTAATGTCATTATAAAGGATCCCTAATGTCATAGTGGGGTACCCGCTGAGCTGCTAAGTGGAAAGTCAGCCTTTAGAAACCAGCAGACATTCCTTGAAAGAATGGCGTTACTCTCGTAAAGACAGCAGTTGTGGAAACCCACAAAGACAGTTCTACCCTGTCCTACAGGGTCGCTTGGAGTTGGAACGGATTCAATGACAGTGAGTTGGTTTGGGTTTAAGGTCATTACACAGAGTGCTAATGAATGTAGTGGTTACAGTGCTGAGAGTAAGAGGAAGCTGCCTGCTTCTGTGCATATCCAACCTGGAGCACGTACTGGAGGCTGCACAAGGTGGTAGGAAAATGGAAGGAAATGGAAGGCAGAACACACACACACACACACACACCTCACTCTCAGTATATGCTCGCTCAGACTGCAGCCATGAACTACCTCCCTCACACGTCCACTGCCAGATCTATGTGCTCACCTACTGCAAGGAGCCCTGGTGACACAGTGGTTAAGGGCTCAGCTACCAACCGAAAAGCTGCCAGCTTAAACCAATGGAGTAGTTGCCCGAGAAAGAGGGCTGGCGGGCAGTCTGCTGCTGTGAAGACTGCAGTCGAGGAAACCCCGTGGGGCAGTTCACTGTAAGAAAGGATCCCTCCACACATTACACCCCAGCCCTGCCACCAGAGCCACAAAAACCAAGCCCAGCACAAGCAGTCAATTCTGACTCAGAGCGACTCAAGAGGGCAGACCAGAGATGCGTCCGTGGGGTTCTGTAGCGGTTCATCTTTCTCCCGAGCAGCAGCGGGTGGGCCTGAACTGATGACCCTCCCAAGGCACACCAAGGCCAGCCTCTGCAGGCTTCTCCAAGGCTCCTCCTGTCTGCACAGCATACACAGACACGGAGGCAGTGGGAGGGAATGGGGCAGCCCCACTGCTCAGCCACCCCAAACCCCTCCAGCTACTCAACTCCCAGCCACACCCAGCAAGGGGAGCCCACACTCTCTCCCCTTCCTCCTCCACTCCCAGTAATCCAGTGGGGCTCTTGCCACCCTGGGCTTTGTGCTGGGCTGCACACCTGGCCACCTTCCTCTTCTCCCAGTCTCTTCCCGGATCTCTGCCCTGTGCACTGTGCCCAGCTCGCCTCCCAGCGTTACACCCCAGCCAGTGCCAGACCTGCTCGGGCTCCACAGCTGTGGGAAGTGGGAGTATAGGACAACGAACAGGAAGTCGTCAAATGGAAAGAGACCACGTAAAGGGCACTACCCTAGGCTTACAGGGCTGAAACTGGTGCTGGCCACTTTAAATCCGACAAGCATCCATTCTACCAGAATGATGCAACGTAGAGGAACGGTGTCATACTCATCATCAAAAAGAACTTTTAAAGACTAAGGCTGACATGAGATGCTGTCTGTGAAGGGTAACAGCCACACGCCTACATGGAAGACCAATTAATAAGAAAGGCTTATTCAATTTCACACACCCACCACGACTGCCAACCGGTGAGGAAACGGAAGGCAGTTTACCAGCGCCTGCGTCTGAAACTGATCACACATGCAGTCTGTGTGCTCCGCATTAGTGGAAACAAAGTCAAATCAGCCACTGGAAATTAAGACTTTTGGTGGCACTGGGGCAGCATGGCAGAACTTT
>NW_022106463.1:9911545-9913873 GCF_000313985.2 Echinops telfairi | reverse complement strand
CCCGCATTGGGCTCACACAGAACAGACCGTGCGGCTGGCTCAAGTCAGGGCAGTGCTTCCTTTCCCTGGGCACAGGGTCCCTGGAAATTGGTGGACTCCCAACTCAAGAACTCAAGCAAACTAAACCAAACTCACTACCATCACTATGATGGCGGGCAGGTGTGTGTGTGTGTGTGTGTGTTGGGGGCGGGGGTGCAGCACAGTCAGTCCCTCAGGGTTTGGAGGCCACATGATCATTTGTCTGCAGGAGACTCAAGCCCTAGTGTTATGCTCCCAGCCATGAACCCTATGACAAGCCTGCCTCAGTCCACTTCTGGATCACAGCTGCCTGTCCCCGGGGTCACCTGGAGAAGATGCTCAGACCCAAGACATTGGTTCAAGGGCCCACATTGGCCACCACCAGTGCCTCAAGCAGAGGTAACTGCATCAGGACAAAACAAGTCTAAGAGACAGACCTCCCATGAGTTCCCACAGGGTACAGACAGAATCAGAGCATCCAATCCCCCAAACAAAGCCCACCGAAGCCCCGTCAGCTCCCACTCACAGAAACCCCCACCCTCTCCCACAGAACAGCGGGAACTACTCTCAGGTTTCCAAGACAGAAACAGACAGTCTCATTGGTGGGTCTGAACCACCAGCCTTAGCAGGTCAGCACTTAACCCACTGCACCACCAGCACATGCAGAGTGGGCAGGTGGAATAAAGCCAAGAGCAGACGCAGAAAGCACAGAAGAAAACCCGAGGGAAAAGCGCAGTAGTTAGCGTGCTCGTTGGAATGTGGAGAGACTGCACAAAAGTGAAGTAAGCTCTGAGGAAAGCCCGTCGGGCTCAGCCATTAGGCATCGTGTCCCTGAGCGTGCAGAAAACGTCAAACCTCAGTCCAGAAGAGGACAATGGAAACAGACGCTCTGCTATAGACACCAGCCCAAGGAGCCCGGGAGAAACACTCACGGCCAGCCGGCACTGCCTGGGGTCCATCCAGGCTGACTCCTGGGACTCCCTGACTCCTGCTAAGGGGCTGGGGGGCTTGAACCGCCAACCTTTCCTTAGATGCCTGGTGCTTAACCCACTGCCCCACCGCTGAGGAAGTGCAAATCAAAGCTATCAGGAGACACCATCTCACCCCAACAATAATGGCACCAAAATGCAAAACGAAAACAAACAATGTTGCCGGGCTGTGGAAAGACTGGGCTGTAGTGGGCCTGTCAGCATGGCGCTTCCTTAAACAGACAGAAGAACCCAGACAGATCCAGAATTCCCACTCCTAGGAATGTGCCCTCAAGAAACAGGAGCTGTGCCAGGGACAAATAAATGGCTTTGACTTGAGTCTCATACCTTCCCCGTCACAATGACCACCTTCCTCTGACCACCAAGGCAGTGTGAGTGGGTGTGTCGTGGGGCTTGCCAACAAGCTGCCAGAGCAGCCAGCAGCCCCAGGGCCAGAGCTTGCAGGCTCCTGGCTTCATACCAGTAACTCCAAACACTCCGTGACATAAATTCAGAGAGAAACCAAGGGAACAACCGCTCCGAGAGGGAAGAGAAACTGCACAGACCGGTGGCTTCATGGAGCTCAGTGAACCTTTTCCCACCGAGAACCATCCGGCTTCCAGATCCGCGGAGAGCAGGGCGGTTTTCTCCTACACATTCTTCCCCAGAACAGGAAGAGAGAGAATATGTCCCGTTTTTTCCAGCAGCACTAATACAAACACGACATTAGAACCACACACAAGAGGAAGCACACATGACTTCGTCAAACTGTTCCAGTCAAAATACAGCAGAAAAAAAGAGTTTATCCATGGTAGAACCCAAAAGAACTTTCCATGACGGCAGAAAAGTCCAATAATGGGCACTGTCCAATACAATAGCCACTAGACATAGCGGCAGGAGTCCTGATGGTGTAGTGGTTATGTGGTAACTGCTCAGTGAACTGTGGGCGGTTCAAACCCACCAGGCACTCCACGGGAGGAAAATGAGGCAGCTGGTTTCCATAAAGACGGGGAGCCTTGGAAACCCTGCCGGGCAGCTCACCTCTGTCCCACAGGGTGGCTCAGAGTCTGACTCAGCCACACAAGCACTGGGAATGTGCTCGCAAGACTAAACTGATTTCTTAAATTAAAATCTAATTTGTTTTAACTTAAATGCCTATATGTGGTTAATGATTACTACATTGAACAATTTAGTTTTATCACAAACTGAATCTATTAAAAATGAACCTATCTCAATTATGTAAGATTTACTAACTGGAAAAAACTTATCAGTATCATTCACCAGGTAGAATGAAGAAAACTATCTCAATTGAATGTAGAAACATTTTTTTTTCTGTTTGTTT
>NW_022106463.1:9906552-9911220 GCF_000313985.2 Echinops telfairi | reverse complement strand
GCCACTCACACCACTGGTCCTACAGGGATCATCCGTCCTGGATTCCCTGTATTTTCAGTTCCTATCTGTACCAGTGTAGAATGTAGAAACATTTTTAAAACCACATTTGATAAAATACAGGTCCTATTGAATAAAAAATATAAAACACATATAAAAAGGGGTGAGGTTCCACGAATTTTTTGAAGCTCTCTTATATGCTGATTTTATGGGCAGCTGACTTTGAACAAAAGTTCATCAGATAGGGGGAGAGATGTCTCTTCCAGAAGTGGTGCTGGAGAAACTAGATTTCCACACACAGAATAAAAAATAAAAAGAGGATCCCTGCCTCACACCATAGCCAAGGCAAATTTCAAAACAGTTTAAAGGCCCACATGTGTAAACTCCAATTGTATTAGTCTGGGTACTTTAGAGAAACAAATCCACAGAAACTCACGTACAAAAGAGAGTTTTATATAAAGGGTAAGTGTGTATCAAGAAAACATCCCAACCCAGTGCTGCCCAAGTCCACAAGTCCACCATTAACCTTCATGTCCGACACCAATACACAAAGTCCTCCTCCATCTCACAAAACACACGCAATGATGCTGACTGCAGGAGGACAGCTGAAGCAGTGAACGTGTAAGCATCTCAGTGCTGGCAGGGGTCTCCACACGGCTGCTCCAGCACCCAGGGCTGCATCGGGGTAGGTTCATGTGGCTTTTCCTCAGGGATATCTTGCAGGAAGTGAGCTTTGCTAGCTAAAGCAGGGAACTAACTGGCTAAGGCAGCGCCACCCTGGTCCAACCATCACAAAGCAAGAAACCTGAAAACTAGAAAGGCGAGGCTCACCAAGCCATTTATCCCTCCGCCTTCAATTAACCCCACATGTGTTTAATCAGTCAGGTTGGCACAATAAACTACCTCAATCCATCCCTTGCCAACCTGGCACCTGTACATAATTCTTCAGCTTCATGATTGCAAATAAGTAACACCTACACCTTAATCTTATAATCCTGTGACTATGTTCCCCCACCTATGAAAGTGTGGAAGCCAACCACTTCATGCCTTTATCCCCCCCCCAATTTTGAGTATCCAATCTACACAGGTAATAGAGCAGGATCCCTGCCTCACACCATACACAAAGCAAATTCAAAACAGATGAAAGGCCCATATGGACAAACAAGCCATGACTTTCTTGGAAGGAAAAGCAGGGTGACACTGTCAGACTGCAGCACTGGATTGCCCAATGTGGTAAGAAAGCGCAGCAGCTAGAGGCCCGTAAAGCACCACACGTTTGCTAAAGACAACCAGCACCTGGGAGAGCACCTTGGAACCACAGTCCAACCGGCCGGAGTCTAACGACCAGCCCACGAGGAGGGCCTTCACAAGCTGACAGAGAAGTGGATGGGGAGATAACCGTTTTCCCACACACTTCTTGAAGCCCCTTGTAGATAAATAAAACTTCCGACAACTTAACAGCAAAATGGCAACCAAGTCACAAGATGGTAGAAGGATGTGGACAGACGTTTCACTAATAAAGCATTCACGTGCAAAGACAAGAAAAGACGCGCAAGCCCTTTGTCATCAGAGAAAGCTGAAAACCACCACAAGAATGTCATTTCACGGCCGCTTGGACAGGTGATGTGGTGGTGGTGGTGGTTTTAAACAGAAAATAACATGCTAGGGAGGATGTGGGGAGACGGGAACCCTCACACATGGACGGTGGGAATACACACATAATGGTACAGCTTCTGTGGCGAGCTGTGTGGTGGGCCCTCAGAAAATTAAAAGGAGAACTACCAAGTGACCCAGCAATTTCACTCCTAGGTACGTACCCAAAGACCCTGAAAACAGAGCCTCAACATGAGACCTGCCCACCAGTGTCCACTGCAGCGCCACTCACAACAACCAACAGGTAGAAAGAACCTGAACACCCAGCAGTGGGCGGGGGCTACACAGGGCGATACACACATAGAGAAGGCATGCCGCTCTGCCAGGAGGCGACACAAAGTCTTGTACAGTGTGGTTGAAGCTGGAAGACATGATACTGAGAGACACGAAGCAACGGTGAAAGGGCAGACGCTGCACTTATGTGAACAGAGAACAAAGTTTATGAGTGGCTATCGGGGCAGGAAGTTGGGAAAGGGGGTCAGTTTTGAAGGTGATGGGAAAATTGCATCATTTAATGGTAGGGTTGCCCCCTCTAAAACGTTGAACTGACAAAAGTGGTGCAATATAGTCACAATAATGACGACCACCACAACTGAGGCTGCTTCTGTGAAACTGAAAATCTGATGGGACTGATCCTCTCATGGGTGATCTAGGGTTAACACAGCATCATGTTCTGTGCTTGGGCTCTACCTCCTAGTTCACTGGATAGTACTGGGTAGGGTCCTAACACTTTGTAGACGGCCTTCTAAGGCACAACAACTGGCTCTTTTCACCTGGACAACAGAGGAAGGGGAGATTCGGCCACAGGAGGAGGGTTCGGACCATGTGGCTAACTGTCCTCATGAGACCAGAAGATCTGATGGTGACCGGCCACCATGACTGGGTGTTTTGAGCAAAGCTTGCACAGAACAATCCTGATCAAAAGAAGGAGAATGCTGAACTTAATTCCAAAATCTCACAGACTGCAGAATTACCAAAGCCACGAAAGCTGGATGAAGGCCTGAAGCTACGTCCCTCAGATCGCCTGTAAGCCTGAAAGGAAGCACTCCTCTGGGGCTTCCTCGAGACAAGCCCCAGTGGAAAGTACCGAGTCAAGCGCCAGCCCGAGCATCCCGCTCCTATGCAAACCGTCAACATGGCACCAAACAGACACAGCAGCCAAAGACCTGCCACTTGCTCTCAACCTCAAAGGGGGATTTCAACCCCTAGGAGCAAATCAGGAAAAGAACACTGAATTTCATCAGCAGAGTTTCCCAGAAGCAAAGTGCAGACATTAAACTGACCAACAAAGCACTACAGTTAGCGCTTCCGACAGTGGACAACACTGCCCCCTGGGAGGCAGCACTGGATTGACTGAGGGGGCTGCAGAAGCAGAGACAACCCTTTCTTCCGCATGATGGGCTAGAGTCCAGATGTTTCTAGTTGGCAGGGAGCTACAGAGTAGTGTCTTTCTGAAAAGGGGTGGTAGGCCTAATAAGTCTGGGAAGCTATGTCCTCGCACATGCCCACTTAGAAGGGAGTGCCCTCAGGAAAGGGTGCCCACAAAAACCACGTGGACCTGTGAATTATCAAGAACCAAGCCTCCCTAGTCCCAAGAGCAGCCGTCACCAAGCAGTGCCCAGGCGCAAAGACGAAGAGGCGCAGTAGGCCCACCACGCATAGCCGTTCGTTCCACTTACTAGCTGATCAACTGGACCCAGTTCCATATCTCACCCAGAGGCCCACATTGATCACCTCCTCCCAACAAGAGGAATTCGTGTGCGATCCCGTCTTTTTCTCAGAGCACTCTGGTTTTCTCATCAGATTCCTTTCACAAATGCCACCACGTACTAAAAGTCACAGGAAAGGTACAAAGTGACTGAGTGCAGTCTGTCCGGGTAGCAGCTGTCTGCTCAGAACAATGCAATCAGTAAACAAAAGCCCACTGCTGTCGAGTCCATCACCACTCACAGGGCCTTAAGGGGGGGGTGGGGGGAGCAGCGGCCCCAAACAGGGATCTCCCATGGGATTCCAGGAACACAGACAGTCTTTGCGTCCTCCCGTGGAGAAGCTCGTGGGGGTCACACCGACAACTTATCCGTTAGGAGCCTAATGCCTAAGACACTGGGCCACCAAGGCTGTGTCATAAATGCTCACAGTCCCCCAGTCCATTTTGTGCCCCTGCTCACGCCTTCACAATTCTCACTCCCACAACACTCAGCTCTGCTTCAGGGGCATTAGTAAATGGCTCCCTCCGCTGGAGTGACTGAGTGATGCCGAGGCGGGAGGCAGGCTCACGGGGACCTAATCCAGTGGCACCTAGCAGACACACAGAGGCCCTAAAGCCTAAGGCCACTGACAGAATCAGAGGCTCCCAGAAGTCTGTGGGAAAGTAACAGGCTCTCTCCACCGACTTTAGGTCCCCATGTATAAGTCTAAATGTGAGAACAGCGGGTTCCCTTTGAGATCACAGCCCCTGGAAGGTGCACCAGGCTGGCTTCGGGGGTGTCGGTGGCAGTGCCGTTCCTGGATGGTGGTCACGTGGCCGGTTCATCTTGTAGAGACTCATAAAACTGTCCACATACGCCTCATGAGTTTCTTTTATTATGCGTCAACAGCAAGAGAGAAGCAGCATCAGTCAGATCTGCCTCTTCTGGGGGACCTTGAACTACGACTGCCTTGGAGAAGCGCTCTCAAGGCCTCTCATGGGTGCTGAGAGGAGGACACAGGAAGATGAGTCACGAGTGGGGATGGGCCTGGAGACAAGAGCCCGATGCCACAAGTCTGAAGTCATAGGGCCTGGGCATAAGCCACTGACCCTGGCCTTGAACAACTCCCAGGGCCATCTTAGGGACCCCTGGCCCTGACCTTGGCTGACCCTCTTGGCTATTCTAAACATTCCCTCCTATAGAACGAAGATGGCTGTTAGAAATCGGTCACCTCTCCTCCCTGGGGGAAGGACAACAGAAAAGTGGCTGAAGGGAGACATCAGACAGGGCAAGATATGTCAAAATAATAATTTATAAATTATCAAGGGTT
>NW_022106463.1:9900724-9905099 GCF_000313985.2 Echinops telfairi | reverse complement strand
TATGAGCCCCTAATAAAACAATTATAAATAAATAAATAAACATTACCCCAAAAAAATCCAGCTTCAGGCTCACAGACTCCTCTGCAAATACTGACGCTGACGTTCATAAGGAAATTCAAGGATCCCTAATAGTCCAGACAATCTTGACCCAGATGACAAAGTTGGAGGATTCACGGGGTCGTTTCAACCCTTCCTGCAACCCACAGCTGTATGGTCAAGACAGCATAGCGCTCACTTAAAAGACACAGCCCACTCACTGCCATCCCTTGGATTCTGACTCACAGTGACCCTGAACGGAGTTCCCAAGGTTGGGAACCTTTACTGAGCAGACAGCCTCATCTTCCTCTGGGAGGTTTGAACCACCAATTGCACAGTTAGTGTTTCAATGCTTATCTGAAACCACCTCCAGGGCTCCCTTAAAAAGACATATACAGATCAATAGAATAGAAATGAGAACCCCAAACCTTCACATTTACACATTTATAGTCAATGGCATTTTGACAAGAATGCCCATTCATGTAGGGGAAATGGTTGTTTCAACAGGGTGCTTGACCAGGTTATCAGCATAATAAAGGATTCATCTGTACCCCTATCTCACACAACAACCGATGAAAGCTCTAAATACGAGCCCTGAGGAGTCAGCCACAAGCAGCTCAGCCTGCACTTTAAATTACTGCATGAACTCCCACCAGAAAGAATTGTTTTTCACTTTTTCAACAAAAAGACAAAGTTGGGCCCTCCACCTATGTTGGCACATTAGTACCTTAAACAGCTCGGTTTGCGTCCTCAGCAGTGAGGATAGATGATGGTAGTGCCCCAGAGTTACGAGGGCTTAGTCATGAAGACAAAACACCTCCTAAGTAAGAATACAGCACGTGTTGTTGTTGTTGCTGCTTGTTGTCATTAGGGGCTGAGTCAGCTCCAGCTCACAGCAACCCATGCACAACAGAACAAAACACTGCCTAGTCCTCCATCCTCACCATCGTTATATCTGAGCCCCTGTTGCAGTCACTCTGTCGATCCATCTCCTGGAAAGCCTTCCTTGCTTTCTGACCCGCCACTTTACCAAGCAGGATTGCTGTGTGTTGTCAACTTGGTCCAACCGCATGAGAAATGTGTCATCTACAGTCTGTTGTTGTTAGGCGCCATCAAGTCAGTTCCAATTCACAGCAACCCCATGTGCAAAAGAATGCACCACCACCTGATCGTGCGCCATCCTCACAACTGTGCTCGTGTGTGAGCCCACGGTGCAGCACTCTATCGATCCGTCTCCTGGAGGGCCTTCCTCTTTCTCACTACCCTTCTACTTCACCAAGCCTTAGGTCCTTCTCCAGGGACTGGTCCCTCCTGACCATGTGTCCAAATGACATGAGACGAAGTCTTACCATCCTTGCCTCTAAGGAGTATTCTGGCTGCACTTCTTCATTTTATCGAATCCCTCCGATCCTCTTTAAGCAGGTAGCCTTGTCTGACCATTTTTACAAGTGAGGAAGCAGATCCAGAGTTGAAGAGTCTTGTGCAAGGTGGTTGGACGGCCCAAGGATTATAAATGTGGCCTCTGTCTCTATCTCCCGCCTGAACCCATGCCCCTGGCAATGTGCCCAGCTGCTCTGCAACCAGCTCATCTTCCCAAAGGAAATCTGCCACTGCCCAGAGAGGGAAGTCTAACCATAGTCAGCTGTGGTCTGGATGACCACAGCTAGTCTGTAGGCTAAGGTGCAGTCAGATACTCACTGAGCTATGGGAGAGGTAGGGGGGTTGGGGGTTGGGGGGTAAGTTTCATTGCTCACTGAAACTCATAGCAAGCTATTCAGCTAAGACTCACACTTAGGCAGCATGTCTCCCAGCTCCCATTCTTAGGTACACACTGTGTGACCTCCAAATTAGCAATACCCCTGGAGTACAGCCCTAGGTGAGGGATGGAAGTGATGCATCTCATTAACTTGAGGATTATTTAAAAGTCCTTTTCTGCAATGGAGAAACCACCAAAAGTACCTGAGACCCAGAGTTAGGACTCCCCAGTGAATGCGGTCAATGGTGCATGGGAAAAAGGAGCTGCACTTCCTGATATATCCCCCATCTCCCAACATTGGCACAGATCTGGGCGCAGGGATCTCCACTAATGCCCAAGAACCAGAAAGAATGATATTCACTGGTATCAGGCTATGCTCTCTCTTGACGGACATCACCTCCTACTTCGCTGACCCGGGCACTCCATGCAGGCCCTCCTGCTGGACGAACAGCCCTCGCTTCCTGACACAGCTAACCCTGCGTGCATGAGCACAAAGGACACAGTGGTAGCAATTCTGTTGTCCCTTCCCTGCCTTCTTCATTCCAGACTGTGCCCACCGCACAGAAGTGTGCTGCTGTGGCCTACAGGTGCCCTGGTGGTGGAGTGGGTCACCACGTGGGGCTGCTAACTACAAGGTCAGCAGTTTGAACCCACCAGGTGTGTTTCGGAAGAATGATGAGACTTTCTGTACCCATAATAAGTTCCAGTCTTGGAAACCCATAAGCGCAGTTCTACCCTCTCTTACAGGGTTGAGATGAGTCAGCATCAACTTGATGGCAGTGAGTTGGGGGAGTGGGAGGTGGGAGAGGTTGGTTATCCTCCCCTCCACCTTGCTTCCCCCATCCTTACAATTTCTTATAGGCCCAAGAGGCATCTCTTTCCACCGAGGGACACAACAGTGGTCCCATTAATCTAGGAGTGCCACCTGGTCATTTAGGGTTCTTCATGCCAATGCCTCAACCAGCAAAGAAGGGAGTTTGTTACAGGCCTGACAGGGTGGCAGACCTAACCCTCAGGCAGCTATGGGTAGAGTAAGAGTGCCCAGGGAGCAAGGCACCCACTGGGCACTGTCACATAGTGACGGAAGTCCATGAACACGACCCAGGCAGGTCTGCTCATAGAATGAAAGCCCTGTTCCCCACCTACTTCCCCCAGCAGGCCGGGGGAGGTGCTGGTCAGTCTCTATCCTTTGAGGTGGCAAGAGTGACAACTGCAGCCACCATGACACGGCCGGGGGCATTAACAATGGGCACTACCCTCCCAGTGGCTACGTGCATTTCCTCCTGGGTTTTGGTAGGAAAAAGTGTGTGTGTTAGATGAACCCATTCTGCCAGCCACCTATGCTCATCTCCTGGCACTGAACGGAGAGCTATTAAGTGGCAAATTCCCTTTAGCCTAGAGGGAAATTAACATCAACCAAAGACGCAGAACGCATCTCCCCCATAAGGACAAGACTTCAAAACCGTGCTAAGGGTCTGCCGTGGCGGTGGAAACAAGGGCAGCTGTGAGCTGCACGGTAACCAAACCCCTTGTGCCTGAGATTTGGTACCAAGGAGGACACGGCAGGAGCCATGGTGGTGCAGGGGCTATAGCACTCTGCTGCCAAGCAGAAGGGTCTGTGGTTTGAACCCAGCAGCCACACCTTCCAGAAAGCTGAGGCAGTCTGCCTTCCTAGTCCCAGAAACCCAATGGGCAGTTCCACCGTGTCCTATGGAGTAGCTCTGGGCCAAAACTGACACAACGGCAGTGGGCTTGGTTTGGGTTGGTTTAGGGTACAGGCAGTGGTGCCCTACTCAAAGATGGCGGCCAGGTGGGCTGAACAGGTACAGCTCTCCACTCAGAGCAGGCAGTCAGCTGCCATCTTTGAGTGGGGCACTGCTGCCTGGTTTCCAGCACAGGTAGAAATCTGACAGGCAAGAGATCGGTTGCTGTGCAGCACAGGCTCCAGGGGATGCCCAGAGGCTCCTGCCATTCCCTGAGTTTCCAGGCCTCCTCGGGGCCCCAGGCTGACAAGCCCTGCTGGTGCCGGCCCTGCATCAACGTTACCACTCCTGCCACTGGGTGAAAGCCGGCACTGGCACTGTAAGTCCCAAGTACCCATGCCAATGGTCTTGCTGCTCTAAACAGAGCCTAACTACAGGCACACAGATGTCACTCCAGGCTAGACCACGTTGGAGAGGACTGAAGAGGCCCACCCGTCACCTCTGCTTGTGCATTATAACCCTCAATCCAGGAAGGGGCAGTTTTATACCACGGGTTGCCACCCACCTAACTTTTCTCCTGGCCACACTTGAGGAGTGAACTACAAAGCATTAGGTTTTTAGTACTTTCACCTTCTGAAGGAACAAGTTCCTATTTTTAAATTGTCCTCATCAACCATCAACAGCTGCAGCAGAAACCCAGGAACGGTACAAACGTGAGCACATGTCAAAGGCTGGCTTTCTCTCTCTCCTCTTACATTCCTGATCAAAAGGGAGCTATTTAAAGCAAAAATGGTGCAGTACTGAAGTCAAACACAGCCCGCCAATAAATAGCACAGAAGTTAAAAAGGACCACCTTTGTTCAGGTCTCTCTCTCTCTCTC
>NW_022106463.1:9896119-9900543 GCF_000313985.2 Echinops telfairi | reverse complement strand
AATACAAAGTGGAATTGCCTAAGAAGCCAGCAGGAACCTTAAACAGAATATTAAAACAGTATTTGACAGTAAAGGAAGAGAGTCAAGAGACGAGACAGAGAACACACAGCACACAGCAGACTGAGGGCCAGCACACAAACGTCCAAGGCAGAGTGGCAGCCGCTGCCTCACTCAAGAGCAGAGAGGATTCTTCTGCGGCAGATGCCGCAGGGCTACCCACACCACCCTACCTTCAGGAGCCACACTTTCCACTGATACGCAGGCCTGGCCTTTAACACTGGTCACCAAGCAGACAGTGGTCACGAGCACCCTGGTGTGTGGTCACGACACTGTCACAGGACAAAGGGGTCTTCAAGACAGAGACGCTTCCCAGAGGTACAAAGGACAATTCATTCACCCAGAGGACATAACATTCCCTCACGGGAAAGCTCTCATCTGAGGGTTCAAGGCACAAGCTGCCTGAGGAAGTACCTGGCCAACTGTGACAAAGCTAAGAACCCAACCATCCCAGCCCTGCACACTCTACAGAACTGCAGCAGGCAAAGGCAAGCTGTACAGCGAAGATCACAGGAAAATCAAACCCAGACCTCACAAGCCAGAGCAGACCCACCCCTCGGCGTTGAGGAGCCTGCACACCTTTCTAGCAGCAGCGGCCCCTTCTTCCTCCCTCATCAGAGCAAGAGCTGGAACCACACACCTCTGGGCCAGCGGCCTAAGGCTCACCCACTGAGCACTCCCTGCGAACAGACATCACTCACTCACTGCCATCGAGCTGACGCTGACTTGGTGACCCTAGAGGAACGGGGAGAACTGCCCCTGTGGGTTTCTGAGAGAGTCACTCTTTATACGGGAGCAGAAAACCCTGTCATTCTGCTGAGGATAGACCAGGGGCCAGGAAGCTAGAGCCCACTGTCCGTGGCCCTCTGATTGTTTTTGTAAGTGAAAGTTTTTGTAAGTAAAAGTTTTATTGGAACGCAGCCTGTCCCGTTCATTCACATCCAAGGCGGCTTCCAAAAGTGGGTGGGAAGAGGAAGTACAAGACAGGGAGTTTGATGAAGCCCCACAGACTGCCCACGTCTGCTTTGTGCCACAGCAGCAGTGTGACTGGGCAGCCCACACGCCTAACCCTCCCTGCCAGCCCTTCACAGGACACATGGATTTGAGCATTATGCTATGTCTACAGCACTACACCCAACGGCAGAAAAACACTGAGTGAACACAAGATGTTCACAGGATCAATCACATACATTAAAATTTTTAAAAAGCAAACAAAAACTCATATTCAGAAAGACAGATCGCATATATTTTAAAACAACAAAAACCTCCATGGGATTGTAACTCATGTTTCTCCCAAGGAGTGGCTGGTGGTTTTGAACTGCTGACCTTGCAGTTAGCAGTCCAAAACAAAACTCACTGTATCAATATGCCATAAAACACCAAAACAAACCCACAGCTGCCAGGTTTACTGCAACTCCCAGTGCCCAAATGGACAGAGCAGACCTGGCCCTGTGGGTTTCCAAGGCTGTAAATCTCTATAAAACCAGACGGCCTCATCTTTCTGCTGAGGAGCAACTGTTGGATTTGAGCCCAATGCTTAACCCACAGCACCACCAGGAAACCTTAAAAAAACAAAGCCACAAATCCACTGCTATTGAGTTGATTCCAACCCACATGGACCGATGTGGGGTACAGAACTGCCCACCCCCGTGGGTTTCTGAGGCTGACACCTTTACAGCCTCTTCCCCAGAGGTGATGGTTTCCAACCGCTCACCTCATGCTTAGCCAGCAGGCCAACACAGGACTTACTCACTGCTTACGCCATAAAGCTCCAAAGACTGAAATCTCACAGTGTGTGCTCTGGCTAAGGAACTGCATTAGCAATCTATTAAACAGGGTATCTGGAAGAACCTGAAATATCTGGAAGGTAAGGAACACTCTCTAAATAATCCACAAATCAAAAAAAAAAATCACAAGGAGAATTAGAAAATATTTTGAACTGAGGAAAATAAAAGTAAGTAAACTTAGAGGGCGCTAGCAAAATAAATGCCTATATTAAGAAAAAACTGAAGGATCAAAATGTCCACCTTAAGCTACAAAAAGAGCAGATCACACCCAAAGTCCACATGAAGGAAGGAAATTATCAGGTTAAGAGCAGAAAGAACTCAATAAAGAGAATTGAGTGGAGACAAAGGTGTAGAAACAAAACTGCTACACCCCTAGCAAGAATAATCAAGAAAAGATGGGAATAAAATACAAACTATCAATTCGAAAACAAGAGCAATCACTACAGAGCCTACAGACTTCGAAAGAATCCCAGGGAGAGACATCGGTCAGTGTAAGACATGAAAAAATAATAATAATTTATAAATTATCAAGAGTTAGGGAGGGAGGGAGGGAAAAATGAGATGATACCAAGGGCTCAAGTAGAAACAAAATGTTTTGAGAATGATAATGGCAACAAATGTACAAATGTGCTTGACACAATGGCTGGATGGATGGATTGTGATAAGAGTTGTACGAGCCCCCAATAAAATGATTTTTTTAAAAAAAGAATCTCAGATATGACAAAATACCCATTTATAAACTATCAAGGGCTCATGCGGGAGGGGGGAGCGGGGAGGGAGGGGAAAAATGAGGACCTAAATGTCGGGGGTTTAAATGGAGAGAAAATGTTTTGAGAAACGATGTACGGATGTGCTTTACACAATTGATGTGTGTATGGATTGGGATAACAGTTGTATGAGCCCCTAATAAAATGTTTAAAAAATAAAAAAAAAGAATCTCAAGAAATTTACTAACTCTGTCCCGATATAGCTGATAACTTAAATGAAACAAACTCTTCAAAGAAATGTAAAAGAAAACATAAAATCTGTATAATAATATGTTTATGATAAAAAAAAACAAATTAAAAAACTTCCCACCAGGGGGAAAAAAGCCCAGATATTTATCAAGCATTAAAAAATATTACCAATCTTAAATAAAATCTTTCTTAAAACAAAAGAGGAAACACTCCCCAAATGGGATCCAAAGGCTGGCAGAGCCTTGGCACAAAGGGTATTCTAAGAGATTACAACCACAGACCCAGTACGTCTTGTGAGCACAGACACTGAAAGCCTCAAGATATTAGCAGACCAAATAAAAAAACAGATCAAAGAAACAATACATGACCAAGTGAGCTTATTCCAGGAATGGAGGGTTGGTTTAACATTCAAAATCCAATAATCATGCTGGCTACCACTTCCTACCATCCTGATCAGGTATCCAATGGATGGATCCTGATAGAAGAATAGCAAAATATCTAATAGACCTGAAAATTTTAGAAGCCTTACTAGATAGAGGACTCTCCTTAAACCTTGAAGCAACACCACCTCTGTGGGGTCACCTTCTGGCTAAACACCAAGTCGCCCTGTAAAACCAGCGGTTTTGCCCAAGATTGCTGCTCACCTGTCAGAGGTCATGTCTGGGAGACTGAGGAGGAGGCAGGGAAGGGAGAGGGCTGGGAAGGGAGCCATCGGAAGGAGCCTCGGGGCGTTCTCGGACCGTGCCCATGCCCCTGCCCCTGCTCGTGCAGAAAGCAGTCAGGGACCCTAACTTGCTGTGCACCTTTCAGCAAAAGGACAATAAAATATTGTAAAAGATTTCCTTAAATCAGTAAATGTAATTCATCAAATGACAGTAAAAGACAAAAAACATGCCATCACCTCAATAAATACATATTTTAAAAAGCATTTGACAAAATTCAACACCTATCTCCCCTGGGGCAACTGACGGTTTTAAAGTGGCTACTTCAGCAGCCCAGCCCATAAGCCACTATGTCAACATGGCTCCCCCTTCTCTCGAGTACTATACACGTAAGACCCCAGCCTTCGAGTCCACCCCAACCCACAGCAATCCTGTGTAGGGCTTTTAAGACTTTCAAGTTTTCACGGGGGCACCCAGCCTCATCTTTCTCCTGCAGAGCAGATACTGAGTTTGAACCACTGATCTTACAGTTAGCAACCAAGAGCTTTACCCACTGTGCCACCAAACAATTCTGCAGAAAGGCACAAAAGCTGTAAAGATGTTTTCCCCACACAATGGTACTAGATCAACTGGATATAAGCACTTAAAAAAAAAAAAAACCTCAACCCTCCTTCAAACCACACCCAGAATTGATCATAACCCCTTACGTATAAACCAAAATTAGGAGCCTCTATAAGCAAGTGCTGGACATTTCTGTGACTTTTAGCCACAAACGCTTCACAAGACACATAAGGCACCATCATTACAGAAAAAGAAAAGACCAACGATGCTTTGTTGAAATAAAACGAGTAACTCGTGAAGACGCCATGAAGGACAAGAACGAGCACTAGACAGACAGAACACCCTGTGCACACGGCTCATGATGGCAGCATATGTACAAATGTGCTCGACACAATGGACGG
>NW_022106463.1:9886339-9895446 GCF_000313985.2 Echinops telfairi | reverse complement strand
ATGGCCATCTCTCAGAAAGTGAAAGGGACATCTGGCTATAAGCCAGCAGTTCTGCTCCCAGCATCTGCCCAAGAGAAATGAAAGCAGGCTGTCCTCCCCAGACCTGCACTGTACAGTGTGTTCACAGCAGCCTACTCCTTACAGCCAAAAGCTGGACTCCACCCAACAAATGCCCATCGGCTCAACAAAGGGAGGAAACTTGTGATCCATTTGTCCAGTGGAATACTGTTCAGCCATCAAAACAAATCCATACCCCCTCTACAGAAGAATCCCAAACTACGGTGTACATACGGAGCCAAGAAGCTGGTGCAAAAGAACACACACTCTATGCAGACAGAAATCAGAGGGTGTGGGGGGTCGAGGTGGGTGGAGGGAGGGCTTTCTAGGATAGTAGAAAGGGTCTGTGCCTCCCCTTGGGTGTGGGTTGAGTGGGTATCACTGCTCCGCTCAAAGGGAGTGCCTAGGAGCTGCCCGTTTCAATGCATTTTAACTACACCTCGATGAAGTCGGTAAAGAACCTCACTCCCACCGCGTGGATGCCAACTCCTAGCGACCCTACCACTCCATTATCCATTGCCTGTCTTTCTCCTCATCTGGGATTGACACGTGTACAAGAAGCTTCAGGAAGTTTGTGGGACAGTGGATTTAAAAGGTGATGGTATTTTTCCATGAACTTGTGGAAGCTCCTGCATATACTTCGGGGTTTCCAAGGGTATGAATGTGTGTATGGGGGAGAAGGTGGGGAGATCCCTTCAGTAAATACTTACGTTGTCATTTATAATATGACAAACACTATGTCAGATTTCAAAATAACATGAAAAGCCAGGCCCACAGGCACTAGCCCTTCAAGACAAAAGAACATACTTCAATCATGAGCAGTATGGGCTCCTGAGATGCAGGGAGGGGGGAGAGGGGGACCACATCCCACCTGGGACCAGAGTGTGACCCACTGCTGTGGAATGGGACTGCTCCCCGCTCAGACAGCAGGCCAGATTGACCATCCAAGGCCCCACCAGTCTCCCCTGCTCTGGAGAGGGACACACACTGCCCAGGTGGGTATCTGCCCATTAGAATCGCTCTTTATTGGGCACCCCATTACTGAGCACCAGGTTAAGAATCAATGAGCTGTGAACTAAGCACTGGGCTGCTCACAGCAAGGTCGGCAGGTCAAGCCCACCAGCAAGTGAGAGTTGAGGCAGTCTGCTCCCATCAAGATGCACAGACCTGGAAACCTAAGGGAGGGGGCTGTGAGGAGCCGGAGCGGACTCAATGACAGTGCTTCAGGGTTCATCCTAAAAACTTGTGGCCAGAGGGGCTGGGAACAAGGGCCCCAGGGGCCCAGCCGGGCTGCTTTCACAGGGCAGCAGCGGTCTAGGCTGGGCACAGACCTGTGTGCTCTTGATGACATTGGGCTTCACAAGTTCATTAACTGTCGGTGAGCTGCAGCTCTGCCTGACAGCCCTCAGGAAAGCTGCTTTTCAAAATAAGATCTTTTAGAAAATGATGACGGCAACATATGTACAAATATGCATGATAAAACTGATGTATGGAATGTTTTAAGAGCTGTCAGAGTCCCCAATAAAATGATTTGTTTTAAAACTCCAAGTGTTATTGAAAGCTACAATTATGACTTTTAAAAAAATGAGATCTTTGATTGAACCATGGAAGGGCATGACTAGCGCCTAAATAAAATAGTTTGGAGAAGAGAGACATGTTAGCTACTATGCCCCCACTTACCAGCAGAAGAAACTGAGCCCTGGCAAGAGAAGGCCTCACAGGCAGCTCATGACAGCGAGGGCAACTGGGCCGTGTGCCTGGAGGCCCTATTTGCACGCATACCCAGGGGCCTCTTCACAGGCCTCCATCGTGCTCCCTCCTGCCTGCCCATCAGCTCTGCCTCTGTCTCAGGTGCTCCAAGACGCAGCCTGGCCTTTAGCCACCAGGCACAGGACCCGCTCTCCCAAAGCAGGTGCCCAGGCTCCCGGAGTATCTGGTCCTCAGCACCTTAGGCACCTCACCCTGTCCACCCCAGACTCTGGAAGAGTCCTACTGGCATGGTTAATCGAGTGAGGGGGCTAAAGATACTGGGCAGGAGGCTGGGCCCGGGTGGCTGGTTTGGAGGAAGACCAGCAACTTATGATGACAGGAACTACGGACCCCTCATCCCTGCAGGAACTGAGACCCCATGCTAGGTAACCACCTCCTCCAGGAAGCAAAATAACTCAGTGACAGGGGGCCTCATGGCCGGGGGGTGGGGAAACCAGTGGTGAGGTGGTAAGGCTGACCCTAGACCATATCCATCTGCACCAACTCTCCTGTCTCTGGCCACCCTCCAACCCTCCCTACACTCCGAGCATCCCTCCCTTATGGAACCAACATCCACAGCACAAACAACCAAACCCGCAGCCAGAGCCAACCTCCGCCTCACAGCCACCCGATGGCACAGCCGAGCTGCCTGTGGGCTTCTGACACTGTACATCTCTACAGAAGCTGACAGCCTCATCTCTCTCCTGTGGGACACCTGGGGGGGGGGGCGGGTAGAGGCCTGGCAAGGGGGTTCACATCTGACAAAGCCCAGCCAGTGCTGACCAAGATGCAGCAGCAGCAGCGCTCAGACACTGCTGCCTGGTGCGAATTCACACCATCTCACTGTCTGTCACTGGGCAGGAGCGAGGGCACAGCCATGTCGCCATGGGATCAGTGAGGCCAGCCCCCGGGAGAAAGACCAGACAAAGATGGACTATCTCTGGAACACACAGGGGCAGGTCTACTCTATGCTAGAAGGCCGCTAGGAGTCGGGATCGCCTGCACAGCGGTGAGTGTACAGTAAAAGGCTCCAATCATGGTCAACCATGTTGATCTACAAGTGCCAATAAGCACACCGTTCAGTCAGATTGTGTGTGGGGGGGGGAGGGGGGGGGTGCAAGAAAAGGAAGCCACAGCACAACGTCACCGGATCCGTGTAAACTGTTCAAAAGTAAACACAGACATTTGAAAAAGACACTCCACTGAGTCCAACTCAAAGCAACCCATCTAGGTTTCCAAGGCTGTAAACCTGCATGAGAGCAACAGCCTCATCGCCCCTCCAGGAGCAGCTGGTGTGTCTGAGCCACCCATGAGCCTTCAGGCAACACTGGGCCCAAGGCCTCACCAGGGCTCCTGAGCAAGCGTGCAGGTGGGACTGCATGACCAACATGACCATGCAAACTGCTAGCCATCAACCTCTGGAAGAAGGGAAGCAACTTACATGCCCTTTTCTGTTCCCTGTTCCCAGGGACTGTTGGTGTTGTTGACCACCCACGTTTTTAATTAGGGGGCACTGTGAGGTAAGCATTGAACAGCTAACCACAGGGGTAGTGGTTCAAACCCTCCGACCACTGGAGGCTGCCTGCTCCAGTTAAGACTGACAGTCTCAGAATGACAGCCTACGTCGGATGGCAGTGGGCTGGCACTGGCTCAGTGGCAGTGGCTCTGGTATGACACAATCCTTAGAGAGAGACCTTAACTGCCATTGTTGTCCCCCCTCTTAGCCCAGCTGACTCACCACCATAGACGGTCTGCAGAAAGGCCCAGGGGACTTTCAGAGCAGCCGGGAGTCCCTGTGGGGGTGGAAGCTTCTCTCTGAGGTCTGAAGGAAAGCCAGGGGTCACCACCTCTCTCCCTTAGAGACCCCCAGCCCCAGTTACAATGCCCCCCCTTTTCCTGTTATCTTACTAATGTGTCCCACAGCAAGAAGAGGGACGACGCTGGGGGGGTAGGGGGGGCACCAACGTATGACCCATCAGAGGGTCAGGCAGTGGGGTCCTGCTGCGAAGCTGGGGCCCTCTGAGGAAGCCTCAGAAAAAAGTCCTGTTCCACGGGTCTTTCCTCCACTCCCCCACCCCACCCTCATCCACAGTTAAGTTTTTCCATCCATAACCCAAGTATTTCCAGTTACTACTCCCTAAAACCCACTGCCATCATGTCCATGCCGACTCACAGCGATCCTACAGGGCAAGGTAGAACACTCAAGAACGAGCTCTGGTGGCACTGTGGGTTAAGCACTGAGCTGCTAGCCACAGGGTCAGTGGTTCAAGCTCTCCTCGAGTGAAAGCTGAGGCTGTCTGCTCCTGTAAAGATCTACAGCCTCAGAAACCCTATAAAAGGTGGGTGCTGGGAGCCCGAATCGACTCGACACCAATGGGTTTGGTTTGGGGGTAGTAATGTCTAACCACTACCATACAATAGCTACTAAAGATACATTTTAAGTAACCAGATTAATAGGTTTAAGATTACAACTGAAACTTCCCAGAGCAGCCCCTGGTAGTGAGTGGTGATAGTTGTCAGCTGCCAAGGGAAAGGCCAGTGGCTGGAATCCACGAGGGGGCCACCCTCAGGGACAGTTCAACCCTGTTCTATAGGGTCACGAAATTGGAAACCCCCCCCAAGGGGCAACCTGTTTGGTTTGAGGCTATGGTTAAGGATCTCAAAGCCCACTGAGGTCCCACTCATTCGATACAAGGTTCTCACTCTCTGGGGGAGATTAGCCAAGTGAGGGGTTTGGGCACAGTCAGGGAGATGGTGCCGGCTATCACTCAAGGTAATGCTGAAGGAGCCCCGGTGGTGCAGTGGCTAAAGCGCTGAGCTGCGCTTGGACCCAAGCAGCCCCAGGGAGGGGGAAAGGCCCGACAGTCAGCTTCTATAAAACGCAGGCTCTGAAAGCTGGGTCTGCTCGTCCCGCTGGGACACTGAGTGTTGGAACCCACTCGCGGGCAGTGGGTTTGGTTTGTGTGAATGGACGTGATCTCCGCAACCACCACACTGAAGAACTGCAGACTGAAGTGACCCTCGGGACAAAAACGTATTCCTAATGCTGATCTACTCGGGTGACGGGGTTGAGAATGGCTATAACCCGGAGGTTCTTAGTAGAATAATGCCAGGAAGGGCTGGCCCGGCCCACCCCTCCCAGAGTCAGAACTTGGAACCAGTCACCATTCCATAAACTCAACGCTTCTTTCAGCAAAGATCACTCACAATCCGCCAGAGCGTTCTGCCACCATCATTTCTGGTGCATTCTACGGGTGGGTATGTAAAATGCACATGTTCCTTCTCGGAAAAAAAAGAAGTATTTAGCTTAAAAAGCGCATACTTTCCCTGGGAAATTGCTGGGTACTAGTTTTGTTTGGCTTTGTTTTTCCAAACGAGGTGTCTGTGGGATTTTTCACACTCCCAAGCAGGAATACTCACGCCAAGCAAAACCTTGTCCAAAATCTATTGTGATTAGAAGTGTCAAGTGACACATGTGACAAACTAAGTTTAAAAGCAAGCCTGAAAAAAAATTTTTTTTAAAAAAAGCAAGCCTGCATGCACACACACATGCATACACACACACACACTCTCTCTCTCTCTCTGTCTTCCCCCTCATACACACAGCACAATAAAACTCAGCACCAACTTTTCCAAAAATGCCTGGGTTATTAGCCTCTCAGACACCAAGGGAACGTGGGCCACATCAGGGCACAAGACACCATGGTGGCCTGATGGACTTCAGAGATAGACTCGCTAAAAGTTATCTCGTCAGCTGACACAATCTCTGAGCCAGCCTCTACCACTGACCAGTAACTTCTCTGGGTTGAATGAACAGAAAACAAGAGGGGAGGGGGCAGGGAAATCATCTCATATGTTGCCACTCAAGTCTTGAGTAAAGTTAAATAGACCAGGAGGATCCTTCCAAGCTCCCAGAAGATCTAAGGGCATCGCCTGCCCCACATGACCATGCCTGTAACCTTGGGAAGATTGGTTCCTTACAACCCCACCACAGGCGCGCGCGCACACACACATACACACACACACACACACCTGCCCCACATGACCATGCCTGTAACCTTAGGAAGATTGGTTCCTTACAACCTGTCTTTGACATTCACCCCACCACAGGCACACACACACACACACACACAACTTTCCTCCAGGGCAGCAGTTCTCAACCTGTGGGTCTCCACCCTTTTGGGGGCTGAACGACCCTTTCACAAGAGTCACCTAAGACCCTTGGAAAACACATATTTCTGATGGTCTTAGGAACCAAGACACCACTCCTCTATCCCTCTCCAGGCGGGTCTGCCCACATGCAGATACGCCCACCTACAAGTACCCGGCATGAAGACCATTACCCATGCTACACCATGCTTCAAGACAAAACTTCATTTATTTGTAATTAAAAATACATATTTCACAATATAGAATTACATGGTTTTTGTGATGCATCACTATGCTTTAATGATGCTCAATTGTAACAATGAAAATACATCCTGATTATCAGATATTTACATGATGACTCTTAACAGTAGCAACATTAGTTATGAAGTGGCAACGAAAATATTATGGTTGGGGGGGTCACAACATGAGGAACTGTATGAAAGGGGCCTGGCATGAGCAAGGTGGAGAACCACTGCTCCAGGGTACCTACATGAGCGGGAAACCATCTAGCACTCCGTCCAGGTCTCAGACCACAGCTAGGAAAACCCACCCACACGGGTCCTTCCCCTCCAGGCAACAGTCAGGACGCGTCCTCCCTCACGAGTGCTTCTGTCCTTCATTTTGGGCACTTACGATCAAAGTGAAGAGGCACCATGGAAGCCCCTCAAGTTCCTCAGACAGCCCTTCCCTCCTGGGGCCAGGTCCACCCCGCGTGCCCCTCTTCTGCCCGGGAGAACACTGCCTTTTGTGACAGCCAACCAAGTGGCACTGCAGTTTTCAAATCAACTGAAGCTTCCACATCGCTCCCACCCAACAGACAACCCAGAATCTGCGCCAGACGAGCGTAATCCCCTCATGCCGCCAAGAATCACACCCACTTGCCCCTCATGCAGGGGGCACAGCTCAGGGGGAGTACATGCCACAGGAAGAGAAACAACCACGAGGGGGGGGGAGCATTGCCTCAACAAAAGAAGGCATGGAAGTTTCCAGTCTTTAAAAAAGTCAGGGCAAGCTACTTCTCTCAAGTTAATGCTGCCACCTCCAAGCTGAACAGTTTTGCAAAACCATCAGAATCAGGAAGGGGAAAAAAAGCCTACGCATTCCAGCAATAAAAGATTGCCTGAAGTGCCCCTTTTACATACACATACAAATATACACAAAACTTATACAATGTGGAAATCATTTCAAGCATTGCTTCCAAGACTGAATTTATCTGAACAGAACAGGTTGCCTATTGCAACCCTCCCCAACATTTTCACCACCAGGACCAGGAATTCTAGTTCGGCTTTCTGGTGGTACTTTGAGTTGGGCTGTTTTTGTGTCAGGCTGGCAGTTTGAACCCACCAGCTGCTCCTCCCCTGGAGAGTGAGGCTGCCTGCTCCCTTAGCAGTTTAGATGAAGAGCTCCTGTACAGGGTCACTGAACGTCATCATCAACCCGATGGCAGTAGGCCATCACTGTCATTGGGTCCCTCGCCACTCAGTGATCTGAATCAGGGGTTCTGATGAGCCCTGGCAGAGCAGTGGGTTACGAGCTGGCCTGCTAACTGAAAGGTCAGCAGTTCAAAACCACCAGCCGCTTCTTGGGAGAAAGATGAGGTTGTCTGCTCCTGAAAAGACTTACAGCCTCGCAAACCCACAGGGGCAGTTCCAGTCTGTCCTCCGGGTCACTGTGGGTCAGAATCCACTTGGCAGCAAAGGGTTTGGAGTTTGGGGGGGCTTTTATTTTTACACTCAGCTCCTGATAAGTTAACAGTTGCACCAACTGGCATGTAACCACAGGCATGCTGGAGTCCCTGGCCCTGAAGACGCTGGCCACCAGGAAAGGCCCTCTGCAGCCCTCCTTTGCTTCATTCAACAGCTGTGTTTCCATTCTTTTCCTTCACTACAAGCAGCTGAAAATCTAGAAAGCCCTCTCCTGGAGCTACAGGCGGGAATCATGGATCACCTTGCCAGGTCCCATCTGTGGGCAGACACCTAGGGTTTGTGCAGAGCGAGCCTCCCTAGATAAGCCGGCTGGGTTCTGCACCCCCAAAGGTGATTACAAAGACCCTCACCTCCCTCCAGGCCACATTCCCCCGCCTTGGAAGGGCTGAGCTGAGTACCAAGTGGAAACGACTTGATAATGAGTGGGGTCATGCGAGACACGGCTGTCCATCCATCACTTCATACTCAAGACGTCATTCAAAGTCTCATCAGGGGTTAAGCCTGGGCTGCTCAGCATGTGGGGAGGAGGGGTGTAGCCTCTCAAACCTGCCCTGCACTCACACTGGGCACTAAGGAGGGTGGTGGCACCCACTTTCTGAAGGTATGCACCCTGGGGTTCAGATTCAGCCCCAAAATTGACTCTTCCAGACATACATACACACACACTTTTCTCCTGGCCCCACATTAGTGAAGTGTTGTGGGAGGAGCGTGAGCTCCCCACAACTGCACTACCACTGGCATTGTCATCCTAAAGAATGGGCCAGCCCGCCGGCTGTCTGGAGGGGCCTCCACTGAGGGAAGGCGGGGTGGGGGGGTTAGGCGACTAACTCAGGGAGACTCTCAGACCCTCCATATGTCCCTACCCCAGCTGGCACCCTGGGGCGCGTTCCACTCCAGCAGCCCAGAGACCTTAGGAAAGAGGGGGTGTGAAAAGCGGCTCCCCCAGCAGGAAAGAGGGGCCTGCCTACGGGAAGACTGGGCCCCACCAGAGGAGCCCGCTGTCTGATCCTCCCCAGGAAAATGGGGCCCCCAGAAGGGTAGACCCTACAGGAGCACCCCGCATCAGGATGCGGGACCAGGCGGCGGGAAGCTGAGCAGAGGGCCCCGGGGCCAGCCCAGGGGCACCACAGGAGCATGTATGCTGGGGATGGATGGGGGTTGGGGAGGGACGGAGGAACCCTGCAGACCCAGAAACGGGCCCCAGCGGCGGGCGGGAGGGGAAACCTGAGGGGCACCCCGGGACAGGAGGGACCCCACTGAAGCACCCCGCGCCCAGGAAGGGAGGGAGGAACCCACAGGAGCACCGTGGGTCCAGAGAGGGGCCCAGGCGGCGGGGAGCTGAGGAGGAAGGGCCCGCGGGGACACCCCGCGAAAGAGGGACCCCACTGCAGCACTCCGCGCCCGAGAAGGGGGAAGCCCACGGGCGCTACCCGGGAAAGGGGGACC
>NW_022106463.1:9883455-9885034 GCF_000313985.2 Echinops telfairi | reverse complement strand
GGACCCCTGTCAGTCTGTGCTCTGCGTCCACCGCTTATAATAATATCTCGCAAACAATATCTGTCAATCTGAATACTTTGCCACTTGACAACCCTAGGTGTCAGCGGTAAAGCTGCCCCAAGGTCTGTTGGTGCAACAGTTAGACACTGCCCCCTAAGCCAGAGGCTGGGGAACAGAACCCACGCAGGTGGGGAACGGCCTGGTGGTCTCCTTCCATCGGGAGGACAGCCTGGAGACCCTAGGGGACAGTTCGACTCCGCATGGGGGTCTGACAAGGAGGAGTTGATTAAATGACCCACAACACGTGTTGGTCCGCTGAAGGCAAGGCCCACACTTGGAACCACCAACTGCACGGGAGGAAGACCCAGGGCTCCTAATGCTAACCCAGTCTTCTCCAAATGCCATGACATGGTTTCTCCTATCCAGTGTGTCTCACGCTAAATCCCACAACGTCCTGAATCTGAAGCTGGAGGAAGGATACCAGCGAGGGCATGTAACAAAGCAGCCCACCGTACTGGTTTTGTTGCCAGAATTGTTTTTATAGGACCTAGGACGGAGTAGAACGGCTCCACAGGGTTTCCAAGACTGTAAATCTTTACGGCTCTAGACAGCCTCATTTTAGAAGCATCTGGTGGGTTCAAACTGCCGGCCTTTCGGTTAACCGCCCACCACATGGGAACTTGCAATAAGTAGCAGACACGGTTTCATCTTATCTTTTTTGCCACTCTGGAAGCTGGAATGATGTCGATAACAGCCTCAGTACATGCATTAAAATATATGAGCATATGTGTGAACATATAATCGTATACACATGCATACGCATCTCATTTCAATTCATGGTTTGCAGCAGAACTCAGGGCCATAGTCTTGAGAGCTTGCTCCAGACTCCGTAGATCCCTTAAGTCTGGATTCTAAAGAATTTGAAGTACGGTTCCACATCTTTCACACTTTTTGTTAGAATTTTCTTTTTTCCCCAACAGTTTTATTGGCAAGTAATTTACATATCATATAATCCAATAGTTCAATCATATCAAGGAGAATTCACAATCACCCCGCATCAATTTTAGCGCATCCCCTCCCCCGTGGTTAAATCGCCTTTAAGCTGAGTTATCCAATCACAATCCGTTCTACTGCTCCCTCCCCATTCCAGTCTTCTTTCTCTCTTTTTTATTTTTTAATGTAAATCATTTTATTGGGGGCTCATAGAACTCTTTCCGCAATCCATACATACATGCATTGTGTCAAGCACATTTGTACATTTGTTGCCCCTATCATTCTCAAAACATTTGCTTTCTACTTGAACCCTTGGTATCAACTCCTCCTTTTTCCCCTCCCTCCCAAATTTATAAATTGATAATTTATAAATTATTTTATAATATCTTACACTGCCTGACGTCTCCCTTCACCCACTTTTCTGTTGTTCATCCCCCAGGGAAGGGATTACATGTGGATCATTGTGATCAGTTCCCCCTTTCTCGCCCACCTTCCCCTTAGCCTCCTGGGATTGCTACTCTCATTATTGGTCCTGAAGGGATCATCTGTCCTGGATTCCCTGTGTTTCCAGTTCCTATCTGTACCA
>NW_022106463.1:9880015-9881712 GCF_000313985.2 Echinops telfairi | reverse complement strand
ATATATAAATATATTTACATATGTGCCTGTATTTAGACCTCTATAAATACTCTTTGACTCCTAGTTCTTTCCTCTATTTCCTTTGACTTTCCTCTTTTCCCACTATCATGCTCAGCCTTCATTTGGGTTTCAGTAATTTCTCTCGGTTACATTGCCCTTGATCACACCCAATCAGGCCTCCTACACCCTCCTTGCCATTGATTTTGGATCACTTGTTGTTCCCTTGTCCCTGAGTTTGTTAACACCCACTTCCTTCCACCCCCACTACCTCCCCCTTTCCCAAGTCCCCCACAGAACCATCAGTCCCACTGTTTTCTCCTCCAGACTGTTTATCCCGCCTATCTTATCTAGATAGACCTGCAGAGATAATAATATGCACAAAAAACAAGACAGCAAAACAAAGCAACAAAAGAAAAGAAAACAACAACAAAAACCAATGGGGGAGGGGGGAGCCTGTAAATAGTTCAAGGTCTGTTTGTTGAGTGGAGGGTTTTCCAGTTGAGTCTGATGGGGTGCCACGCCATGTCTAATTTTGGTATTCCCTGGGGACTTTGTTGTCTTTCTTTTTTTAATCATTTTATTGGAGGCTCTTATAACTTTCATAACATTTCATACATTGATTGTATCAAGCATATTTGCACATACGTTGCCATCATCATTTCCAAAACATTTTATACTTGAGCCCTTGGTACAAGTTCCTCTTTTTCCCCCTCCCTCCCCCACCCTCCCACCCTTATGAATCCTTCATCAATTATATATTGTTATTATTATTTCATATCTTACACTATCCATTGTCTCCCTTCACCCACATGTCTGTTATTCATCCCCTTCGTGCGGGAGACTGTATATCCAACCTTGTGATGTCCCTCATCTTCATTCCTTACTCCTGAAATCCTCTTTCCCTCCCCATCATCTACCCCCAACCCCAGTATTCTCTATATCCCTTGTATCCATTATATCATTATGCATCCACTCCTCCTGTGCTTTGCAGCTGGGAGACCCAACAGAAAACAATAAAAAACAAAATAGCGCTAAGATGGTAAGGTTAAAATCATAATAGTACACAAAGATAGAAATAATGCATAAGAAGGGAAAAGCCTCCAACAACATTCAAAAAGCCAGGGAAGAAATTTCTGTTACGGAACCAGAACGAGATACCTGCACCCAGAACAGATTCAGGTCGAGTCTACAGGGAGGTCAACTGGCCAATGGTTGAGCTCGATCCAGCATAATCCGGATGACAGTGGTCTCTGCCTGATGGTAAGGGTGTTTGAGACTCTTCTTCGGCTAGAGAGGATCTGCCAGCGGCTCAGTATGACTAGATACTCTGCAGACGGGCTTGGGGAGAATTTTCTTCTATGTTCCTAATCTGAACATTCTATGGGGTAGCCAGGCACCATCTGCCCCTAAAACCTGCAAACCCTAGAACCTGTGGAAGGCGACACCTGACAGAGAAGGACAGCACAAACGTTTTCCACTAAAACAAATCGAGAAAATGGTCACCGTCACCCCATCAGAGGAGGAAACAACCGGTGAAACCCAGATAAACAGAGGCAATTCCACCTGTACCTCTCCCAGGTGTCACTGTGAACGGGGGTGTCCATGGGTAGCGGAGAGGACTCATTTGACTGGCTGTTAACCAAAAGACCCACCCAGGGACACCTCAAAGGAAAGGCCGGCAGTCGACCTCTGAAAAC
>NW_022106463.1:9874098-9876560 GCF_000313985.2 Echinops telfairi | reverse complement strand
CCCTGGCCCCAAAGTCCACCTTCAGCATTGCCTGGGGACCTTGCCGCTCTGTTCCTTTGCTGTTCTGTTGCACCCCCTTAGTGTCTTGCGTCGGTGTGGCTGGATCCGATCGGCACAATTCCCACACTGTGTCTCCGGTGTTGTCTCCTGTAAGGATCTGGGTCAGTGAGGGACGTCATGTCTCATAGTGGGGCCGGCCATGTGGTCCTCTCTGTGGACTGGCTGCTCTAATCGGGAACATTGCCCTCAAGGCCAGGATGTGCTCCACTCTCTCCTCCTCCTCCATCTGCTCCCGTGTGCTCCGATCAGATATTTCCCTCTCCTGGAGCTGCAGATTCAATGCCGTCCTTTGAAATAAATTCTTCTGGGGGGAGGGGACTGCCCCCACACTTTCATACAAATTCAAGATGACATAAAATCATCCAGCTACCACAGGAGCCAGCACACTTTTAATCGGAAACTCAGAGACATGTACACCAGTGTTCACGGCAGCACTACTTACACTTGCCACAAGGTGGGAACAACAGGATGCCCATCAGCAGGTGGCTGAATAAACAAGAGGTGATGCACGCATACCATGACATGCTCATACAGACACACGATGCACACATAGCATGATGTGCCCATACAGACACACGATGCACACATACCATGACATGCTCATACAGACACACGATGCATGCATACCATGACACGCTCGTACAGACACATGATGCACGCATACCATGACACGCTCATACAGACACACGATGCATGCATACCATGACAAGCTCATACAGACACACGATGCATGCATACCATGACAAGCTCATACAGACACACGATGCATGTATACCATGACACGCTCGTACAGACACATGATGCACACATACCATGACACGCTTGTACAGACACACGATGCGCGCCCATCCTACTCAGTCCATAGGAGAAATGAGGTTTTGATACACAATACAATATAATTGGAGCTGGAAGACATAGTGCTGAGCAAAATAAGTCCATTTTAAAAGGAAAAATATTATCTGACCTCACATATATGAAAAGACAAGACAAGGCAAATGTATAGACCTCAAAATTTATTAGTGGTTGCCAGGAGAAAGGAGTGATGGAGAGAGGAGGCCCCATGGTAATGGGAAATTATGTTGAGTCGAGTTGTACATACAGCCAATTATTACAATTGCTTACAGTGATTGCATCCCCGTTAAAGGTTGAACTGACAAAAATTGTGATAGATATAATGACAACCATATTCCCATACAATAAAATAGCTGCCACTAAGGCTGCTTATATACAGCCAAAAATCTCATAAGGTTTCTTCCTTTAGAGCTTTAGAGTCATGGTTTCAGTCAGTTATTCTGTTCTGCGTCCTAGTTCATTGCACAGTGTCCATGGGCTCACACTTGTGTAAGGTACAGAAATTGGTCTCCCTTCACCTGGAATGACCCAGAAAGAAGCAGGATTAGAAATAGAAGAAAAATGGAATGTGTGGCTAGTGGCTGCCATAAATATCTGCCTCCTTTCTCACGAGACAGCTATATTACTAAACATTTTGATCAAAGATTCTATACCACAATCATGATTGAAAGGAGGAAAATGTAGAAAAGAGTTTCAAATCCTCGTGGAATCTAGCTTTTTCTGGAGCCCCGGGTGTTGAGTGAACCCCTAAAACTATTGCCCTGAGATGATCTTTAGGTCTTAAACCAAACATAGTCCGAATTATTCTTAAAACCAAAAATAATTTGTCTTGCTTAACTAGTAGGGGACAATGCCTGCCTTGAGCATTGTGCTCTTTTGAGAACGAGCTATTTGAGATGAAATTGACAACAGCAATTTTAAAGGTAAGATGGGACCCTTCAGGGGTAGTGAGTTTATGTCTGTGGGGGAAGAGCAACTCAGAAAAGGAGAGTGGCCATGGCTGTAAACTTGAAGAATGCCACCATCGTGTCACTGAATTGTACCTGCAGAAATGTTTGAATTGGCGTGTGTTATGTTGTGTATATTCTCAACAGTGACAGACTAAATAAAGCTTCTAAAAATTCACCATTCACCCTCCTTGCAACAAAGATGACAGCCTAGGAAAGATGAGCTGCATGGGTAAACCTGCTGCCCAAGACCTGTTTAGAGTTTCTCTGTAATCGACACATTGAAAACCAAGGGTGGTACTTTGACGATAAGGTGCACCTGACCCAAGCCATGTTATTTTCCATGGCCTCATATGCATGTGAAAGTTGGACACCGAATAAAGAAGACCAAAGAAGAATCGATACATTGAGAATGTGGTGCTGAAAGCAGAATATGAAAGTACCATGGACTGCCCAAAGAACCAAACACTCTGCCTTGAAAGAGGGACGTTGTATTAGTCTGGGTACTTCGGAGAAACAAATCCACAGCGACTCATGTATAAGAGAGAGTTTTATGCAAAGAAAATGTGCATCACGAAAACATCCCAACCCAATGCTGCCCAA
>NW_022106463.1:9857499-9873596 GCF_000313985.2 Echinops telfairi | reverse complement strand
AGGGGCAGAGAGAGAGAGAGAGAGAGAGAATGGCCCTCAAGGTGATGGATTGACCCTGTGGCTGCAACCGTGGAGGGCAAAGGACAGGGCAGTGTTTCACTCTGTTGTGTATAAGGTCATGGTGGTGGGGTCTGACTGGATGGTACCTGACAACATAAACCTCCCAGGGAGCCCTTCTACCAGGTCCAATTCAGTCACTATGACCTGGGATCATCTTGACAGCACACAACAATAACAACACCACATTGAAACAGGTCACCATGTTCCTGGATAGGCAGACTACACGTTGTGAAAATGTCAATATTACCAAAAATACTTTGCAAATTCAATGCAATTCCGATCCAAATTCCACTACAATCCTCCAAAGAAATGGAAAAACGAACCACTAACTTTATAGGGGAAGAAATCTAGGATAGACAAAATATTACTAAAAAATGAAAACAAAGTAGGAAGCCTGTTCACTCTAAGACCTTAAAAGTTACTATATAGCCACCGTAATTAAAACAGCTTGGTATTGGTGCAATGATAGATGTGAAGCCAATGGATTAGAATTGAGAACCCAGAAATTCAACCAAGTACCTATAGACACCTAATTTTTGATAAAGGACTAAAGCACATTAAATGGGCAAGAGAAGGCCCTTCCAACAAATGGTGCTGGAAAAACTGGCTCTTCACCTAAAAAAGAATGAAGCAGGACCCATTCCTCCCATCATGTGCAAAAATGAACTCAGGGTGGATCAAAGACCTAAATATAAATCACACAATTATAAAGACTATTGATATAGTTCAGGTTTATTGTGCCAACCTGGCCGATAGACATATGTGGGATTAGCTGAAAGGCAGAGAGATAAATGGCCTGGTGATCCTCACCTTTTTAGTTCTCAGGTCTCTTGCTTTCTGATGGTTGGACCAGGGTGCAGCTGCCTTAGCCAATTCCCTGCTTCAACTGGCAAGGCTCATTTCCAGACATCCCTGAGGAGAAGTCACATGGACCTACCCCGCTGCAACCCTGGGTGTTAGAGCAGCCTTGTGGAGACCACCTGCCAACACTGAGATGCTTACACGTTCACTGATTTGACTTTCCTCCTGCAGTCAGCGTCATTGTGTGTGTTTTGTGAGATTGAGTAGGATTTTATAGATCTTGTTGGGCATATGGGCTAATGTTGGGCTTATGGGCTTGGACAGCACTGGGTTGGGATGTTTTCTTAATGTACACTTACCCTTTATATAAAACTCTCATTATATATATGGGTTTCTGTGCATTTGTTTCTCTAATTTACCCAGACTAACAAAACTATCAATGAAAAAATAGAGGCAAACTTAAGGACCTGTGGTGGTTACATAATCTGGTGTCAATTTGAGGATTAAGAGTATAGGGGTGGAGTCTAGCTTCTCAATCAGAATAAAGCCAATGAGGCCTCTTTGGGAGCATGGCCTTCTCTGGAGGATTCTGAACACTCCTGTATTTCCTCCTTGGAGTTGGGAGACAATCTTTCTCTGCTCACTCCCTGGGAGACATCCCTGTGGAGAAGACACATGGAGAGAGGCTGATAGAGCCAGACCCCTAGAGCCAGAGAAGCCACGTGGAGACCCCTGCCAGCACTGAGATGCTTACAACACCACTGGATCCACAAGACTTCCCACCCACTGGCCTGTGATCTTCCTGCATTTGGCGTTACTGTATGTGTTTCATGAGCCTGAAGAGGACTTTATAGATTGGTATCGACCATATGGGCTAATCTTGGACTTACGGACTTGATCTGGACTGGGCTGGGATATTTTCTTAATATTCAATTGCTCTTGTATATAAAGCTCTATCTTATACACATATGAGTGTCTGTGAATTTGTTTCTCTAGGCTACCCGGACTAACACAGGACCCTTAAGGCATAAACACAATACAAACATCTTGAAAAATATCCACCTTATAAAAGACAAAATAAAGAACTAGGACATGCTAAAAATACAACATTTATGCACATCAAAAGACTTCATCAAAAATTTAAAAGAGAGCCCAAGAACTGGGGAGAAACATTCAGTAATAATACATCAGATAAAAGGCTAATCCCTAAACTCTATAGAAACTTACAATAGCTTAACAAGAAAAATAGAATAACCCAATCAAAAAATGGGAGCAAGACATAAATAGATAATTTTCCAAAGACAACATCCAGGCGGCCAACAACTCTGTGAAGAAATGGTCACAATCTTTAACAATAAGAAAAACATAAAATCCTGGGGCACAGACAACAGAAAAGTGGGTGAAGGAAGGCATCGGACAGTGTAAGACATGACAAAATAATAATAATTTATAAATGATCAAGGGTTCGTGAGGGGGGTGGGGAGGGAGGGGGAAAATGAAGAGTTGATACCAAGAGCTCAAGTAGAAAGAAAATGTTTTGAGAATGATGATGGCAACAAATGTACAAATGTGCTTGATACAATGGATGAATGGATGGATTGGGATAAGAGTTGTACCAGCCCCCAATAAAATGAATTAAAAAAAATCAAACTTAACATCTTTTAAAAGTGATGTAACTATGGAAGTGTGTATGATATGTGAATATTACATCAACAAGGTGACTAAAAAAATTAATAAAACAAATAAAGAAAGAAAGAAACATCATGGGTAAAATGGATGAAGGAGGAAGAACTTTTGTTCAGGGGGCATTGAGTTTAGGTTAAAGGTGGTGGAATAATTTAGAGAAGGACATCAATAATGGTTGCACAGCATGAACAGTATCATCAATGGCACTGAATTGAACATGCAGACATTGTTGAATTGAAGAATGTTTTGTTGTGTATATTTTTGCCACAATTAAAAAATAATTACACTAATAACAATGAGTACAAGGAAGAAGAAAATGTTCTAAAGTTGATTGTGGTACTGATTGTACAACTCTTCTTGATATGGTTAAAAACTATTGAATTGTTCGATATGTATATAAAGAGCCAACAAAACTGTTTCTTACAAAATAGGAGGAATGCTTAAGAAAAAAAAGAAAAATATAAATTAAAACAAAAGTGGGATGCCACCTCACACGAATTAAAGCAGAAACTAACTAATTTAATTAATTAAAACAGAAACTAATGAATGTTGGAGAGGATGTGGAAAGATCGGAACGCTTTTCCATTGCTGGTGGGCCTGTGGAATTGTCCAACCCCCATGGAAATCAGTAGGGTTCTTCCTGAAACAAATGTAAATACAAGTACCTCATGATCCAGCAGTCTCTCCGTTGGGTATACGCCCTAAAGGGATAAAGGATATAACAAGAACAGACAGATGCACACCTGTGTTCATTGCAGCCATTTCCACAATAGCAAAACCTTGGAAACAACCAAAAGCCCCAATATTAGAAGAACGGATAAAGAAACTGTGGCACATTCATACTATGGAATATTATGCATAAAAATAAGTGACAGCTCAAGTAAGCACCACAGACATAGACAAAACTAGAGACCACGATGCTTTGCAAACTCAAGTCAGTCTTACAAAGACAAATATTTAATATCACCATTGTCATAAGGAAAAACAAAGAAACGTGCTTTATGCACCAATAGACAAGACTTGGATGACTATGAGGGGGACGGGGGCAGGGGCTGGAAGAGGAAGAAGGGAGGGACTGTGGGGGTGTTTGTGATGGGGAGATGGGAAGAAGCCTGTGTATGGAGGGTTTACAGGAAATTGTTGTGGACTTCATGTCTTGAGATGGGCTGTGTAACTATATATAGTATGTTTCTTTTAAAAAAGAAGAAGAAAGGAAAATACCTCCCAGACTTCTGATTCCTCACACCTGGAGAGTGGTTTGAGTGGTTGGCAAAAAAGAAGAGGAGGAAAAGTAAAATTGAAATGGATGAATAATCTCTAGTGACAAGCATGTTCAGCTCAAAAACACGCCTATTTAAGAAGTCTGTTCTTCAGAAATCCATACCCCTTCTACCTAGGTAGAAAGCAGTCCTCCTCTTACCAGGATCAGAGTAGGTGAAAGTCCTTCTATAAGATGTGCCAGCTGTGCACTAGACACCCAATACACCACACTCAAACTCCCTGCCATCAAGGGGGTTCAGACTCCTAATGACCCCATGCGAGTTGCCAAGACGGAACATTCTTACAGGAGCACTCAGCCTCATCTTTCTTCCTTAGAGCAGCTGCGGGGTTTGAACCAGGGACCTACCTGGTGCTGTAGCTATTGTGGCACCAGGACTCTTTTTACCTTTGGGCGATACCAAAACAAACAGACTAACTAATTAACTCATAGCAACCTTGTGAGACAGAGTAGAATTGCCCCTGTGGATTTCAGAGGCTGGAAATCTTTACACGTACAGAAAGCCTCTTCTTTCTGCCACAGAGTACCCAGTGGTTTGAACTGCTGACCTTTTGGTTAACCACCTAACATGTTTCTCACCAAGTCTCCTGTTTGGGCTACAGACTCACTGACATCCAGATGACTCCCATAGGACAGGATCAAACTGCCCCTGTGGGTTTCCTAGGCTGTAACTCTTTCGTGGAGTAGAAAGAAAGCCTTGTCGTTCTCCCTCAGTGAGGTTCGTGGTTTTGAACTGCTCACTTCAATGCTAGCAGCCCAACGCATAACCCACTACGTCCCAGAGCTTCCTTAGTTAGAAATAAAACAGGGAAATAGTTGAAAATTAGCTTTATGCAGCAGCCAGCAGATGGAGCTGTTTAAAAAGGTTGGCCAAGGGGTCAAGTAGAAAGAAAATGTTCTGAAAAGGATGATGGCAACATATGCACAAATATACTTGACACCATGGATGCCTTGATTGGTCTAAGAGTTGTGAGAGCCTCCAATAAAATGATTTTTTTAATGTTGGCATTAGAAAACATATTTTTCAATCTGCTTACTGAAATAAAGCAGATATAAAAATAAAGCAAGTTTAAAAGGACGCTTTATTTGTGTATGTGTTTATTCCTACTTTGGAGAGAATGTGTTGATTGTAGAGAAATTTGGAAATGCATTTTAGCATAAAAGAGGCGGGGGAAATCATTTCTAATCTTTCCACTGGAGGCAACTGGTATGCATCCGTCCAAAATGCCCTCTTCCTATATTTGTATATTTACAGTTACATTTTGGGCTGGAGAGTTTCTATGGATTTGTTTCTCTAGTCCACCCAGACGATCTCAGCCACTAACTGCAAGGTCAGCAGCTGAATCCACAGGCTCTCGGGGGAGGAAAATGAAGATGTTCCCCTCCCAGGAAACACCCACAGGCCAGTTCTCCTCTGTCCTGCAGGGAGGGCCGCTGTGAGCTGGAACGGACTGGACGGCAATGGTTTGGTTTCAAGCTTTAACCACCCAGCATCCCAAGACTGGGAGCTTTGCCTTCCCACAGGGAATCCTTTGACTGTCAACTGTCTTCCTTCCTAAGCACCCAGTTCCACTTTGCAGGGGAAAGAAGTCCTGCAATGTCATGGCCAAGGAAGGGACTCGTCTTTGAAAGGTCACCAATTCCATGTTTACAAAACATAGCCAATAATAAAGACAATGATACGCCACTCTTGATTGATAACGGAGAGGTTTCCTTACAGGAAATAAGATGACCTGGGCTGGCGCAGTTCAGGGTCATCCAGCAGGTTCTGACACCAGGGACCCGTCTCTCCTAAAACAGGACTCACTCTAAGCTTCCTACCTGAGGCCCTGGGGGTGTCGTGCTGACATGCTGGGCTGCTGGCGGCGAGGTCAACAGTTCAAAAGCACCAGCTGCTCCATCGGACAAAGATGAGGCTTCCTACTCTAGCAAAGCATTCAAAGCCCATAGGGCAGTTCTCACCTGTCCATAGGTAGACTTGGAATTGACTCGGGGCCAGTGAATGAGGGGAGGTTTCTACCTAATCATCTGAGTTGCTCTTGTCAATTTCATCCCACCCCCGCCTTGCGTGATGCCTGAAGCTGCCTCCTAAAACTCAGACTCACTGCCTGACTCATTGCGAGCCCGTAGAACAAGCTGGCACGTCTCCTGTGAGATTCTGAGGCTGTCGCTCTTTACAGGAATGGGAAGCCTTGTCTTCCATGGAGCAGCTGGTGGTTGTGCATTGTTGGCCTTGTGGTTAGTAGCCCGACACCAAACCCACTGGAGGCAAGGACGGTAAGACTTCATCTCACGTACTTTGCGCATGTTGTCGGGAGAGACCAGTCCTTGGAGAAGGACATCATGCTGGATAAAGTAGAGCGGCAGCAGAAAAGAAGAAAACCCTCAAGATGGATTAACGGTGGTTGCAACAATGTATTCACACATAACAACTGGGAGGATATGTATCAGTCAGAGGAGACTAGAGAAAGAAATTCAAAGACACTTATATGTGTATAAGAAAGAGCTTTATATACAAGAGCAGTTGAATATTGAGAAAATGTCCCAGCCCAGTCCAGATGAAATTGACAAGAGCAACTCAGATGATTAGGTAGAAACCTCCCCTCATTCACTGCCCTCGAGTCAATTCCAAGTCTACCTATGTCCGATGCCAATCTATAAAGTCCTCTTCAGACTCATGAAACACATGCAATGACGCCGAATGTAGGATGATCACAGGCCAGTGGGTGGGAAGTATTGTGGATCCAGTGGTGTTGTAAGCATCTCAGAGCTGGCAGGGGTCTCCACGTGGCTTCTCCAGCACCCAGGACTGCATCAGGAAAATGCCAGAATTCCCAGAATTCTTAGGAGAAGGCCATGCCCACACAAGAAGCCTCATTGGCTCTGAACCGATTGACAGAGCGGATTCCACCCCTTTGCTCTTAATCCTCTTAAGTCCCAAATTGACACCAGATTACGTAACTACTACAGAAGCCCAATGCATAACCCACTCTGTCACCAGGGCTCCTTAATGGGGGGCTAGATTATGGGTAAGTTACCAAACAGCTTGTTGTCAGTTACTGGGGAGAAGAAACAGGATGGATGACAGACCGGACTCTCCAAAGAGATGAGGCTAGAGAGAATCAGAGTTAGAGGCAGGCGTCAGAGAACTAATTGCCCGATAGGCTCATTGCTTCTGGCCCTTTGTTAGTTTGTTTTTGATGTTGTTGTTGCAGGCACACCAAGCAGAGCATTCATTCACCAGTGCACCCATTTCTCCAAGTTCAGTTTAGTGACATTAATCTCAGTCTTCAAGTTGCACAACCATTGTCACTCTCCTTTCCTGAGCTGTTCCTCCTCCATGAACATAACCTCCCTGTCCCCTGAGGTTCCTGGCTATGTTGGTCAGATGATTTTACGTCAACTTGAAGATGTTTGAAGCTGTCGGGGTGGAATCCAACCTGTCCACTGGTCCCAGCCTGGTGCCGCTTCCTTGGGGTGTGGTCTTCTCATGAGGAGGACCCTGGGAACCTCCTATTCTCTTTGATACTCCACCTTCCTGCTTGATGGGACTCTGGTGACCACCTGGAGAGCTGCCAGAGCCCTGCTGTGTTTGCATCCACCTTGGATCCACACGGCTCCGTACCTACCAGCCTGTGATCTTCCTGCACTCTGTACCACTGCATGTGGCTGCGTGAGTCTGAAGAGGGGCTTACGGATGAGTATCAGATATAGGAACTTGAGTTGGCTAGCTAGGCAGGAATGCTTTCTTGATACATAATTACTTCTTGACATAAAGCTTTCTTATACTTATATGAGCATCACTGGATTTGTTTCTCTTGCCAACCCGGCCCAACACACTAGCTAATCTTTTGGATGGTTGTCACTTTTACTCTAGATAGTTCTTTTCATTATTATCTTAGATTATTTTATTGGGAGCTCTTATAGATATCATGATATTCCATAGTTGAATCACATCAAGCAGTATTGTACAAATGCTACCACAGTTTCAAAACATTTACTTTCTTCTTGAAGTCCTTGATATCAGCTCCCTTTTATCGCCTCCCTCCCTCACAAGAACTTTCATTTAGTTCGTTATTGCCATAGCTTATATCATCCAACACCTCCATTCACATACAATTCTGTTGTTCACTGCCCTCAAGTGGGATTCCAGTCATCAATGCCCACAGCTCCCCCTTCCCTCCCCCACCTCCTCTCCTACCCTCGGGCTGTAATTCTGGTGGTTGGGGCTGGAAGTGGATGTGAGGTGGGCAGCTTGACCACTTTGCTGCCATCGGCTAAGGATGTCCTTGGAACCTGACTTAGCTCGACATCCACAGCCAGGAGAAGACAAGAGCTTTGCTCCGGGTCACTAGCCTGCGCCAGCTCTCCAGGGCGTTCTTTAAAAGTGGCCGGTGCTCTAGGCAGACTGTTTAAACACAGATTAGGTACCAGTGTGCACAGCTTGATGGCGGTACTAGAATGCCCACTGGTGTGGCACAGAATCAGCAGCCACAGCAACCGCAGGGTGGATGTGAGGTACAAGTGTGGGCTTATGGACACATTCGGATGGCGAATCTGCGAAGAATACTGAAAGTACCATGGACTGCCAAAAGAGCCAACACATCTGTCTTGGAAGCAGTGCAGCCAGAGCGCTCACTGGGGGCGTGGATGGTGAGACTCGGTCTCCCGTCTGTTAAGCATGGAGGGACCAGTCCCTGAAGGAGCATATCTTTCTTGATAAAGCAGAAATGGAAAAACCAAACTCATTGCCACCGAGATGATGGCGGTTCATAACGACTCTGTAGGACAGGGCAGGACTGCCCTGTGGGTTTCCAAGACTGTCACTCTCTACGGGAGTAGAAAGCTGTGTTTCCCCCAAGGAGTGGCTTGTGGTTTCTAACTGCTGACCTTGCAGTTAGCAGTCTAATGCCTAGCCAGGACTGTACACCACTAGGGCACTTTTGGTAGAGTGGAGGGGCAGCGAAAAACAGGAAGAGTCTCGACACAGTGGATCGGCACAGTGGCTGCACAATGGGCTCACAAAACAACAACTGTGAGGACGGGACTGGAGCAGCGGTGTTTCGTTCTGTTGTACAGGTATCGCTAGGAGTCCGTTCCGACCTCACTTAACATGCAGAGACAGAGTTTGTATATGCATTTTTATATGTGTATGTATCTGTATATACAGGCGTGTAATTGTATGCACATGAGGGGCCTTTAAAATTTCATGGGAAAGTGAAATAGAATTTGTCTGCAAACTTTTTGGAACCCCTTTTTTAAATAATAAAGCTTATGATGGTCAGTTACTTTGTTGTTGTTGTTGTTGCCAGCTGCCATGCAGTTGGCTCTGACCCATAGCAATTCTATGCACAACAGGAGGAAACACTGCCTGGTCTTTTGCCATCCTCACCATGGTTCCTGGGGCTGAGCCAATTGTTGCAGCCACACTGTCGGTCCATCTCCTTAAAGCCCTTCCTCTCCTTGCCTGCCCCTTTCCCTACCTAACTTGATGTCCTTCTCCAGGGACCAGTCTCTCCTGACAGCAAGTGAAAAGTATGTAAGACAGGTCTCTCCATCCATACCTCGAAGGAGCACCCTGCTGGGTTTTTTCCAAGACAGATTGGCTGGTTGTTTTGACATCCCATGCTGCTTTCAATACTCTGCTCCAGCCCTGCAATTCCAACGGATAGATTCTTCTCCAGTCTTCCTTATACAATGTGCAACTTCCACATGCACATGAGACCACTGAAAATACAAAGGCTTGGGTCAGGTGCACCTTAGTCCTCCAAGTAGCATCCTTGCTTTTCAAAACTCTAAAGAGGTCTTGTGTGGCAGATTCACTTAATGCAATGTCTTTTGATCTCTTGACTGCTGCTTCATTGAGCAGTGATTGTAGATTCAACAAGACAAAATCCTTGACAACTTCAATCTTTTCTCCATCGATCGTGATGTTACCTATTGGCCCAGTTGTGAGGGTTTGAGCCATAATCCACACGGAAGGCTGCAATCCTTGATCTCCCTCACCATGTACCTCAAGCAAGCAAAATTGTCATGTGCATATCACAGGTTGTTAATAAGCCTTCTCCTATTCTTTAAAACAAATTGAAAATTAATTATTTACTTATTTTTTCTTCCTCCTATCCTGATGCCACATTCTTCTTCATGTGATCCAGTTTCTCTGATGATTTTCTCAGTTTACAGAGTGACGTATGATGAGCGGCTACAACCCTGTCACACACCTTTCCTGAATTTAAATCAGGCAGCATTCCCTTGAATTATTCCTGCAACTGCTTCTTGATCCACAAGTTCCACATGAGCACAACCAAGTGTTCTGGAATTCCCATTCTTCTCAAAGTTATCCTTAATTTGTTATGATCCACACAGTCGACTGACTGCCTTTGCATAGTCAATAAAACACAAGTAAACCTCTTTCTGGTATTCTCTGCATTAAGCCAAGAGCCATCTGCCATAGCAATGATATCTCTTGTTTCACATCCTCTTCTGAATCCAGCCTGGACCTCTGGAAGCTCCCTATCAATATACTGCTGCAACTGTTGTTGGATGATCTGAATCAAAAGTTTACTGGTATGTGAAATCAGGGATATTGTTTTATAGTTTGAACATTCTGTTGTGTCACCGTTCTTTGGGATGGGCACACATATGGATTCTTCCAGTGAGTGCTTTCAGTGCTTGATCAGCTTGCTGAAACATTTCCGTTGATAGTCCATCAATCTCTGGAGTCTTGTTCTTGGCCATTGCCTTCTGTGCAGCTTGAACTTCTTCCTTCAGCACCATTGGTTCTTGGTCATATGTATGCTACCACCTGAAATGGTGCACTGTTGATGAGTTCTTTTTGGTCTATCCTAGACATTACCAAATGTCTTAAGGAATTGGGTTACTGGGGCTGAAGGATTAGAACCACAGTCTTGTTCATCTCAGTCAATTGGCAACAAGTAGCTCACAAAGCCCAGGTTCTACATTCAAGTTTGGTCAGTAGTGTCTGGAGTCTTTAAAAAAAAACTTGTACGTAGCCACCAAAGGTGCAATTATTGGTCTCTACACATCCAGAAGAGAAATGGAGGGACCAACGTCTCAAAGAACCGTCACCCTAGGGAGACACACATACCTGAGACTCATCCACCATTGGAGGTCCAAAGGTCAGCACTGACCCTAGGACAGAGTTCAGAAGGGTTAGGAAAGAAGGTGGAGTAGAAACAGGAAACACAGGGGTGAGACCAATGAAACACACTGGCTTCAAGCCTGGAGACGACTCCACTTCTTCAACACGCAGAGGACCAGAAATCCACTCTCTACTGATCCCGGGGGCACCTGAGGGGACAGCTAGTCACCAAGCTACCTCACATGTTGCCTTCCCTGACCCCTCAACCCTTCATTAGGTCTCCTCCTTATGTTTTTGTTTTTTGTATATTGTTAAATGTATGCCCAGCAAAGGAGATACACACCCTACAATTTCCACATAGCTCAGTGGCACTGATGATGTTCTTCAAGTTTCCCTCACCCTCCTCTTCCTCTTCTTCATCAGTCCTCCCCCACTGTGAACTCCATGCTCCCTGCCCTAAGCTTGCTGTCCAACCTTGGGAGTTGTCAGTGTGATCTAAATCACATAGTTTTTCAAAAGGGCACAATATTCAAGGCACACATTCTTTACTAAGTAAATCAATGTAGCATTTGCTTTAAGGAAAGTATTTCTGGTTTAAGATTTAAACATAATCACAGGGCAATAGTTTCAGGGGCTTATCCAACCTCAGTGGCCCCAGATATTCTGAAATGCATGAGCATTTGGAATTGTTTTATATATTCCCCCCTTTGGATCAGGGATTCCTCTATAGAATCCTGGATTAAGATGTTTCATTCATAATGGTAGCTGGGTTACAGAAAGCAACAACCAACCCAGACTCCACTGCCATCGAGTCCACTCTGACTGCTAGGGACCCGATAGGACAGGGTAGAACTGCCCCTTTGGGTTTCCAAGACTGACTCTTTACTGGAGAAGAAAGCCTCTTCTTTCTCCTTCGGAGCCACTGTGATTTCGAGCTGCTGATCTTGTAGTTCTGTTAGGTAGGCTAGCTTAGGGCTGGGAAGTCCATTAAGGCATGCCCAGAGGGCCAAGCTATGGAAACAAAGGAGTGGTGCACTGCACATGCTCAGAGGTTCAGGTTTCCCGCCGGGTGTGCATGGGTGGGCGCTGAGCCTGGATTGGCCCACCTAGGCCAGACGAATTCAAATCAGCCAATGGGGTCATCTACCATGCCTCCCTGCGAAATCATTGAAAAGGCAGGAGCCCGCAGTCGACCAGCAGAACTTTGGAAGAACTTTGGGACACTTTTGCGTGACTCTGAGAGCAGCTTCCAGGCAGGCTGCATGTTCGGGAGGACTCCTATGGGTGCGCGTGTAAACCTGAAACTTCTTCTAACTCTCATAAAACTCACTTGGATCACAAACCAGGCTTCGGAGTGAATTCTTTCTCGCATGGAGCCAAGAACCGAGGTATATCTATGCCCAGAAAGATCTAACAGTTCCACAAACATGCTGTTCAGATGTTAAGTTTTAATGCAGAAGCTACGTAAGAATGATTCAGTGTGTGAGAGAAGGTGAGCTGACAGCAACAGGGGAGCCATATTCCACCCCACAAAGCCTGGCTTCCCTTCCCAAGATCACATCCCCAAGTCTTACTTCTGCAATCCCTGCACGGGTCTGAAACACGCTTCAGCTTTAAGGTGGAGCCAGCATCCACCGTCCTGGTTTAGGGTGTGGACTCTGAAGGCAGATTGCTCAGGTTCCAGTGCTGGCTTTGCCTCTAAGCAACTCTAGGACATGGAGCATGTTAGGAAGCCTATGGAGCCTCAGGGTGTAGCATATCATTGTGTTGGGGTGCAGGTGAGTCCATCTGACTCACGGCAAGCCCATGGCCGAGCATAACTGCCCCCTGAGGGTGTCCTGGGGTCCCATCTTCCCAGGTGTCCCTCGGTGGAGCTGAAGAAGAGACCAGAGTGTGTACTCCAGAACACTAGGCAGGCGATTCATTGCGTCTGATGTGCTATGAATCTAGAATAGGGTCGAGCACTTTGTGCTAATCACTGTTCAGCTCTCTGGGTTGAAAACATATCATTTATGTATGTAGACTCTCGCAGCTGGGGTTTGTGAAGGAAATCTTTATTTTATTGCTGCGGTCCTGAAAACCACCTGGTGATGTCTTTGTGCAGCACACACAGAAACCCGAGATGCACCATGAATGTTAAGTAATCTGTTATTTACAAAAATTGTGCTAAAAGCTGGGCTATTTACAAGTCTGTCTGAATGATAATAAAAAAAGTGCCTCTGGTTATATAGTATTTATCATAAACAGGACGTGGTACCAGGAGGTAACAAGAAAATAGTGAGTCAGGAAAAGGAAAGCGAGAAGCGCTCTGTGGAAGGGAACTGGGAGGAATCTTAAACACAAAAGAGGTGGCAACGGGCCTGGGGTGTCGGCACCCACCTCACCAGCGGGAAGGAAGGTGAAGGGCAGCAAAGAACACATCTCCTTATATTGGGAGAGACCAGAGATATTGGAGGTAAAGAAACGGCCCAGGGACAAAAGACAGGATGTTCACACAACCCCCCACGATGACGGAATTGACTCTGGAGTTTGGAGTCGGAGGCAAGAGCACAGGGCATGAGGTCTGGGGTTCTGGGGTCCCAGTATATGCATACCTGGAGGAGGAGGCAGCACATTACACAGGTCCAGTCAATAGTAGAAGCCCTGCCTTGGGTGGGAGACCACCATGAGTCGATATGCAGTCTAGCATTAAGTTTTGCTATGCCTTTTAAGCAAGGTAAGGGCCCTTTGGGCTTCTTTTCCATGGTTTCCTCCATCAATAGACTTACCCTTTCTGCTCAAACCTTTTCTCTGATTCTTGCCTGAATTTTGGCCCTTGTCTGAAATCTTTCTTGTGAGCGGGACAAGAACAGAGGAGTAGAGAGGCTTGATCCTCCTCCAATCCTCTTCACAGTCACAGTGCCACTAGGTGTTTAAAAACAAAAACACGAAACAAACTCAGGCCATCAAGTGGATGCTGGCTCGTAGCAATGATAGGACAGGGCAGAACTGGCCCTGTGGATTTCTGAGACTGTAACTCTTTACAGTGGCAGAAAGCTTCATCTTTCTCCTTCGGAGCAGCTGTGGTTCAACCCAGCCCAAAGTATAACCCAGGGTGCCAACTGGGCGTCTCTAGGAGCTGAAAGTGACCCCAGGGCAGATAAAGGGACAGAGAGAGAGACTAAGAACAAACTACTGAGAAGGAATTGGCTGCCCGCTTTTGAGAGAGTAGCTGCCAAAAAACCTTACACACGGAATGGGAACACTGTCAGATACAGAAGGCCTAGTGACAGAGGATGGGTACCTTGGGTCGAGCTGCCCTTGAAATGCATCCTATGAGAAGCTGTTAGGTAGGCTAGCGTAGGGCTGGGGGATGCCCGTTAACGCATGCCCAGAGGGCCAAGCTACGGAAACAAAGGAATGGAGCACTGCACATGCTCAGAGGTTCAGGTTTCATGCAGGGTAGGCATGGGCGGGTGCTGAACCTGGATTGGCCCACCTAGGCCAGGTGAATTCAATTCAGCCAATGGGGTCGTCCACCATGCCTACCTGTGAAATCACTGAAAAGGCAGGAGCCTGGAGTCAACCAGCAGAACTTTGGAAGAACTTTGGAAGAGCTTTGGGAGAACTTTAGAACAACTTTGGGAAAACCCTGAGAGACTTTGCATGACTCTGTGAGCAGCTTCCAGGCAGGCTGCATGTTCGGGAGGAGTCCTATGGGTGCCTGTGTAAACCTAAAACTTCTTCTAACTCTCATAAAACTCACTTGGATCACAAACCAGGCTTCGGCGTGAATTCTTTCTCACACTGAGCCAAGGACCGAGGTACATCTAGCTCCAGAGAGATCTAACAAAGCTACTCTCTCAAAGCAGATCTATCGTGGATGGAGCAAAGCCTGTGAGGATGGGGCTGATGGGGCACAGCTCACAGTGAGAAGAAATGGCTGCCAAAAAAAATCTACTAAAAATTGCAACTCGGAATGTATGAAGTATGAATCCCGGAAACTTGGAAGCTGTCAAAAACGAGATGGAATGCATAAACACCTATATCCTAGGCCTTAGTGAGCTGAAATGGATTCGTACTGGTCATTTTGAGTTGGTTGAGAGCAGACCATAAGAGAGAGATGTTCGCTTGTGTTTCATTGACTATGCAAAGGCATTCTGTAGGAAACACAAAGATTTCTCCCAAGTTGTCTCCCTAAAAAATGTGCCAAACTTAGCTGCTTGCTACACGTGGTAAATGACTATACACTTGGAGGTCAATGAAAGTAGGTCAGAGGTTATTCTCCCTAAGGTTGTCAGTCATCTAGAGCAATCAGACTGTATAGTCTGTCCCACCCTAAGTAGGGCCCACTCCCTTCTGATAAGGATAGTAGTAGATTGTTTCCCTGAAGGAGATCCCAGGGAGGTCAAGCCCACTGAAGGGTGACCAAGGTTAGGTCGCCATCATGAATCTAGGGCCACCCTTCTCACACGTATACCCCTAGTCCCTCCTCTTCCAATACTGTGTATACCCCTAACTCATCCCCTTTGTTTGGACCAGGTCCGGACCAGGCAGCCCCCATTTCCCCAGCCTCTCAGGAGGATGGATGACCTGCTGGACTATGCAACCCCTGTCCCCAGCATTCCAAACAGCTTATCTCTCCAGGCTGGGTTTGTGTAGCCCCTTCCCCCAGCACTCCAGGGAGCAAGTTTGTGGAAAACAAGGTGACTTCTCAGACCACATCCTGACTCAGACCCTGCAGCTGCAGCATTAAAAACCTCCCTTCCTCTTATCAGCATATTCTTCCTTGGCTTGAGCGCTATATATATCCCACCACCTCGCCAACAAGCAGCAACTTCCCTGACCTGGCTCTTTGGGTCGTGGAATTCACCCAGGAGCTCTTTCCCTGCCTTAACAAAGCCTTTCTTTACTTTTCATTCCTAACTGAGCCTTATGTTCTTTCTGCGCCACCGGCTCCACCTCTCACCTTTCCTGTTATGCTTATGCCTATTGTAAAACCCCTTCCTGAGACTTATTGTCTTTATCTGTAATTATGGGGGATGCATGTCTCCAAAGATATATAAGCCTTGGTTAGTAATAACTCTCACTCGCTCCTGTGTACATCGAAAGAATTCACCAAGAGAATAATAAGAGAGTCCACGGACTGGGAAAACATCTTTAGCAATGACACATCAGACAAAGACCTTA
>NW_022106463.1:9845929-9854583 GCF_000313985.2 Echinops telfairi | reverse complement strand
GAAAAGTGGGTGAAGGGAGAAGTCGGGGCAAGATATGACAAAATAATAATTTATATATTATCAAGGGCTCACGAGGGAGAGGGGAATGGGGAGGGAAGGGAAAAAATGAGGACCTGATGCCGGGGGGCTTAAGAGGAGAGCAAATGTTTTGAGAATGACGAGGGCAATGAATGTATAAATGTGCTTTACACAATGGATGTATGTATGAATTGTGATAAGAATTGTATGAGCCCCTAATAAAACAATTAAAAAAAGAGAAGAAGAATGGGGTGTCAGAATTGGAGGAAGGCTTATTAACAACCTGCAATATGCATGACACAATCTTGCTGGCTGAAAGTGAGTAGGACTTGCGGTGTTTGCTGATGGAGATCAAGAAACGCAGCCCTCGGTATGGATTACAACTCAATGTAAAGACTAACTTCCTCACAACTGGACCAATAGGTAATATCATGATCAAGGGAGAAAAAGTTGAAGTTGTCAAGGAGGATGTCTTTCTTGGATCCACAATTAACGCTCAATGAAGCAGCCATCAGGAGATCAAAAGATGAGTTGCATTCAGTCAATCTGCAGGACAAGACCTCTTTAAAATAAGGTGAGGCCTGACTCAAGCTATTGTATATTCAATCACCAAATATGCATGTGAGAATTGGCCATTGAATGAAGAGGACAGGAAGAATGGATGTGTTCAAATTGTGCTGCTGGAGAAGAATATGGAAAATAGCTTGGACTGCCAAGAGGACAAGTCTGTCTTGGAAGAAGTTGGGCCACAGTACTCTTTAGAGGCAAAGATGGAGAAACTTTGTGTGGAAGTTACATAATCCCCGGTCCACTTCAGTGAAGGGGTGGAGTCTGGCCTGTCAATCAGGTCATAACCAATGATGTCTCAGTGTGGGCATGCCCTTCTCCTGAGGATTCTAGGAACTCCTGTCTTCCTCCCTAGAGGTAGGAAACACACACTCCCTGCTTCACATTCCTGCTGACAAGCCCCATGGAGCTACGCTGATGGTAGTCAGAGCCCTGGAGCTGGAGGAACCACTTGGAGACCCATGCCAGTTCCTAGATGCTTACACCACCACTGGATCCACAAGACTTTCCACCCACTGGCCTGTGATCTTCTTGCATTCGGCATCACTGCATGGCTGTGGGTCTAAAGAGGAATTTATAGACTGGTATCAGACATAAGGGGTAATATCAGACTTAAGGATTCCATCTGGTCTGGGCTGGGATGTTTTCTTAATATACAATAACTCTTGGATATAAAGCTCTCTTTACACACGAGTGTCCCTGGATGTGTTTCTCTAGTCCACCCGAACTAACACATTTGTCTTCCAAACTTCGTACACCTAGTCAGGAGAGACCAAGTCCTGGAGAGGGACATCATGCTGGGGAAAGGAGAGGAACACTGGAAAAGAGGAAGGCCCTCAAGGAGATGGATGGACACAGTGGCTGCAACAGTGAACTCAAGCACAGGAACATTGTGAGGATGGCACAGGACCAGGCAGTGTTTTGTCCTTTTGAGTATAAGGTCACTATGGGTCAGGACCTGCTTGATGGCACTTAACAACAAACAACAGCCAGGACCTTGTGAAGCTGTCCCTTGTTCTCGTGATCATACATAAGGCGCACCATGGCTGTGTGTTGGCCAACTCCATCAGCCTCTGTAGCACAGTGTGGCGATGCTGATGTGTTCCCTCAGCCGAATGGTTATGTTTCGTTTGTCTTTGTCCTGTGTTTGTTGTGTTGAGTGCTTTGGAATCAGCTCCACTTTCTAGTGACTGTGTCATTCTCGCAATTGTTATGTTTGAACCTCTTGTTGCAACCCATCACTGTGTCTGTCCATCTCCTTGACTGTCCTCCTCTTACAACCCTGCCACACACCTTTCCTGATTTTAACCATGAAATACCAGTGGCACAGTTTCCCGCATCACAATAACACACAAGCCACCGCAGTACAACAAACTGACAGACAAATGGGGGTGTTCTCTGGCCATCTAAATTTCCATATTCCCCAATACAATAATTCAAATGCATCAGTTCTTCTTCCAGCTTTCACATGCACAGGATGTGCCTGAAAATACCACGGCTTGGGTCAAGCACACCTTAGTGCTCACAGTGATGTCTTTGTTCTTTAAGGCTCCAAGGCTTTTGGCAGCATATTTGCCCAGTGTAATAAATTGTTCAATTTCTTGACTGCTGCTTCCATGAGCATTGATTGTGGGTTCACTTAAAATCCTTGACAATTTCAATCTTTTCTCTTTTTATATGATGTTGTCTATTGGTCCAGTTGGGAGGGTTTTTGGTTTTCTTTACATTGAGTTGTAATCCATACTGAAGGTTTCAATGATCTTCGTTAGCAAAGGTCTCAAATCCTCCTTGCTTCCAACAAGTAAGGTTGTGCCATGCGCATGTCGCAGGCTGGTAATGAGCCCTTCTCCAATCCTGAAGCTTCTTCACAATGTCCAGCATCTCAGTTTGTTTGCTCAGCATAGAGATTAAGAAGCATGGTGAAAGGACATGAGCCTGATGCATACCTTTCCTGATTTTAAACCATTCGGCCGTCTCTTGTTCTGTTCGAGTGGCTGCCTCTTGTTCTACACATTAGGAGTCCCAGAATGTCTATTCTTCTCAGTCTTTTCCATAGTTTATGACCCTACAGCTGAATGTCTTTGCATCATCAACAATACACAGGTAATTATCATTCTAGTATGCTCTGCTTTCAACCAAGATCCATCTGCTGTCAGCAGTGACATCCCTTATCCTCTTTTGCATCTGGCTTGAGTTTCGGGCAGCTCCCTGCAACCACTTTCGATTTATCTTCTGCAAAATTTTACGTGCATGTGATATAAATGGTATTGGTCATTAATGTCCACATTCTAGGAGGTCACCTTTCTTTGGACTGAGCAGAAATATAGATCTCTCCAGTCAGTTGGCCAGGTAACAGTCTACATAAAGATGACAATCTAAGAACCTCTCCATGAGGCACGTGGCGTTGTTCTGGGATGGAGTTGACTCAAGGGAAGATAGCAATTTCCTTCTCGTACTTAGGATTTACTCAAACTGTCACTTTGACTGGATGGCAGAGTTTAGAGTTGGTCACTTTCAGAGGCAAGTAAAACAGAGACCAAAATAAATGTGTTTTCATTTCCACAAGGCCCCTAGCACCCTCTCAGGAACAGGGAGGTACTAGATGCTTGTCTGACAGGTTCTAGAGGGGACAGGCTTGGAGAAAAGCTCATTAACAGCTTCTGATATGCAGATAACAAGACCTTGCTTGCTGAGAGTGATGAGGATTTGAAGCCCTTACTGTTGAAAATGCAGACTGCAGCTGTCAGTATTGATTATAGCTCAATGTAAAGACACCAAAAAATCTTGTATCTGGAGTCTTAACGGCTTGTAGATAAACAAGTGGCCATGTAGCTGAGAAGCAACAAAGCCCACAGGGAAGAAGCACACCAGCCTGTGTGATCATGAGGTGTCAATGAGATCAGGTATCAGGCATCAAAGACCCAAACAAAAAATCCTATCCATGTAAATGAGGGGGAGCATGGAGTGGAGACTCAAAGCCAATCTGTAGGCAATTGGACCCTTACAGAAGGGTCACAAGGAACAGATGAGGCAGTCAGGGTGATGAAATATATGACTTTCCTCTGGTTCTATAATGCTCCCCGCCCCCTATCATGTACCTTACAAATCCAGCTAGACCAGAGCATGTACATGGGTACAGATAAGAGCTCGAAACACAGGGGATTCAGGACAGATAAACCCCTCAGGACGGATAATGAGAGTAGCGATACCAGGAGGAGAAGGGGAAGGTGGGGGGGAGAAAGGGGGAACTGATCATAATGATCTACATATAACCCCCTCCCAGGGGGACAGACAACAGAAAAGTGGGAGACAGTGGTCAGTATAAGACATGGAAAAAAAAAAAGAAAAATTATCAAGGTTTCATGAGAGAGGGAGAGGAGGGGGAAAATGAGGAGCTGATATCAAGGTCTCAAGTAGAAATAAAATGTTTTGTAAATGATGATGGGAACATGTGTACAAATGTGCTTGACACAATGGATGAATTGAGCTGTAAGAGGCCCCAATAAAAGAGGCTTGACACAATGGATGAAAAGAGCTGTAAGAGGCCCCAATAAAACTTTAAAAATTAAATTAAACTTATCGACAGGACCAACACAAAACGTCACCCACAGTCATTACTTCTGGGAGCAGCAGTCATGAAATCAAGCAACGAATCCCACTGGCAAATCTGCTGTACAAGATTTTTTTCTAACGTGTTGAAGAGCTTGGACATCACGTTGAAGACCAAGGCCCGCCTGACCCAAGCCACGGTATTTTCAATCACCAGGAAGACCGAAGAACTGATGTGTCTGAATTACGGTGCTGCTGATGAATATTCAAAGTACCACGGACTGCTGGAGAACAAATTCTGTCTGGGAGGAAGCACTGCCAGACCACTCCTTAGAACCATGGTGAGACTTCATGCCGCAGACTTTGGACATGCTGTCAGGAGGGACTCGTTCCTGCAGAAGGACATCATGTTGGTCAAGTTGGAGGTGGGGGGCCAACCAAAAAAGAGATGGATTAACATCGTGGCTTCAGCAATGGGTTCAAACCTAAGAATGATTGAGGATGGCGCAGGCCGGGGCTATGTTTCGTTCTGTTATACGTACGCACTGAACAAAAGAAAGGCTCAGGAGAAGCTGATGTGTCTATTTAGGGGGCCAGGCACGGCTGTCACCTTTCTCTTCAAAAGATGCGACCGGCCGGCGCCCATTTTCACAACATAACTGCCGTCTCTCAGCACGCCCGCTCCAAACCTGGGAGCTACTTCCGGTCCGGCCCTTGCTGCCAAGCAAATGCGAGGTCACGCAATGGATTCTGGGAGACCACGTCTCCGTTCCGGTCCTGGGTTTGTTAGCGAACAAGCGCACGTATCTCGCAATGCCCTCTGGGAGAGTGAGTCTCCCTACAGCGAGGCTTAAGGGGCTGGCGGGCACGCCAGACTTCAATTCCCACAATGCCCCGCGCGCCCCACGCTTCCTGCCTGGGGAGCGTGCGCGGCCGCCATCTTGCGTACGGAGTTGCGGCGGGTTGCCCGGCTGCTCCGGGGGTCGATTTCCAGTGCCCGCGCTCTGGTTTGCTGGAGCCGGATTTACGTGGTCAACCTCGAGTCGCAAAACGCTTCCTGGGAGAAGGTTAAGTTGTGTGAGGTCAAGGTCAATGCAAAGCTGTAGTGTAAGGTGAGTGGACTTCAGACGGACACCCCTTTTAATGAGGCGGGTAGTTGTCTTGAGGTTGGGGGGGCACTGTCCTATTTCCCTTCAAGTCTCGGGTGCTCGTTGCCATCACCCCCAAGCCCTCCGCCACGGCGTCGGACCCAACACGTCGCGACCCTGTAGGATCGGGTCGAAACACTCTACCGGTGGTGACCGCCAGCCCTTTCTTCCGCGCGCGGCCCGTGGCTTGAGCGCAAACCATTCATCAGCCTCTTCTCTGGGCGCTACCGTTTAAACAGAAGTCAGAGTGACGCTTTGAGCCCTAGAGACCCCCAGAAGTGCCCCGAAAGAGCGTGGACTTGGCAGGCAGAGGAAGGACGGAGGTGGGCCAGGAAGGCACCACGGTCTTGCCCCTGCCATCCTCACAAGTGTGAGTTGTTGCGGCCGCTGTACTGTGTCAAGCCATCTCATGGGTCAGCCTGAAACACCCAAATTTCAGGGTGTTTGCCCCCCTCCTCCCCCACGATCTGTTGTTTCTGCAGACGTTTTTTGCCGAAACGTTTGAAGTGTTAGATACGGCTGAGTCCGTTTTCAACTCCCTGCCACTGGCGGTGGTGGTTTGATGTCATCAAGCCTGTTTTGACTTGATTTCAACCGCATGTGACAGGCTTAGGACCACAGATCTCCTGGTCTCTTTCCTGTGGAGCCCCTGGGTGAGTTTGAAGTCCCAATCGTGCACTTTGCATCAGGCCTTCTTCCTGTGCCTCCACCAAACGGATTCACTGCCGCTGAGCCCATTCTGACTCAGGGTGACCTTGTAGGACAGGGTAGCACTGCCTCTGTGGGTTCCTGACATGTAAAGACTGCAACTTTTTACAGGAGTAGAAAGCCTCAGATGTCTCCCTTGGAGGCGCTGGTGGTTTTGAACTGCGAGTTTTGAGGTTAGCAGCTCATCATGTGAGCACCAGGGCTCCTGTGAGAAATCTTGGCTGGTAACCATGTGGCTTGTTTGCTCCTCAGATGCCTTATGGTGACACCGAAGCGCCGGCCATGGGTGTTGGAGGCAAAGGACTCAGCGGGCCTTGCTGCAAAAAACTGAAGTCAGCGGAAGGGCCCTGCGCTCCCTGCCGCTGCAGTGGCAGAGCTGACTTGCCCGGAGTCCAGGAGACGGCCCCTGGAGCCGCCCCTGGAGTCCCAGCCAGCAACCATCCTCAGAGAGAGAGGAGCAGCCCCCTGGGTGGGGCAGGCCCGGAGCCCGACGTGTTGCCTCATGCTCCCGTGGCTGGTGTCGGCCCCCAGATGCCCGCCGATGATGGCATCTACAGCACAAGCAAGGCATTCATAGGCCCCCTTTACAAACCCCCCGAGAAGGAGAAGAAGGCGGGTGACAGGAAGAAGGACACGGGCCGCCGTGGGAGGGTCCCAGGAGGGCGGGGCGAGAAGCCCCTGTCGGCCACCCCCAAGCCCGAGTTTGACAGCGAGCTATGCCAGTTTTACAGAGAAATCGAAGAGCTGGAGCAGGAGACGGATGACGTGGGCGCCGGGTGTCAGGCTCCCGCTGCCCCTGTGCAAGAACAGCTGACCGCTGGCCAAGACCTGCGGCGCGGCTTCCTCCGAGCAGCCGAGGAAGAGGAGCAAGGCCAGCTCAAGGCCCTGAGTGCCACCAGTCAGCAGCCTGTGGGGCTCGAGCCAGGAAGCTACCCTGACCATGACCATGGCCAGGCGGCCTCGCGGCCCCTCTGTGATGGGCCCATGACATCCTTTCCACCCATTGGGCGACCGGTGCCTCCTTTCCTTGTGCCCCATGGCTCCCTGCCGCCGCCTCTCCCCACCTTTAACTGTCACTTAAACTTCCGACGGTTCCACCCCCTGCCCTACCCCCCACTTCCACACCCTGCACTGCACATGTTCCCGGCCCACGAGGGCTCCCCGCTGCGGGGAAATGGCTGTAGCACTGGTCCCCCTGGCTGGGGGTGCCCTGCTCCGGAGCGGCCCAATGAGCACCCTGACTGTCTTGGTGGCCACAGAGGCACGCCTCCCTGTGGGGGTGTGCCCGGCCTCCCCGAGGGACTTGGGCGCAACAGTCTCGGCGGAGCCACTGAGGGACACTGGATGGACCTGCCTCTGGACAGGTGGCCCGATGGGGACCTGCCTGTGGACAGGTGGCCCGGAGGGGATCTGCCTCTGGACAGGTGGCCCGATGGGGACCTGCCTGTGGACAGGTGGCCCGGAGGGGATCTGCCTGTGGACAGGTGGCTCGGAGGGGACCTGCCTGTGGATGGGTGGCCTGGAAGGGACCTGCCTGTGGACGGGTGGCCTGGAAGGGACCTGCCTATGGACAGATGGCCTGGAGGAGACCTGCCTGTGGACAGGTGGCCCAGAGTGGATGTGCCTGTGGACAGCTGGCTGCCTGGGGTAGACCTGCCTATGGACAGGTGTCCCAGAGCAGACGTGATTGGGGACAGGTGGCCCAGAGGGGACATGCCTGTGGACAGGTGGCTGCCTGGGGTAGACCTGCCTATGGACAGGTGTGCCAGAGCAGACGTGACTGAGGATAGGTGGCCCCGAGGGGACCTGCCTGTGGACAGCTGGTCTGGAGTGGACATGCACTTGCCCCCACCCCAGCAGGCTCAGGAGGAAAAGCTTGAGAAATGGCAGAAGTTGCTTATCCTCCTGCGGGGCCTGCCTGGATCTGGGAAAACCACACTGTCCCGGTGAGTATCTTGCAGCGTCACCCTGTGGCGTCACCCCGTCTCGTCACGGTAACAATGGCCACACGCTTCTAGTTGAATAAAACCTCACATCTATTCTTTTTCTTTTGCTCCTCGGATGGTGTAGACATTTGAAAAGACCCTTTCTTACAAGAAACATAGAAAACCTAAAAGGGTTTTATGGTGGTGGAGACCCTGGTGGCGTTCTGGTTACATGTTGGGCTGCTCACTGCAGTGTCAGAAGTTCAAAACCACCAGCTGCACCATGGGAGAAAGATGAGGCTGTCTACTTCCCTGAAGGGAGTTGCTGTCTTGGAAATCCAAGGAACAGGTTTACCCTGCCCCATCTAGTTGCTGTGAGTCAGAGTGGACTCTGGTAGTGAGTTGTGATTTTGTAGAAACGGCCCTGGCTGTTGGTCACAGTATTTGCAGTGTGTCAGCCTTCTCCTGGTTGCCACTGTTAGTCCGCTCCCCTCTGGGCCTTCTCACCTGCCTCTGGGGAATGGAACAGCTGCTGTCTGGTCACAGCATCCATTATCACTCCTGCAGGACGGTCACTTTATAAACCTGTCTATTCCTGGTCTGGAAGGTAACGGCAGAAATGGCTTTGACTCCAAGTGGAAGGACTACCTTAGGAACAAAGTCTGGGCTCTCTCCACTATCAGGCCAGTTGGTGTGTCCTTTTTCAGCATTTGTATTTTGCTCTACTTTTTTTTTTTTT
>NW_022106463.1:9827446-9844652 GCF_000313985.2 Echinops telfairi | reverse complement strand
GGGGACAGTGCTGCTCAAACCAGACCCACTGCTTGTAGAGTCCATGCTGGCTCGGTCCCCCGAGGACGGTAGAGAATTTCCGACGTTGGACATCTGTACAGGGCAGCCTGCCCCCTCTGTCTCCCTTGGGATAACTGGTGGGTTTGAGCTTCCTGTTTTGCAGTTAGCAGCCCCACACGAACCCATTCTGAGAGGCGCCTGTACATCGTGTGCACAATCTTTATCTGGGAATGTTTCCCTTTTGATGCATATGACCCTCAGAGAGTAGAACTGCCCATGGGTTTTTCTCGACTGCAGGCCAATCTCGGTGCAGCTGGTCTGTTTGAGCTACCGATCTGTTGGGTTGTCGGCTGAGTGCTTTACCACTGAGCCAACAGGGGTCCTTGTTTGAGACTATGGGATTTAACGGTGGTGTCATTGTTTACCATTTCCTGAGGATTTTCCTGAAATGCAGAAACATCTTGTGTATTCTTTTCCCACTGTGGAAGGGACAGACTAAAGGCGAAGCTTTGTCCAGGGTAAGTGACCTTGGGTGGCAAAGGCTGGTGAGAGATAAACGTCCAAACCAGATCCCCTGCTGTTGGCTTGATCCCGATTTACAGCCACCCTCTAGGACAGTGGTTCTCAACCTTCATAACGCGCGAACCTCTAATACAGTTCCTCGTGTGGTGGTGACCCCCCCCCAACCATAAAATTATTTTCGTTGCTACTTCATCACTGAAATTTTGCTACTGGTATGAATGGCGCGACCCATGTGAAAGGGTTGTTTGACTCCCAAAGAGGTCATGACCCACAGGTTGAGAACTGCTGCTCTAGGACAAAGCAGAGCTGCCCCCATAGAGGTTCCCACGGCAGTTCATCTCTACAGGAACATCTGGTGGGTTTGAACCGCCAACCTTGTGGTAAGCAGTCTATAACTTAAGGCAGGCACCATGCCACCTGAGTACCCGAGATGAGCCTACTGCCACAGAGTTGGTTCTGACTTACAGTGAACTGTTCAGGGTTTGGGAGGCTGTAAATCATTAGGGGCTCAGACAGTCTCATCTTTCTCTTGAGAAACCAAGCCTGTTGCCTTTGTATCACTTTCGACTCTTAGGGGCCCTAGATAGGGTTTCCTAGGTTATAAATCTTTATGGGAGCACACAGCCTCATCTTTCTCTCTCTGGGGTGGCTGGTGGGTTTGAACGACAGACCCTGGTGTTTACAGGCCAAGTGCTTCCCTGGTAGCACCCCAGGAGGGGTATGCTTGGTGCTGTGTGGACTCCCTCCCTGCTGACTCTGTGAGGTGTTGCAGACACAGGCTCCTCCCTTCAGGGCAGCACTCACTCACTGTGCCCTCCCTCCAGTTGGTGCCCACAGGGTAGAGTTACCTCTGGGGTTCTGGAGCTGTCTTCTCCTTTTAAGTCTCAAGCATTGAAGTGCTAATTGCAAGGTCGGCAGTTCAAACTGAGGCTGCTGCTCCTGGGAAGGTTGACTGCCTGGGAAACGGGTGCACATGGAGGTCGTTTGAATGGGAGTCCTGCTGGCTCCTGAGGAGCGCTGGTAGTCAGAGACTCGGCTCAGCTGCTGACCACAGGGTCAGCACAGAGTCGCCAGGAGTTGACGGACACAGCTCAGGGTAATTCCCCGCGGCCTGTCCGGTGCCCCCCCAGTAATAGCAGTAGCAGCGGTTCATGGGATGCTGACAGGGGGAACCCTGGTGGCGCTGTGTGGAAAGCATTGGGCTGCAGACCCCCGGGGAGACTGAGGCAGGAGGCTGTCGGCTCCGGCAGAGATGTGCAGGCTCGCTTTCAGGCGCAGTGCTGTGTGCCGCCCCACCAGCCTTGGACAGCCATTTCCAGTTTACGAACCGCACACAGGAAGGACCAGCAGCTACCCTGGGCCATGAGCCCTGGAATTGACAGGACAAACAGGCACAGTCAGGGTGAGCTCCCACTGCCATGGTCTCTGATCTTCCCACCACAGGCCTCTGCGCCAGCAGGCCGATTGCAGCAGTGGAGCCGTTGGCAGGGCAGGGCTGCTCTGCAAGGGTCTCTGGGGCTGAAAACCCTGACGGGCGCAGGCAGCCCAACTGGAAACACCCCTCCCCACCCCCACCCCGACCTCGGGGGAAAAACCCCAACACCTAACCTCCTGCACCACCAGGAAATGAAATAGAACGTGAGAAAGCAGCTCCCCACCCTTTAAGAAGTTTTTAAGCTCTAGTCACTGTTTGTCATGGTAGGCTGAACCGCACTCTGCCACCCCCGAGAGATGTTTGCGCCTTCATTGCTGGAGTTGGTGAGCACCTGCCTTACCTGGTGGAGAGAACTTGCAGGTGTGATTAACTAATGACTTCCGAGCTGGACCCCGGCTTCTCCGGCGGGCTGACAGGGTCCCAAGGGCCCTTGAAGACGGGGCAGCAGGAGGTGACTGGAGACAGGGCAGAAGGAAGGTCAGGGGGGAGAGACACGTGCTGGAGATAGAGCACAGGACCCCAGAGCTAAGGCATGCTGAGAGCCGCAGGAAGGCTGGAGACCAGGGTCTGCCCTGGACCGCGCACCCTCAGCGCTGTTGAGAATGAGTCTGGGTCAGCATCGGCCCCAGAGTGGAAGCAACTACACTCTTCCAGCCATGACTGACAGAGAGGTGGAAGGGGATTTCCACTGGGTCTTGTCCCCTCCCCTCCCACTCGTGTTTGTGGAGTGTGGTGATGGAGGTTTAAAATTCAGAAGAAAGCCTAACCCGTTAGCTATCCACCAGGGGATGTGTGCAGAGGGGTGGCTCTCAGTGAAGTGCTCTTGGGTGGGGCCGTGCACCTCCACACACAGAAAGGAGGTCATGTTCCTTGCATAACGGAGAGAACTCGAGCCACATGCTCACGTGGCATCCTGCACCCAGCCTGAGCTCGGGTGTGGGCTGGAACCACCGGCCGCACCATTAGCAGTCGAGCTCTTGGCCTGGTAGCTCCATCAGAGCTGGGAGGAGGTATCATAGACTGTAGATGTATCGAAAGTCTTTGGCAAAGTGTAGGTTCTGGAAAAGAGGTCTGTGGTATTGAAGGGGGGCGGGGCGGGGAGGTGGTTGTTGGGTTCACATCTGATTGAAGTTTTTTATACATATTTGACTTAAAATTCCAAACTTTGGCATTCTAAGACTCCATTTTAGAGCCCGAGTTAACCTAAGAGCACAGACAGAATTGGACTGTGAAGAACCTTGATAAGCTACTGCTTCCAAGCATTTGGGCGTTCAGTACTTTGGGGTAGCGTCAGATGTCTCAAGATTCATATCATTGTGCTTTCTGTTTATAAGTACAAGTCCCCAAAACAAAGCTGGTTGGAAGTGATTGAGGAGAGGTTCTGAAGGAAGCACAGACTGTCGGTGCTGTCTGAGAGGGAGAGGTCTCTGAGCCACGGCGATGTTCTGCGCTTGTGATTTCTGCCACAGGGCTTCCAGGAGAGGGTCTTTCTGGAGGCGGCTGCGTCTTCTCACCCCCTGTTGTCATTTCTCAGGAGTATGCTGGCTGGACTTGTTCCCAGAGGGCGCTGTTTGTGGTTCTGGCAGGCCACAGTATTTTCAGTATTCTTTGCTAACACCGTAATGAAATGCACCCATTCATGTCCGGTCTTTCTACCCACTGTCCAACTTCCATGTGTGTGCGGGGTGATTACAAATACCCCAGCTTGGGCCCGGTGCGTCCTGGTTCTCAAAGTGACGCCTTTGCCCTCCGACCTTTCAGAGAGATTGGCACAGGGCGTAATGTCCTTAGATTTCTTGACTTGTGTCACTACCCAGTGATCAGCTGTGGGAGGACACCACGGGCGTCCTGCATGGAGAAAGCACCAGGTCATGAGGGACGCGGGAGGAAAGAGCAGAGGACGGCAGAGGCGCCGACCCTGGCTCGGGCGCAGGGTAGCTGCAGCAAGGGGAGAGACAAAGTAAGAGAGCAGAGCAAAAGGAAGTCTGGGACATTTTGGAAAGATGGGAATCTGGCACTACTGAGAACAACTGGGTATTGAATGAGCTTCAACAAGTTCATGGAGAGACAGACTGCTGGAAAGAGAACGGAATTTCCCCAAACAGTCTTGGAAGCCTCTTCCTGAGGATCAAATCTCTGTAGGTTGACAATGTCAACTGTGTGGCATTTGTACAAGTTGCCAAAACCGTGGACTCGGGTCTGTTTTGTTAAAGGCAGGGACAGCAGCCCACGTCACCCAACGGGCAAGGGCTCTCCGAAGTCACCTGAACTGCCCTTTCCCAGTGTTGTGATTTGATGTCACTTCTGACTCAGCCACCCTCCATCCTTCCAAAAAGACCCCGTGGGTCTCTGAGGCTGCAGGTCTTTACAGGAGCAGACAGCCCAGCTTCCTGCCACAGTGGTGGGCTTGAACTGCTGACCGAACTGCTGCCATACGCTTCCGGGCGGCTGTTTATGTGACAGTATTGTTTTCATTGCAAAATAGACATGCTTTTGTTACAAGCTAGGAGAAGAGATGACAAGTTTGTCCTATCAGTAGTCGAAATCCTTCCCGCTGTTTTTTTTTTTTTCAGCTTTCCCCTTTAAATGAGTTTTTTTGTTGAGAAGCACATATTGACACGTACACCAATCACACTTTCCACATGTGCCACGCACTGACACTGGTCCATTCTTCACAGAAGTACAGCCTCCCTCATGGGGCTGTGCCTCGCCGTAAATATCCACTCACTGCCCTTGCGTTGCCTTTCTCGGCAGACCCGGTGCTCTTGTCAGTTGGAGTCCATGTAGATAGAGTTCTCAGTAACAGACCTTTTTGATTTACTAGTTAAGCTGTTCCTTGGTTTCAAGATGCTGTCTGTCACAGGATATTTTGGGTTTAAGGTTTAAAGATGATCTCAGCACAGTAGTTTCAGGAGTTTATCCATCCTCCATGGCTTTCAAAGGACTGGATTTCATGAGAATTTGAAATTCTGTTCTTCATCACCCCCTTTTGATCAGGACCCTTTCATAGAACCTTTGATCTCAACATGCAGTCGTGGTAGGCAGGCACCATCCCAGTCTCCGGCCAAGGAGGCAACACACATTCCCTCTCCTCCTCCTGTTCCCGCCTCTCCTTTATGGCTCCAGGTGAGCAGAGGCCAGTCTAAGCCGTCATGGCAGATAGCACGTGTTGAAGACCCCATCACGCAACCTTTGCCAGGTGTGCAACTTCTTGACAGCAGTTACAATGCTCGCCCTTGCAACTGCCCTGAGTGTAGCAAGCGAGGGTTTTCCCATCACCGAGAACCTCCCTTTTCCCTCACCCTCCTGCCCCCGGCAACACTAACTGATGTTGCTCGCTACACACTTAATATCTCTTTTTGGGTTTTTCTGCATAATACCTCTTCTGTCGTGTAGTGTCTGGCCTGTTTCAGTCAGCATAATGTCTGTGGCTGAGAGGTACCTACTCGGTGGCGTGTCCACCTCAGGTTATGCTGATCCCGCCACCCTTTGCCAGGAGCGCTTGCAGACAAGTCTGAGTCTCTGTTTCAAGCCTTCGGGTCCACGCAGGAGTGGGATTTCTGGGCCACTCGGGCCTTCTCGCTCAGATTTAGCGTGACCGCCACACCACTTTCCCACCAGCAGTGGGCATGGGCTCATGTTCGCCACACTCTTGCCCACGGTTGTTTGTTTCCCTGATTGTTAGAAATTTTAACCATCCTGCGGTGGGGATGGGGATGGCATCTCATCGTGTTTGGGATTTGCATGCCCTCATTGGGGGCCCTGGTGGGGTCATGGTTGTGAGTTTGACCACCAACTGCAAGGTCAGCAGTTTGAAACCACCAGCTGCTCCTTGGAAGAAAGAAGGGGCTTTCTACTCCCCAGCTTTCTGTATCTAAGAGTCACAGTCTTGGAAATGCACAGGGCAGTTCTACTCTGTCCTGTACGGTCGCTGTGGGCCGAGTCGACCTGGCGGCCTTGAGTTTGAGCGGAGCTCATGACGCTGAGCGTCCCCTGTGCTTGGTGGTCTTTGATCGTCCTCTTTGGTGGGATGCACTTCAAGTCCTGCTCATTTTACCATCAGGTTGTTTGTTGCTGTTGAAGTTTTGTCTGTTTTGTTGGTTCTTAGAGATTTGTCAAGATACATGGTTTCCCAAGATACTCTCGGCAGCTGTGTGTGTGGTTTTACTTCCGGGCAGTCTTGTTAGGGACTCTTCATGGTGAACTAGGGGCAGGTTCAACGAGCAGACCAGTTCTCCATAACATTTCTTGGGTTCTGTGTCAGGATTGCAGTCCCCACAAGGAAACACTGCGCGTCCCCCTTCTCCGTGAGCTTCCCTTTCCACGCCTTCCTTCCTCGCCCTTCCGCCCTTTGTCCCGGGGTCCACGCGGCCCTTCTCACCCCAGATGGTCTCTGATTCTTAGGTGTGCGCGCTCACTGGGAGATGGCTCTCTGATAGACCCGCCTTTCAGTCCTGTTGTTACCCACGTCCAGACCTAGCAGTGATGACGGGCTGCTGGCTCAGGGTCCCACTGCTCTCCATCCATCCGACGGACCGGGAAGCTGGGTCTCGTTCAGGATTTTGAGTTTTGTCCCACCTTTTCCTCCCACTCTATCCAGAACCTCCCATTGGGATTCCCTTCAGGCTAGTTCGCAGTGGTAGCCGGGTGCCACCTGTCTCTTCTTTTGAAAGAGAAAACTTCTCATCTTTCTGAGTTCTCACTAGTTTATTTTGCCTTTTGGTTGTTTATGTTGTTACATTGTTGTTGGGTACCGTTGAGTCGGGTTCTGACTCTTAGCGCCTGTTTGCGCGACAGAAGGAAGCACTGCCGAGTGCCGCACCGTGCTCACAGTGGTTAGGTGTGAGCCCGTGGCTGCGGTCACTGGGGCAGTCCGTCTTGCCCGCTGCCCCAGCTCTTTCTTCTAAAGCTAAGAGTGATGCTTTTACTCTGCACGGTCAGGCCCTCCCGGCATTTTGCACTTTTTCCTGTATATCGTGTAATGCATGAATCCTGTTTCATTTTTCTGCAGAATTCCCCAGCAGTGTTCATGGAAAGCTGCTTTCCCCCATCAGATGGACTCAACACCCTTGTCCAAAACCACTTGATGGACGCTCACTTCTGTTCCACTGGGCTGGGCTGGTCATTCATTAGATGGGTGCTTTGATCACTGAGTTGTACAGCCCAAAGCCCAGGCTCATAGCCACCCTGTGGGACAGTCACACTATCCCATGGGGCCTGGTTCTCAGCCTTCCTCATGCTGCAACCCTTTCATACAGTTCCTCATGTGGTGGTGACCCCACCCCCAACCATAAAATTATTTTCGTTGCTACTTCATACCTGTAATTTTGCTACTGCTAAGAATCGGGCGACCCCTGTGAAAGGGTCGTTCGACCCCCAAAGGCGTCGAGACCCACAGGTTGAGAACCGCTGCCATAGGGTTTCTGTGGCTGTAGATCTTTATTGTTTTTAAAAGTTGTTTGTTGGCTATTTATTCTCGAATCTCCATTTTGATGGAGTCTATGGAAGCAGACTTTCTCATCTTCCTCTCGCAGAGCGGCTGCTGGGTTTGAACCACTTCTGTGTGTGCCTTCCTCTTCCTCCTCCTCCTCCTCCTTGTCGGTATTGGCTTAGCTGGTTAGGATCACAAAGTGGAGGATTGCTTGTCTGTGTCTGTAAAGAGGCTGCTGGAATTTGATCCGGCTCACACTGGCTCTGGGGAACGCTCTGGGTAGCCCTGACTCCTTGACCACAGTAAGTCTGTCAGCTCAGGCGCAGGGAGGCATATGCTGCCCTTAGCATTTGTGTTACATCAGGCCTCCACACCCTGCATGGATTCAGGGCCAGGCATTTTATTCTCTCGGTGGATATTGAAAGTGGAACTGTCTCCCTGATGTCCTTTGTGATTCCTCGTTCTACAGAAGTTCAAGTCGCTCTGCTTGTTGACAGTGTACCCTACAACTTTGCTACATTCCTCCGCTAGGTCTTGAAGTCGTTTTCTTGTGGACTCTGGGATTTTCTAGAGAGGAGCATATCGTTCCTGAATCGAGGTGATTTTACCCGGTTTCCATTCTGTTGGCGTTAGGTAGCATTGAGACGGTGATGACTCACTGACCCTGTGTACAACAGAAAGAAACCCCAGCTGGTCCTGCCCCGTCCTCACAGGGTTCAGTACTCGAGCCCGTGGTGGCCACTGTATTGAGGGCCTTCCGCTTCTTGGCTGCCTCTCCGTGTCACCAAGCATGATGCCCTTCTCTAGAGACTGGTCTCTCCTGAGAGTATGTCCCAAGTATGCAGGCAGAGTCTTGCCATCCTTGCTCTAAGGAGCACCCACTCTTGCCTTCTTTCTTCTAAGACAGATTGGTTTGTCTTTTCATCAGTCCGTGGCACCCCAGTGTCCTCCAGCACCAGAGACCAAGTGCATCCTTTCTTAGTCTGTCTTCCTTAGTCCACCTCCCTCTTTCAAATGCATACGCGGCAGAGGAGATCGCCAGGGCTCGGGTCAGGCACGCCTTAGTCCTGAAGGTAACATCCTTGCTTTTCAATGCTCCAAAGAGGCCTTGTGCAGCAGATTCACCAGAAACCAAAAGATGTCTTGACTGCTGCTTTCGTGAGTATTGATATTGATCGCGATCCAAGAAGGACCAAATCCTTGACAACTTCAACCTTTTCTCCACTGATCATGGTGTTCCTGTTAGTCTCCTTGTGAGGATTTTGGTCTTGACATTGAGTTGTCATCCACAGTGAAAGCTGCGGTCCTTGATCTTCAGCAAGTACTTCACCTCCTTACTTTCCGCATGCAAGCGTGTGTCATCTGCATCTTGCAGGTTCCCCCAATCCTGACACCTCGCTCTACATAATCCAGCTTCCCTGATGATTTGCTCAGCATCTTAAGTCTGAATGAGCACAATGAAGTGTTCTGGAATTCCTATTCTTCTCGAGGTTATCCACAGTGTATCATGGTCCACAGAATCAAATGCCCTTGCAGAGTCAATGAAACACAAGTAAACATCTTTCTGGTATTCTCTGCTTTGAGCCAAGGTCTGTCGGACACCAGCAGTGATAACCCTCGTTCCACGTGCTCGCGATGCGGCCTGAACCTCTGGGTACCCTCTGTTTATTTCCTGTTGTCCTGCTGCTCAGGCTGAGACCCCTGATCCTGCAGTGAGGGTGGTGCAGACACTCCCCTGCTCGGCTGCTGACTGAAAGGTTACAGGGTCAAGTCCACCCCAGGGCACCTCAAGAGAAAGGCCTGAGAAACCAGCTTTGAAACCCCATGGAGCGCAGGGTCGTCTGCCTTAAGTTGGAGTCAACCCCAAGGGAACTGGCTAATGAGATATTCTTGGACCATCCTGGGGGACCCTCTCTTACCTTCTGCACTTCTTCCCCACCCAGATAGAGAACAATACTCAGAGGGTTGATGGTTGAGAGAGAGGACAGAAATAAAGTACGTATAATTCCCCCACCCCCCTTTAAAAAATCATGGTTTTACTGCCTTTCTCCCTTACGTCAAACCCTACCCCTAATCTCTTCGGACTCAGATGAACTTCTCTGTGCTGGGAAACAAGGTGGGGTCACTGCCAAGGAGTCCTGGGAGCATAGTGGTCCACTGCTAACCTGAAGATTGCAGCATTCCCGGGGGTGGGGGGTGGAGAAAGGTCTTGTGATCCATTTCTGTAGAGATTGCCATTTTTACTCAGATAAGTTGTGCTGTGTTTTTCTGGCCTGTTTCTAAGTATGCTGTGCTAATGCGTTACGTGTTGCTGCACACAATGAGTGAGTGTGGCGTGCTTATTCCTGAAAGACCTTGTGGGGAAGGCACAGTGGGCAGAGCACTCTCTTTGGTAAGCGTGTAGACTGGACGCCGTGGGCCTTCCGCTCTGTCAGAAGGGGCTGCTGTGGCCGGAAGGGACTCCACAGCCACAGGGTCACCTCGTCAGGACAGAGTGGGTCAGAGTCCCTGGGTCTTGTCTCTGACCATGACGTTTATTTAGCAGTTATTTGGTTTTGCTTTAGAAGTAGATCTAGAGCAGCAACAGGTGCCCAGTTCAGCGTTTCATGTAGTGGTGTGACCCCTCACAGTTAGAAGTGTGGTTTCCTATGGGACTCTTAGTGTGCTTCACGACCTTCCCCCTGTAGTGACCCATGCTTTGTGTTTCCGGGAAAGGAGCACACAGAGTGGGCTGGGGTCGGGGGAATGGCTGGCTGAGGGCTCTGTCAGGAACCCTGGTGGTGCAGCAGGCTGCTCCCCGCAAGGTCAGTAGTTCCAGCCCCCAGCTGCCATGGGAGGGGCTTCCACTCTGTCCTGTGGGGTCAGCGAGAGCTGAGTCGAGTTAACTTGCAGGCAGTGGTTGGTTGGGCTGAGTTAAGTGCAGGGAGTTTCAGACAGCACGGCATACTCAGTGAAGTGCACACCTGGCTAAGGACAGGCACCATTTGGGCATTGGTGATGAGCATTTTAAAAAGCTGCCTACACAGGAGCTGGATTTCAGCGTGATGACGTGATGTCTGGAATCAGAATGCTCATCGAGGGCACTGGGCCTCAGCCCAGTTCTACACATGAGAGAGCCAGGAAATGCCCCCAGCGGCCTTGCCCGCGGGACTTGTGTAACCGGTGCCTCTGCGCTTCCTCTGTTGGCAGGAGTCTGCTTGGTGAGAGCCCTGAGGGCATCGTGTTCAGCACCGACGACTACTTCCGCTGCCAGGACGGGTATAGCTACAATGCGAATCAGCTTGGCGATGCCCACGACTGGAACCAGAGCCGAGGTGCGTTTGGGTGAGGTCTCGGGAACAGAGTGGGCTGGGAGGCCCCCACTAGGCAGCAGAAGGGCTTGCACAAGCTCCTTACCAGCTTGAGACCCTGTTTCTTCATCGCTCTGGAAATCCCATGCCCCGGTGTATGCAGAGTTAGCTAGTGGGGAGAGGAGGCTCTGCTACTTACTGTTTTTAAAATATTTCTTTCTATGGTTCTTGATTCAGAGAGCACCCATCTGCAGTATGGATGCTGTCCCCTAGTTCCCCATGGGGTGGGTGGGGGTGGGTCCTTGTGTCTTGGTATCACCTCAGGAGATGGGGCTACCAGGGCCTGACCTATAGAGCCGCAGGCCGTCCTTAATAAGGATTGCTCACCCCTTAAGCTCACGGGTGTGTGTTCACCTCCTGTCTGTCTGTCTGTCTCTGCTTTGGAAACCGACTTGTGTTTCAGCCAAAGAAGCGATCTCGCAGGGCCGGTCTCCAATTATAATAGACAACACGAACACGCAGGCCTGGGAGATGAGGCCCTACGTGGAGATGGTGCGTTTGCCCTGGGGAGGGGCACATGGTCTTTTTGTTTGTATGTTTTAATTTGATTTTTGACGGCTTTGCTTTGGGAACAGAAAAGCTTAAGTCTTTCCTGGACCTGAGGAGAGACGGGGAGGGTCCCGGGGAGCTTGAGCCTGTGCACTTATTATCTGTCATGTAAATTGTCCTTGGCCCAGCGTCTGCTGCGTCCTGAAACGTCGTCTGCCTGCCGCCCTTTCTTGATTTAAGACGTGTTTCTGGGCTTGTGTTTTTTCTCCTTCCCTGTAGGCCATAGGACAAGGATACAGAGTAGAATTTCATGAACCAAAAACTTGGTGGAAATTTGACCCTGAAGAATTAGAAAAGTAAGGCACCCACGTTTTTCACTGATCTCTCCTCTCTCCTCCCCCTTCCCCGCCCGGCCTGCCGGCTTTGTTTGTCCCCGTGTTGTCTCTGCCTGAGTGAGTCGGAGCTGTGTCCCTCCCAGGGATCCCTGATGACACAGAGGGTCACCACAGTTGGCATCCATCACCCCTACGTGGTTTCCCGATTGCCACCGGGGACCCAGAGACCTTGGAGGATAGTGAGACCGTCTCCCACAGGTTTCTCCTCCTCCGGGACCCGCGTTTCCCAGGAGTGCCTGGGCCTTTTCCTCTGTCCCAGCTTGGCTGCTGAAAGGTCCTTGGATTCCCCGTGTTTGGGAATGTTGATTCTTTCGGATTCTGTGAGAATAGCGAGGAAGACTTAGCATCAAGAGTTGGAATGGGGGGGGGGCAGTGTCAGACCCTCGGAAACCCATAGAGGTAGTTCTGCCCTGTCGGTGGGGTTGCTATGAGCCAGCACGGACTTGACGGCAGTGAGTTTGACTCGCTGGTTCTGTGAGGGCGAGTGTACAAATGGGCACCAGCCTGTCGGGCAGCGTCTCGTAATCAGACCTCTCCACCCTCCGCAGCAAGCCCTGCCAGCACAGTCCCAGGTAGCTCAGAAAGGTTCTCTGTGGCCTCGAACATTGGGACCCAAAGTGGCGATACCGGCCCCCCCCCTGAAACCTACACTTTATCCAAGGGCCTTGTTGGTATGTGCTGACACGCTGGGCTGCTAACCACAAGGTCAGCAGTTCGAAATCACCAGCCACTCGCAGGAGAAGGATGGGCTTTGTGTTCTCAAAGAGTCACGGTCTAGGACACTCACAAGGGCAGTTCCACCCTGACCTGTCCTGTGTCTGTGAGTGGGCATCGACCCGGTGACAGTGAGTTGAGTGAGTGACACTGTTCTGCATGAGGGCCTCAGTGCACACGTTTTCATTGTGGGGGGTGGGGTGCTGAGTAATTTTTCCCCTGGAGAGGCCACCTAAGTGTGGGAGGCTGTGGCTTGGTCTGCCTCAGGCCAGCTGGTGCTGCCCAGTGAGCCCGTCTCGTCAGCTGGCAGATGCCGGCTTCATGGCTGCCACACAGCAGAGAGTTTTGAGTGAGAGTCCACTGTGAGACCGGCCCGTCCACGCCTTTGCCTGGCCGCTGTGGTTGGTGCCATACCCTGCTGTGTGTACCCTCGGGTCTCTTCAGCTTCTGTTTCTCTCCTTCCCCTCCCTGTCGCACATCCAAGGACCTAATAGAGTGATGGTCTTGCAAAATAAAACATTTTTTAGACTTTTTTCTGAATAATAGTATGCATTGCATGATCAGTAAATCTCGGACTACAGTGTCAGATGTTTTATTATGGCCAGAGCAGCTGCTGCGTATTGTGAGGAAAAACACGTGAAGACAGTTGTCTGAGGGCCAAGCCAAGCGTAGTGTGCAAGCCCCCCGGGTGTTGACCTGAATGATTGGACTGACCAAGGACTATCGAGCAGGCGATGGGCCTTAACAGATCCACGAAATAGCCCGTTCCCATGAACCCACCTCATCTTACAGCAAACAGTCTCTAACACACATCCCCCCCCACTTCTCCCTTTCCCACCCAGAGCTTCCTCTCTCCGCTCAGAAGCAGCAACTTGGTGGTCCCTCCCCGAGGAAGGCTGCTAACCCTGAGGTGGGCAGTGCAACCCACCCACGGCTCCGAGGGGTAGCGATTTGGCCGCCTGCTCCCAAAGCCCCTCTTCCCCCGCCCCCCAGCTCTGCTCCCTCACAGCAGTCACCACCGCCCCTGCCACTCCCTGCTGTGAAGCTGTGCCCTGACCCCTTGTTGATTGTCGCCTTTTCTCCGAACTTGATCTCCTTTGAGTCCCTCTCACTCCGCGGTGTTTGTGACCCGGGTCCTGGAGTTGTGTGCTTCTGTAATAGCTCTGGAGAGCACTTTTAAAAAGTGATGAGTACTTTATTACTGGTTTTTGGAAGTCCCGGAAGCCATTCTGTTATTCTAGTATCTCAAGCCAGGGCCTCTAAATCTTTGATGTGATTTAAAACCAGAGGGACAGGGGGCTCAGGGAGTAGTTCCGGGTCACAGTTAATAATTACTGAGAATGGACAACACAAAAGTGAGTGAAGGGAGACGTCGGACAGTGTAAAATATGATAAAATAATAATTTATAAATTATCAAGAGTTCATGGGATGGGGAGCGGGGAGGGAGGAGGAAAAATAATGACTGAGAGACAGAGAGCCAATAAGGAATTGATTGATCGCCCAGGGCTCGGTGGTCAGAATATGAGGGGGCTTCAGAAAGTTCCACTCCACCCCCCCCAGCCCCCGCCCTGGCCCTCTAGAAGTCCCTCCATGTGGTTGATCACTGTCTTTGACCCCTGTGTGTGGCTGATTGTTGTCTGTGGCCCCTCTGTGTGGTGGAGCACTGTGTCTGTGACCCCTCTGTGTGGTTGATCACTCTCTGTGGCCCCTGCATGTGGTAGAGCTCTGTGTCTGTGGCCCTGTGTGTGAGCGATTACTGTGGCCCCTGCATGTGGTGAGTAGTGCTGTGTCTGTGGTCTCTGTGTGTGGTTGACCACAGTGGCCCCTGCGTGTGGTGGGGTGCTGTGACTGTGGCCCATGTGTAGTCAGTCACTGGCCCCTGCGTGTGGTGAGGCGGTGTCTTGCCAGAGGGAAGCTGACTGCCTCTCCTGTCTCGGCAGGAGGAATAAGCATGGCGTGTCTCGGAAGAAGATCGCCCAGATGCTGGAGCGCTACGAGTTCGACGTGTCACCCGCCCTCGTGATGAACGCTGTGGAGCCCTCGCACAAAAGCGCGCTGAGGCCGCCTCCTCCCGAGTGGAGACCGAGGTGGGGGGGCCCTCTAGGCTCACACAGCCAAACCGATGTCCCCAGGGATTATTGAGCGGGCTCTGCCCACTTGGCGCACGGGTCGCCTGTCCTTAAAGACAAGCAGGCAGGCAGACAGACAGACTTAGTGAGCCTGGCCTGAAGCCTAACTAGCCGCGACTAAAAGACCACATCGCCTCACAGAGGATGTGCCCAGCAAGTTGTTTACATTTTAAACTGTAAATAAAAATGATATCTCAACTGTATTTTAAATGGTTTTACAATCTTTTGTGGCGATACCCTTGTTTATTTTGAAGTCAGCAGACAAGTGGGTTTGAATTTCCAGCTCATTCTGACTGTTTAGTCGGTGCTGTGCAGCCGAGTGTATTCGCTCTGTGTAGTTCCTGCCTGAGTCTGGACCTCTGGGAAAGCTTCAGTGTTTTCTCCGGCTACTTTAATGGACGAACTGTTGGCTTGTAGTAGGTTACCGTAGGGGGCTGGAGTTCTCGCTGTACAGAGAAAAGGATGCTCTGGAGATTCGGTGTGTGTGTGTGACAAGACTGAGGGTGTGACCAGGCTGTCACGAGGTCCAGTGAGCATCCCCAGTAGATGGACACAGGTCGCTGCCTTCTCCCTCAAAGAGGGCCCTGGGAGAAGCTGGTGAAGACATGGAGTGGAAAGCATGACTTTTCCATGCACTCAGGGAAGCTCCCTCATGTAGGTCATGTACATGTCTATCACATAGTACATCCATGTCCTTGGCCGTCCTCCTTCCCCCTCTTCACTCCGTCTCTCCAGTTCTGGACGGGACGGGAGAGGGAGTCCCCTGTGGGCTTGGGAGACATCCCTGAGGGTCTTGAGCAGTTGACAAAGGAGCAGCTGCTTAATTACAAAGATCGTTTGTGGGAAGATGGAATCTGCCAGTGATGGCTTCTTTGTGGCATCCCATCTTTCTGTAAAGCCACATTCTTCCCTCAAAATCAGAAGAAAGCGACTTAAAAAGGCAGGCGTGGGATTCCCTGGTCCTGACACAGTCCCTGAGCCCTCCTGGGTGACCGGCCTCTCTCTGCAGCCTGAGGACAGGGACGCCACCGTCTGCCTGGAAAGGGGCCCTGAACTCATCCCTGCCTGGACTTCCTCTATGTCAGGAGGGACCACCAGTGAAGCACGTTTTAAAGAAGCAAACAGGGCAAAAGCCGTTCCTCACATGATGATGTCGCAGAGGTTTCGGAGAAGCCTGCCCATCCCGCAACCCTTCGTCTCTCTTCGGGTTTTCTTGTAAAACCTTTTGATCCTTCTAGCTATGAATTCTCTCCCCAACTCTTTGTGCTAATTTTGAAGCTCAGTCAGATGTAGAACGAGGCCCAGTTGTTGAAGACCTCTCAACAGGGTCTTCTGGAAGCTCTCCACAGCTCCGTGATGGGGAGGGCCAGTGGTTGAATTGAGCTGATAATTGAAAGGTCAGCAGTTCTAACCCATCAGTTGCTCCAGGGGAGAAAGATGAGGCTGTCTGCTCCCGTGAAGGTTGACAGCCTCAGAGACCCAATAGGGCAGTTCTACTCTGTCCTGCAGGGTGTCTGAGTGGGAATCCTGGTGTATATTTAGAGGACTGTGGTCTTTGTGCTGTGCTGTTCAGATCCCTCATACCCTGTGTTTTCCTGTTCTACACGTATGCACACTTGTCTGTCTGTTCCTCTTGACTAAATGCGACGACGTCAGACTAGGCTGCTGCGTGTGCGTACGTGTGCGTACTTGCATAGACATACACAGATCACCTCCACCCCTGCTTTCTCTATACCCTTTCGTTCCCAAGGAGCCCTTCTTGACACGTGGGCTTCCCTTCCTGCCCCTGTCTTGTGTTAGGGACAGTAGCCTATCTTGAAAATGACCCCAGAGGCCTTCACCTTGGACAGGGGCACAGCGGTTGCTGCTGGCCCTCTGTCTTCCTAAAGCCCCTTGAGGAGGGAAAGTGCCGCAAAGCCATAGCTCTGCAGATCAACTTTGCATTCACCAAATGCATTCGGAGGAAGCAAGAGATTCTCTTTGGGAGAGGAATTAAGAAGAGACCTGTCCATCCACTTTCCAGGTTTTAGTACAAGTTCTGCTTTTGAACTCACTATCCTTTTTTTTCTTTCTAAATCATTTTATTGGGGGCTCTTAGAGCGCTTACAGCATTCCATACATCAGTTGTTTCAAGCATATTTGTCCATATGTGCCCATCATCATTTTCTAAACATTTACTTTCTATTTGAGCTCTTGGTATCAGCTCCTCTTCTTCCTCTGCCTCTTACTCTTGCGACCCCGTGCTGACTTATAATTTATTATTGTTTTTATGTCTTACACTGACCGCTATTTCCCTTCACCCATGTTTCTATTTTCATCCCCCTGGGCGTGGGGGTAGATTATGCATTGATTATTGGGATCAGTTTCCTTTTTTTCCCCTCCTCATCCCTCCCTTCCTGGGGGTACCTGCCTCCCAATTCTGTTCCTAAGGGGTTTATCTGACCTGGGTCCCATGTGTCGTGAGCTCATATCTGTACCAGTGCATGTGCGCCAGTCTTGCCAGAACTGAAAGGCAGGACTGAGGTCATGACAGTGGAGGGTGAGGAAGCCTCAAAGAACCAGAGGAATATTGCGTGCTTCATCGGTGCTATACTGCACCCTGGTTGACTCATCCCTTCCTTGTGACCCTTCTGTGAAGAGATGTCCTATTGCCTGCAGATGGGTTTTGGGTCTCTGCTCCGGCCCCTCTCATTCTCAACAATGTTTTTGTTTGTTTGTTTTGGGTCTTCTGGTGTCTGTT
>NW_022106463.1:9825108-9826575 GCF_000313985.2 Echinops telfairi | reverse complement strand
GCAGAGAGCCTCTGAATGGCCTAGGCCCTTCTCTGCCTCTCACCGCCCCCTCCAGTGGGCCCGCCACCAAGCTGGCATGGGTCTAAGCAAATAAGATAGACTCCCACTTAGCGAAGCCCGTGAAGCCCCATAGAGCTTGGGTTTGTGTCAGTAGCATTGTTTAATAGATTTATTTCCTTTTTAATAAGCAACCTTTATAGTTTTTTATGGCCTGACTCATAATAAAAATACTTGTGTGCTAAGTTGAAATCTTGGGGCTGATTTTAAAATAGCAACGCAACACCAGCAATTTATCTTTGATGTTCCTTCAAAGCCACATGGCCTATGGGGAAGACTTGGTTGTATTATTTTGATGGTGTAGTGTAGCGGATTTAAATATTTAAAGTTTGTTTCTCTCTGGTTTAATGACTATAGACTTGGCGGGGGGTGAAGTTCAAGTTGGACATTTAGATAAATTTGGAAAGAGTTTTGGGTTTGATATAGGTTATAAAAGTCTGTCTCAGTTGTGCTCAGGTTTTTTGCTATTGAAGAAATGACTGGTTTTCTAAGCCTAGTCACTGCCCCATGGTAGCGGGGGCTGGTGATTTCCAGAATGCCCAGAGACTTCTCTAGGGAGATTCTATCTCTTAAAAAAGATCCTGGGTTGTATATTTTTGCGTGTGACTCAAGCACGTCCTTCTGAGACTTACAGATCATCTGTAGATTATGTATAGCATCTAATACAGCATAAACACTACGTAGTACTTTGCAGCTCTCTTTTAGCCTTGGGTGGGAGGCTTTGCTTTGACCATTTGATCTCCCACCCCACCCCTTTGAGTATTTTTTATCTGCAGTTAGCTGAATCCATGCTGTGGGATCCATAGATGCAGAGAGCCAGCTGTTCATACAAGGAAATAACTAGTGATGTGCTCCCTTGCACACGCAGGAGAAACATTAACTGTTCTTGATGACCATAGAACCTGCCAGCCTCTGTCGTGTGCTGGGCTTCGAGGTTGCCGTGCCTGGATGCTCACGACCGAGGCCAAAGTGTCTGAGAAAATGTGTGCAGCCCGCACTGGTCAGTGCTACCTTGTCTGGACTTGCCACTCGTTGCTTGGTCATGTTCAGTGACATTCAGACAGATACTTGATGCAAGAAGGACAAATAGTTTGAGCTTTGTGACTTGGGGGATGTGTTTTGGGTAATAATTTAGAAAATGTTCTTTTCTATGAAAATAGTATAGCTGTGCCCATTGTGAATGGAACAGGACAGGGAGATGCCATTGAGGACTTAATAGGTACCCTGTTTGTGATGGTTTCATTTCTCTTTACAAGATAGGATTGGCATACCCATTTCTTTTCAAATTACGTACCTTATAAACAGTTGGCCTCTCTGCATGTCTATTATATTTTTTCCCCTTTAAAATATCCATAGGATCATTGTGAATGAGGGGGAGTGCGGAGTGCAGACCAAAGCCCATCAGTAGGC
>NW_022106463.1:9823262-9824968 GCF_000313985.2 Echinops telfairi | reverse complement strand
TTCTTCACCACCACCACCACTATCATGATCCCAATTCTACCTTACAAATCTGGCTAGACCAGAGGATGTGCACTGGCACAGATAGGAACTGGAAACACAGGGAATCCAGGATAGATAAATCCCTCAGGACCAATAATGAGAGTAGTGATACCAGGAGGGGGAGGGGGAGGGAGAAAGGAGGAACTGATCATAATGATCTACATATAACCCCCTCCCAGGGGGACAGACAACAGAAAAGTGGGTGGAGACATCGGACAGTGTAAGACATGAAAAAATCATATTTATAAATTATCAAAGATTCGTGGAGGAGTGAAGATGGGGGAGGGAGGGGAAAAAATGAATTGATACCAAGGGCTCAAGTAGAAAATGTTTTGAGAATGATGAAGGCAACAAATGTACAAATGTGCTTGACACAATGGATGTATGTATGGATTGTGATGAGTTGTACGAGCCCCCAATAGAATGATCAAAAAATATATAGATACATCTCCATAGGATGGTAGGAGGGATCTTGTTTATTACATAGAGTCAGAAAGAGCGGGAGGTGGTGTTTCTTGGGGGTCTCTCTTGCTGTCCCCCTTTATCCCTGCAGTGCAATCATTGAATAGGTTTCGTTCAGAGGGTACCCACGGTCAAATGTTTGGAACCTAAGACTGTCACTTTTGCCTGGTTTGTCAGTTTTGAGAACAGACCTCAACAATATCTGGTTGGGATTTTCTGCACCTGAGTTTAGAAAGTTTGTCATAGGTGGGGTCCAGTGGACACCCAGTGTCTTTACTTCACCGCCACTGACTGCCCTCAGTGCGCCACAAGAGCATCTATGTGTGTATAAACAGTAGCTCTGAAGACGGTGGAAATTTTGAATGCAGCCAGGACTGTGTATGTTGGAAGGTTTTCATGGAATTTTTGTTTTCATTGCTTAAGTAGAAATTAAATTTCTTCATTTTCATGAGCAATCTTCTCTTTTTGTTCCCTCTCCTCCTAACCAAGTGTGCTCTCTGAATGATACCCGATGTGACCATTAAGTACAGGTAGTCCCAACCTGGGATGGGGTTCCTGCACGAAGACTCGGTGATAAGTCTGCTCAGACGTAAGTTGGATACCTCCTTTCCCCCGCTTAATGCCTTTTCAGTATCTTTAAAAACTCCATTTCTTAACATCTGTGAGTGCACATCTCAGAATAATGACATCAGTAAATGAGGTATTGCAACATCTGTATGTGATACATATTACTAAGGATAAGATGTACAAGAAGAAAAGCCAAGCCCCATCTGGTCATAGTACAGTTTCACCATATAGGGAAGATAGTTGGTGGTTAGCTCTATTGTGTCTCCCAGCATAACCTACCTGAACCGGGCCGGGGTCTTTGGGGTCCGACTCCTAGCGACCCAATAGGGTGGAGCAGAACTGCCCTGTGGTTTTTAAGCTTCTCTTTACAGGAGAAGATCATCGCATTACACTGGCTGACCAGCGGTGGATGAGGGTTCCTGTCTCTCCACACCCTCTCCAGCCTTCTCTGGTTTCTGTTGTTGTTTTGAACTTTGAGGTGGTAGCTTATCACTGTCCTAAATTACATCTCTCAAATGACTAATGTTCATGAGTGTTTTCTTCATGGGTGTGTTGGCTATCTGAATGTCTTCTTTGGTGAAGCGCCTGTTCATGTCCTCTAACCATTTTTAAATTGAATTATTTATCTTTTTCTTGTT
>NW_022106463.1:9791448-9822041 GCF_000313985.2 Echinops telfairi | reverse complement strand
GTGTGTTGATCTCGTACCCTGCCACGTTGCCAAACCTTTCAGTTAGTTTCAACAATTTTCATGCCGCGTCTTTGCGAGTTTCTTTGCATAGGATTCTGTCATCTACAAGTAGAGAGAATCTTACTTCTTTGCCAATTTGGATGCCTGTAACTTCCTTTTGCTACCTGGTAGCTCTGGCGAAGACTTGGAGCACACGTTGAAAGAGGAGTGGTGGTAAAGGCATCCCTGGCTGGTTCCTCCAGGGCAGCGCTCTCCGCTCCTTTCCCTTGGCGGTGCTGTCACTGCTGGGTTTGTGCACAGGGCCTGTGGGAGTGGTGTCTCTACTCTGTCGCCCGAGGTTACTCGGAGTCAGATGTACTTGCTGTCACCCAGCAACAGTGAGTACGCTGACTTGTCAGTGCAGTTGGGTGAAGCCATTTGTAAAGAGCCATCTGGAGTGCTGGGTTTTAGGTAAGATTTACTGCAACAGGCTTTCCATTGGATTATTTACATTCCTGTTTTGCTCAAATTGAAAATTCAAAAATATTTTCTGCTTTTAATTAGCATATAAAATATGCTACCTCCAATAAATGAATGCTTAACCACATGTTTGTTTTGTTGATTAATTTTCAGGCACTATATTCTAAAAAAGGGCAAAACTATTTGTAAATGGTCTTCCTTTTATATCCCCTCATTAAGTAGGCATCTTAGAAACTACATCAATTTTCTGAATTTCTATAAAAATAAAGGTGTTTTTTTTTTCCTTTTTAATACGGATAGGAGCATTCTTTTTTTTTTCTTATTGCAAATCTGTTTCCCAAGCTTAAAGATTAACACAGTGCCTAGTTGCTTTAAGATTGCATCATAAAAAACAGAATGAATTAAACAGATTCTGCAGAGAAAGCCTTTATATGTAGAATACATAATGCTACCCTTGCTCATTTGCCTATTTATAAAGGTTAAGTTGGAAAATTAAAGATCTGGATTTCCGTCATTGTTTGAATTCTTCAGAGTCGTTTCTATTTTTTATGGATTTCACACAAAAGAAGAAAGGACATTGTTTCCTTGAGGAGAAGAAGAGTTTCTATTGGGATTCTGCAAAGCAGCAAGCACAGGGGTCAGTCAGAAAGTATGACTGCCTTCGTTAAACAGAAAGATCAACATGTGAAGCTGCCGCCTCTCAACGTCTCCTCCATCTCGGGCGCTGCGCTTCTGAGGGCGATGCTCCCGTCAGTCTACGCTTCTGAGGGCGACGCTCCCGTCAGTCTAGTGCCTGTTTCCCGCCCCCGCCAAGCACTCTGTGCGCTTCGGTTTAGACAACATCCTCAAGAGACTCAAACCAAGCTCCTTTTAAATGCTCCCTGCGTTTGAGAAGAAATGCAGTGTGTTGGAGAGCGGGGCAGGGGTGGGTGAGGTGCAGGGTCTCCGTGACGCCCTCACGGGACACTTGGCTGTTCTGGGAGGGTGAGCAGGTGCATACTGTGGTGGGGACATTTCCTTGGCGCAACTCTTTTGGTCTGTTTCTCAGCAATGTAGTTTTCAACCGTGTTAAAACCTACTCCTCATAAGCCTCCGTGATGGTCCTTCGTCCTTTAGGAAGTCTATCGAGATGAGCCCTCGGCAATCCTGAGGAACAGTTACTGTAACTTTCTGAGCCTTCTGCCTTAGCTGGCCCAGTCGATTCCCTCCGTAGTCACTGTTTGGGTTGGACCTTGCTCTCTGGGTCCTACTGGAAGATGGACGTCATTCATGCCACCAGACAGTGTTCATTAACTTCCATCTCCCTTCTGGGGGAGGATCAGCTCTCTGAGTGGCTGGTCTTTGAGCAGTGTGTTTTGCTGCACCCATCACGCCCAGAGATTGCCGAGCCCAAGATGTTCCTTTTTTTTAAGTCCTGATAAAAAGCCTTACCGCAAGGTCTGTCTGCAGCCATGCGCTGGTTGCAGACATGTTTCAATGGCTTGCTTTGGAATAAACCTGTGCCTGTGTGAACTGGAACCGGCAGCAACGCCTTTTGACGCACCCGCGTACATAGGGAGGGAGTGTCGGCAAATAAACGCACTACAACACTGGCGAAAATGTGGCTTAAAACACTGTATGTGGACTATATGCCAATTTGAAGACTCAGGAAATTGGTAGGTGGCCTGGCTTAAATGTTTGGGTGAGGCTTATAAGAACGGAAATGTACTGTCTCACATTTTGAGGGCTAGAAGTACACAGTGAAGGTGTTGACGAGACCCTGTTCTCTCCAAATGTTAGGGCCCCTGGTGTTGCTTGGTTTGTGGTGTGATTCTTCGTCATCTGGCCACCTTCCTGTGTCTCTGCCTCTTCTCATAGTGAGTTAGGGACCGCCCTGCTCCAGTCTGAGCTCAGAGTAACGGGTGTTGGGTGTTTGACTTCAGCTGATCTTATTAGCGGCCACGTTTGTCTGTCACAGCTGTCAATCACCTAGAGGGGCACAAGCCGCCATTCGACCCAGGCTGTGTCAGAAGCCTGGCTCCCAGGTGCTTTTTCTGCCTGCCGGGGACTGCACCTTGTTAATTACTGATACAGGAATGGGGGAAGATGGGTCTTAAATTCTGAGGAATGATAGGAAATACATTGTTAGAAGCATTGCAATGTTCAGGGTAGTGCTGTGGGCTAGGTGTTAGACTGTTAGCTGCAGTGTTAGTGGTTCAAACCCACCATTCTCTCCAAGGGAGGAAAATGAGACTCTGCTCTCATCCACCTTCAAAGTCTAGGTGAGGAAATGGTGTTGGGGTCACAGAGGACTCCTAGCTATACAAAGGAGAAAGAGAATCCAACTCCACACCAGGCCAAGGCCAATAACCGTATGGCAGAGGTCAGACATGCCTCCACCCTCCTCCTTTCTTTGCCCTAATCTAACACCAGCTACTTCTCCACACTAATCTACATCTCTGCAGTGGCCACACACAACTCAATACTGAGTTTTTATGGGGTTTCTGGGGAAGCTAACAAGTTACACACAGTAAGGAAGCAGGTTTTTTGTCCAAAGCAGCTCTTCTCAGCCATGCTGACAGGCATTTCTCTCTGGTCCTCAGCTTCATGGGCCCTTGGCCTCTGCTGCTGTGGGCCAGGAAGCCACCTCTCTGCCCCATGGCTTCTCTTAGTGCTGCTCTTCTGCTTGCTCGGGTTCACGGCCTCAGCGGGGCTCCTGCTCTGGCTCATAGTCTCGGTGCTGAGGCCTCTGCTGCCTCCCCACCTTCAGACAGGGATCTTGCTCCAATAGTGGCTCTTCTTTCCTGATGGTCACGGGATTCTGTCTTCCTCCTTCTGAGACGACTTACTGATCCCAAGGACTGGCAAAGCTGACCAGCCCCCAAGTTAGAAGGGTGGGTGTGAGAAAGACCTCCAATGTACGAGCACACCACGGTTTGAAATCGCATCATCTGAAGATGAGTTACAGCTATGACTGAAGCTTGGGCAGGTCACTGATTGTTCTGATCGTTGGATGAATGAAGCCAGTGCCTTCATGTGTAACAGGTGGCTTGGTGAAATGGGACAGAGGTGCTAGCATTTTGATTTACGTATTCGGCCCTCACTCACAGCGACCTCATGTATCACAGAACACAATGTTGCCCGGTCCTGCGCCATCCTTACAATATTGAGAATGTTGGTGTTCACTGTTGGAGCCACTGTGTCAACCCATCTTAATGAGCGCCTCCCTTGTTTTCACTACCTCCTACTTTGCCAAGCATGATGTCCTTCTCCAGGGTCTGGTCTCTTGACAGCACGTCTGAAGCATGCGCGATGAAGTCTCACCATCCTTGCTTCTCATTCGCATTCTGGCTGTACCTCTGGGCAGATTTATTTCTTCTGGCAGCCTACAATCTGTTCAGTAACCCAGCACTCTAATTTCAAAGGCATCGTTCCTCTTCGATCTTCCTTATCCATTTGTCCAGCTTTCATACACCTGAGCTTCTGAGACCATTGGAAACACCATGGCTTGGGTCAGGAGCACCATAGTTCTCAAAAATGTTCACAAACTTTGCAAAGCTTCCTCCTATTTGCTCTGTCAAGATTTGAATGAGATTGTTTGCAACAACAGGCTTGCCCACTGCAGAGTGGGCAAAACAATGAAATACACCTGTTGTTTTTTGCACTGGGTAGAAATGCTGGCACAGGTATAGAGAACAAAGGTGGTTTTCCAGACATGACACTGGTCTGAGCTACTCCTGTTCTCAGCATGAAGAGCCAGGAGCCAACCTGTGTCATGGGACAGTTTAGGAACGACCATTTGTGATGATCCAGGCACATACTCTCTGCTCATGAGCACTGACACTGTTGTGTCACTGATATACCCTGCTGACTGGTGATGTGCTTGCCCTGGCCAAGTGGGTATTGTAATTTTGTGCCACCTCACGTGAGATTCACTTCTTGACGCAATGTTGACTAGTTCACAGGGATCCAATTCTTCAACGAAAGGAAGGAGACTTAGTTTGAATGTCACAAGTTATGGGAGTAGGAAGCACTGGCCCCTCCTATTTTCCAGGGTGCCCTCTTCCACCTTGGTTTCCAGACACAGCATTCTGGGTCATGTGAGCCGAGGTCATCCCACCTGGAGGTCTGAGCCCTGGATGGCAGCCTGGGCTCCTGAGAGATGAGCCCAACCAGGTGGGAGTGGCTGTCTGCTTCCATTTTTGTCACACAGGGAGGTTGCAGAGTTGTCACCAGATTCAGTAGCGAGGGGAAGAGGAGGGCATTAGGTGGAAGCAGTCGGTGTGGGGACCGGGGGGCAGTCAAAGGATGTAGTTACATTGTAAGTGACACTAAGATAAACAGCTTGCCTGACTGCTTAGATTGATTTTCTACATGTGCACTGAAGTAGATGAAATTATTGTTTTTAGAAGCAATAGAAAAAGAGAAGCCTGTCTTGAGGCAGAATTGCTAGGGCTCAGCAGAGAAGGAACATCTGAAGGAGAAAGAAACTTACTGGTTCTTTAATTATTTAATTCGTTGGCCCTGAGGATCTCTGTGTCAGATGCTGTTCCATTGCTGTGGGGTTAGTGTGGAACATTCCAGAATTGTGTGTTTGGTTGTTACACTTTTCCCAGGGAGTGAAGCTGAGGTGTCCCATGTCCTTCAAGATGGTTGCTGTCATACCAAGCCATCCTGAGTGCATGGAACAGACCGCCACTCTGTCCTGCCTCTTTCAATTAAGCTCATTGTTGCAGCCCCTGCGTCCGTCCATAGCGCTGAGGGTCATCCTCTGTTCCGCTGACCATCGACTTGACGAAGCACAATGTCTCCTGATAACACATCCAAAGTACGTGAGATGAAGTGTCATCCTCTCTGCTTCTAAGTCTCACTATTTTAGCATTCTGGCTGTACTTCTTACAGCACAGATTTCTTCTTCTGGGAGGCTGCTGTATACTCACTGTTCTACACCACCATAATTCAAGCCTGTCAGTTCTCCTTTACTGATGGGCCCACCTTTTGCATGCATTTGAGGTGACAGAAAATATGATGGAGACAGATACACATTAGTCCTTAAAGCTACATCATTGCTTGTTAACATTTTCAAGAAATCATTTGCAGCTGTTTTGCTCAATGGGATCAATATGTTATTTAATTTCTTGACTGCTGCTTCCATGGGTATTGATTTTGGGTCCAAGTAAAATGAAGTCGTTTACAATTTCAATCATTTGATCCTGTTGTGAGGATGTTTGCTTTCAGGGAGCACCACAGGTGGTTAGTCTTTCTCTGCACCACAGGTGGTTAGTCTCCCTTGGGAAGGATGGGCCATCAGGGGTTCTTAACCTGGGGGTCGAACGACCCTTTCACAGGGGTTGCCCGACCCTTTCACAGGGGTTGCCCGATTCAGAACAGTAGCAAAATGACAGTGATGAAGTAGCCACGACAGTAATTTCATGGTTGGGGGTCACCGCCACAGGAGGGACTACTGTATTAAAGAACCGCTGCGATGCAGAAAACAGCTTGGAATACAGGCTGAGGAAACTGGGCCCACGACCAGAATTTCCGAGAGCGGGCCTTTGCGCACACTCAATTTCGACGCCTCCCTGCGGTTCCGCGTTGGGCTGCGAGCTGCCGCTCCGAGGGGAGGGCCAGGCGCTTTACTCCTGTGAGAGTTCCACAGAAACCCACAGGGGCAGCTCAGAGATTCTCTCTCTCTCTCTGTTCTTGTGAAGCACGCTCCGTGGGAGAGGAGTGAGGCTGTCCGCGCCCACACGGATCGGAAGCCCTCGGGGGCAGCTGGCCTCGGCCCTGCGGGGTCACCGAGTGGGGAGGCTGAGCCTTATCTGGTTGGGGACGCCAGGCCCTCTGCGCAGGTGTCCCGCGGCCGCTCAGGCCCTCACCATGGAACCGCTTCCGGGCGCCCCGGGAGCCGCGCCGGAAGCCGGAAGGCGGGTCTGAGCAGCGGGAGCCGGAAGCGGAGGTGGCGCCCCCGCGTGGCAGAGAATTGGGGCTCCTGGGCCCCCGGCGGTTCCGGCCGAGCCCTGAGCCGCGGCGCCACCAGGGCTAGGGGACGCTGTACGGCGTCGCCTGTGCGCCGGACAGGGCTCTCTTGGACACCAAGTCGGCGGTGTTGGGCTGGGCGGGAGTTGTTGCCCAGAGCGTTCGTTCCGCGTGGCGACCCCGAGGTCCGGCCTGGTGTAGCCGAAGGACTAAACAGGGGACGCAGCGCGAGCCTCGAGGCCCCTCTTTGCAGAGCCCGGATCTTTCTGTGAGCTGCTGGTGAGTAGCACAGGCGGGCGCGTCTCGGGAGTCCGTGAGTACTAACCCCGGCCAGGTCCACGGCCGGCCATCGGTGGCCGCTCTGGGTGGATGCGGAAGCAAACCAGCATGGAGCACGAGCGAAAGTAGGCTGGCCAACTTGTCTTTGTACCTGCAGTTAACACTTCAATAAAAATGATGAACGAGAGCCTTTGCCGTAATTGGGCGGAGGGAGGTTGAGTGGGATGGAGGGAAGCGGGCCGGAGTGATCCAACTCAGTAGAGCAGGGTGACGATGTCGTTGTAAGTTCCCCAGAGGGCCGGTCTTACAGGCGCTGAACCAAACCCACCCATTGACCTGGCTTTCATTCTGACTCGTAGCCACCCCTAAGGCTAGAGTAGGCCTCCGGGAATTGGCTGCTAACAGCAGAGTCAGTGGTTCAAATCAAGATGAGGCTGTGTGTTCCCATAAAGACGCTTGGCCTTGGTGTCTTCTTACTCTGCCCCGTTGGGTCTCTGCAAGCTGCTCACCACAGACACATGGAGGTCCACACTCAGCCCTTCTTCGCGTGTGACACCAGCATTCCCGGACAGGTGGGCAGACAGAATCGAAGTCGCCTCGATGTGAGCCACCTGGAAGACAGCCGGGAAGTGTGGTGGAGCCTTTCTGCGGGAAGAAGGGCCGAGGTCCACCACAGAAGACCCACCAGCCTCCTGGCCGCAGGCTTGGACCCGCCACAGATCCACCTGGCAGTCTCTCCCGGAACGTGGGATTCAAAAGAAGCAGGGCTTCTGGTGCAGGCCAGGAACGGCCGCCGGCCCCCCACAAAGGCAGTCCTTCCTGAGCCCATGGTCACCAGGGTTAGGTGCCATCGTGCCCGTTCTGCCACCCAGCAGCCCTGGTGACGAGTGGTGCTGCCCCAGCCTGGTCCGTAGGCCCTCTTCTCTGTGGGAGACGTGGCTCCCTTGCCTGGAACCACCAAGTGGCTTCAAAGTGCTGACCTGTAGGTCAGCCGTGGAGTGCCTAATCATGGCACCACCGAGGATCCTCAATAGGTGAAAGGTGGTATGAATCCAGAAGTGAAGAGCTTGGAGCAAGCATCGTGGTGGAGCCAGCTGCAGGCAAGAGCAGGGGTCCTCAAACTTCTTAAACGGGGAGCCAGTTCACTGTCCCTCAGACCTGTTGGAGGGCCAGACTGTAGTTTTAAAAAAAACACTGAACAAATTCCTATGCACACTGCACAGATCTTATTTTGAAGTAAAAAAAAACACGGGGCAAAAACACCCGGCAGGCCAGATAAATGTCATCGGCGGGCTGCATGTGGCCCAAGGGCCGTAGTTTGAGGACCCCTGCCCAAGAGCATGCTGGGTAATAGTGTTGGGTGGGAGCCACAGTGGTGGTCAGGATGCCCCCACGAGGAGGAAGGGCGGCTCCCTCTGAGCCCTCGTGGGTCAGCAAGCGTGACTATGGGTCCCAGTGTGAGCATTCGTCCCAGAGGCCACTGCAGGCATGCTTTGTTGCTCCCGCATCACTTGCTTGTGGGCACACCCAACCTGGAGAAGAACTGCACAAAAGTTGTACATACATGCCCTACAGTGAGCACAGGAGCTGGAGCCTAGGGCAAAGGCCATGCGTGCCTCCTCCCCTTCACACACTACTTCCTAGGCAGGCCCCTTCTGTCTGGGTGGCACAACCCCTCTGTCCCCCCCAGTCACATTCTGCTTTTAAGCAGGGTTAGAAGTTTGCGTACATCTTCCAGGCCCCGTTTCAGGCTCTGAGGGAAAAGATGAACAACTCTGCCCCTACTGTCTATCATTTTGTCCGTCCATCCATCCATGTACCCACCGTCTTGATTCTGTGGGAAAAGATGTATATGGCTCTCCCTGCTGTCTGGCTTGCTGTCCCAGCCAGCCACATACCCACCCACCCCTCTGCATCCACCCACCCACCCTCCTTTTACTGGAGACCTGTCGTGTTCAGACCCTGCACTACATGCCCTTTCACGTTGCCTCCCTCACGGGTCACCCCTTAGCTTCTCAGCAACGTGACGCGTTTGGAGGAAGAGGTGGCTGGTCTGTGTGACAGTAGATAATATGAGGGGCTTCAGAAGGTCCTAGGAACAATTCCATCTTTTAATTACATTTTTCAGGAGATTTTTTGAAGCTCCCTCGTTCATACATGTCTCTATTTCTGAGGCAATTACATTTCAGTAGGGAATTCCAGTAAGTGTGGCTTAATGGTTTCACTATCCCAACTATTGTGTTATCCATTGGTGGGGGGAGGGAGAGCACTTTGAGGCAGTTACGAAGGGAAGAACAAGAAGTGGGGACTGGAAACATCAGAAACGCTCTAGCATGCAGGTGACCATGAGCAGACCACGGCCAGCAGAGGGATGCCGCCTCGCAGGACCGCAGAGGGCTTCTGCAGGTGTCATTTTTATGGGAGCACACGGCAACCCACCCATGTTCCTCCTAGGGAACAGCTGGGGGTTAAACCTTTGACCTTCAGACACCAGCTAAGAGCTTACCCATTGAGCAGGCAGGGCTCCTGTAAAGTGTAAACAGTATAATCAAAAGTCTAAACTTGTCGGGCTGCTTGAAATAAGAGCCAGTAGGTAACTCCAGTCTTGGTAGAATGACGGCACTGGCGAAGACTACTGAAAGGACCACCAACTGCCAGAAGCAGAAGCCAATCTGTCTTGGAAGAAGTACAGCCAGAAGACTCCTTAGAAGTGAGGATGGCAAGATCTGGCCTTACGTACTTTGGATGTGTTACCAGAAGAGACTAGTCCCTGGAGAAGGCCTTTGTCCAGGTGGGTGGATACAGGTCTGCAACGATGTGAGGATGGCCCAGGCCCAGGCCGTATCTCCTGCTGTCCATGCAGTTGCTATGCGTCACTTCCAACTCGATTATATCTGACGACATCATCATACATTTGAAGCAGCAGCTCCACTACAAGCTCACTACAAGGTCAGCAGTTTGAACCCACTAGTTGCTCCACAAGAGAAAGATGAGTCTGTCTACTCCCATAAGGGTTTTTAAAGTCCTAAAGTCTAGGAAACCCAAAGGGGAAATTCTAGTCTGCATCACAGGGTTGCAGTCACCCTAAAGGTGGAGTGATGCAATTGAACAAAACCAGGGGCCGATTGTGGAACAGACTATCAAATGCTCATATGCAAGTTCTGGTTGAAACTAGAGAGAATGAAACGAATCCGCTAGAGCCAAAGTAGGACCTTCAGTCTATCCCATCCCATCAGAATTTAGAGACCACCTCAAAACCAGATGTGACATTGAACACAAAGACCGATGAGCTGTGGGATGCCATCAAGAACATAAAAAATGTTTGAAAAAATTGGGACATTTATGAGTACCTCTTAATATCCTTTACTATTTCCACAATTTAAAAAGTAGAACATTTAAAAAAGAAGAAAAATAAAAATTAAAAAGAAGAACACCATATGTGAAGAAAGCAAAATAATAGGGAAGAAAGAAAAGACCAAAGTGGGTGTCAAGAGACCTGCTAAAGCGGGTGGAAGGGTTGATGACGGAAGAGGGCTGAAGAGAGCATCCCAGCTTGAGGAGACGGCAGCATTTTATAACAAAACGGGCAGACCTGGTGTTCTAGGCCATGCACAGCCTGTCTCGAGTAGAGCTGCAAGAATTCTAGCCTTGGGTTGCAGTCTTGGCATTTCCTGGGCAAAACAATGAGCGATGCAGGAAGCATCAAAAGAAGATGGGTGGCATACACAGCCAGTGCATCAAGAGTAATTGGTCAGCCGTTTCAGGAGGTAGTGGATGATCAATTGTCTGTGGTATTGAAGGGAGATGTCCATGCTGCTCTGAAGGCATTGGTGATAAACATTCAACCCCCCTCCTTGCCATCAAGCCGGTTCTGACTCAGCTGCCCTGTGAAAAAGCAGGGCCCTTGGGACTGACTACCAACCAACGGAAATGTTTCACCAAACTGGTGAAGCACCGGAAGCACTCTTGTCCGTGCCAAGAAATCTGGAAGACTGCTTATCTGGCTACCCGACTGGAAGAGACTCCTATCTGTGCCCATCCCAAAGAAAGGGGACCACATAATTGGTAAATTATCCGGCTGCCTCATTGATGTCACATACAATTACAACGTTGCCAAAGATCAATAAACAGTTGCAGCAATATATTGACACAAAGCTGCCAGAAATTCAAGCCAGGTTCCAAAGAGCATGTGGAACCGGCCTTGGCTCCAGCAAAGGTGGTGGCCCAGAGAACCCTGGGGCCAGTTGGAGGCCGTCCCCCAGGTCACTGTGAGTCAGAATGCCTTTTGGCTCACAATAGCAGTCGAGTTTTCAGAAAGTTATTTAGCATGCTGTAAATCCGTTGATGATGCTACTGGTACACACATAGTGCTTTTCAGGTTGTTAAAGGTCCGTTGAGATGTAAAAAGATTTGGGGGGTGGTGGAAGGATCACTTTAATGCATGCAAATTCCATCATCCATGCCCATTTCCATTGGGGCGTCCTGGCAAGCCAAGGACACTGTCCCCCTTGTGGCTGCTACTGTTGTCAGCTCCAGAGCTCTCTGTTTGCCTCCCCCCCCACCCCACTGATTTTGGGCTTGAACCGCTTAATGTTCTGTCATGATTGTATCCAAAGGCCCCGGGAATCGCTTGCAGCCACGAGAACTTCGTCTGTGTCCTCAGAGCTTGTGTCCCCTCGCTCCGTGTAACAGGAAGAAGCCCAGTGGCACAGTGGCTAAGTACTGGGCTGCTAACGGAGAGAGGTCAGTGGTTCAAACCCACCCCTGGGGAGAAAGATGCGGCAGTCAGCTTGGCTAACGATCTGCAGCCTTGGTGACTATAGGGCAGCTCTCCTCTGTGCTCCCAGGACGTCATGAGTCACAGTGGGTGGCAGCATCTCTCATCACTGTTGTGACCTGACTGACCCCTCTCTCTCCGGATACTCCAAGCCATCGGATGGTTCTCACCACACCGCGACCCTGTAGGACCGCGTGGAACTGCCCTCGATGTAAACCTGGGAAACAGGAGCATCCTCCGGCAGAAGAACAGGTGGATTCGAACTGCTGACCTTGTGGCTAGCAGCCCAGTGGTTGGCCCACCAAGACCACCAGGGATCCACGGGGACCTGCGGACTCTGTGGCTCCTCAAGGAGGACCAGGATGAGCGAGGGGACAGGGAGAACCAACCAAACAAGCCCGGCGCCTCTGCTGGTGGGTTCAGGCGTCCGGCCTTTTGGTGAGCGCTTAACCCCCTGGGCCACTCTGGCTCCGTGAAGGGACAGTTTTGCCTCGTGATTAAGACTGCAAGCTTTCTGTGCCGGAGACCTCTCCCACCTGCTGCAGGTTCCGGCGAGTCCAGTTCCCTCTCACGTCTTCATCTGTGAAGTGGGCTTGTTGTGAAGATTAAGTGTGATGGAAAACCTGCCTCGTGGTGGGCGCATTGAGGGGAGAACATGGAGTAACTAATGACTAGGTAAGGGTTAGTGAGCCCTGGTGGCATCCTGGGCTGTGCGTCGGGCTGCTAGCCACAAGGTCAGTGGTTCAAATCCCCCACTGCTCTGTGGGAGAAGATGGACAGTCTCAGTTTTCTGTCTTGCATGGCCACTGTGCTCGATGGCTGTGGGTTGCGGGTGGTGACGGAGGCGGGGGGGAGGGCAGGGTGTGATGGCAACCCTTAGAGCGTAGAGAGGAGGAGTGGACGCAGCGTGACAGGCTCAGACCCAGAAGCAGGCCAGGCACTGAGCGGTGGGCGGTCTCACAGAAAGGAGCCTCACCCCGTGCCTGTGAGTCACAGCCTGTGTCAGCCCATCTCGCCGAGGGCCATCCTCTGGTCAGAGCCCGTCTACTTGCCCAGCATGCGTCCTTCTCCAGGGACTGGTCTCGTGACTGTCCCTGACTTTGCCCTTCACGAAAAACTCAGGCCTGTCCCTTTTCTTCTGACTTGCTGTTTTCACCGCAGGTTCTGAGTTGCTGCCTTTGTGCACACTGGCAGGTGCGACCACGTTTTATTTGGGGCTTCTAGAAAAAACTTTCTCTAGAAACTCTCGGCAGGGTGCAAGGAGTCCAGTAGCATCATGGGTTATATGCTGAGCAGCTAACTTCATGGCTAGCGGTTCAAACCCACCAGCCACTCCACAGGAGAAAGTTGAGACTGTCTCCCAGAAAGCATCGCAGCCTCGGAAACCCACAGGTGCAGCTCTCTTCGGTCCTGTAGGGTCACTGTGAGTCGGCCTCGACTCGATGCGTTTCCCTGACCCCGTCCCCTGTTTCCCTGCGGGGAGCAGAGGGCTGCAGAGCATTGTCCTGTGCCGGATGACGAATATGCACGCTTTACATCGCCGGGTGCTGGGTTATTTTCTTTGTCTGAAAATGGGGCTGGAGGTTTGGGAGCCTCTGCTTTAGAGTAAATGACCCACGTAGCTGGCTTTTAAAAGAAGCTCGTTTTACTGATTTACAAAGGTCATATCCTTTATTTTGTGGACGTCAGCTCTCCTGTCACTGGTATTCAATGCGTCAGCCCTCCTGTTGAGATGCTCTGGAAATTCATGTGGGAGAGACGACCTGTTATGCTGCGTGCCGCTCTCAGGGGAGATGACGCCGTGGCCCAGGTCGGCTGTCAGCCCTGTGGACAGGCTGCTTCTCTGAGGCTTCATTTCCTCCTTCCTCTGTAGCTCCTGGTGAGTGGAGACCAGTAATTGCATCTTAGAGGCTGCTCACAAGCTGCTAAGACCCCAGCCACTATCCAGTTTCATTAGGCTGTGGACCAGGAGCTGTGCCCATCAAGTGAGTTGTTGCATCACTCTAGAGCCCTAAGCCTCTAAGTCTGAGAAGTACCTGTGACTGTTCTCGAGGGACGAGTCCCCAAAGACGGCAGCTTAGCAAGCCCCGTGAGGCAGTGCTACCTGGTCCCGCAAGGTCGCTGAGTCAGAATCAGCTCGACAGCACACGGCAACAACCAAGGAATATATATGGGTGTGCGTGCATGCGTGCACACACAGACACTTGATACTTTTTGGCTATATAAAATTCAGGTTTTAAGGTTTTTAGTATTCACCATATTTGCATTTTTCATCATCATCATTTACGTTGTCTTCTGGAGCTGCCCTTTGAAAACTGCTGTTCCCGCCTCTGACGTCATTTCTCCCATTCGCCTTAACTCCTCTGATGGAGAGCAGGTATCAGAGTCCGCTGAGATCCATGGCGACCTTGTGGGTCCTGTCTCTTTAACGGCCTTCTCCTGTATTCCCGAATGACGTGCTTGGTGTCCTCCCGCGGCTTGTCAGCTCGCGTTCAGTGTGTCAAATCTAGTCTTGAGATGCTCTTGAGCTTCAGGCCTTATTTGGTCTCTCGTGGACCTCTGTTGGTTTTCTTCAGCTTCGCCCTGAAGTTACCTGTGAGCAATTGATGGTCTGTTCCACAGTCGGCCCTGGCCTGGTGTTCGCTCCTGATACCGAGCTTCTCCGTCGTCTCTTCCCACAGAGGAAGTCCATGTGATTTCCGTGTCTTCCACCTGGAGAAGCCCGCGAGTAGAGTCACCATTTGTGTTACTGGGAAAAAACGTTCATCGGTCTTGCAAAATCCATCATGTGGTCTCCAGCCTCGTTTCTGTCACCAAGGCCGTATTTCCCCACTTGTGTTTTCTCCACTGTGTGGGGGAAGGACCCAAGCCACGGTATCTGCAGTCACCTCATCTGCAGGTGGCCGTCGGCTTTGAAGGAGGAGACGGAACAAGCATCGATGCGCTTGAATGATGGTGCTGGGGAAGAGCGCTGAAAGAACCAAGAATTGCCAGAACAAATAAACCGGACTTGGAGGAAACGTGGCCCAGCCCCTGGAAAGGGCATCGTGCTGGGTGAAGTGGAAGACCCTCGCAGTCCTGAGAACCCGCATCACAGCCATGGTGAGAATGGCGCAGTGAGGGGCAGTGTGTCCTCCTGTCGAACAAGTGTCACTGTGAGTCACGACACGACTGTGACACGGCTACACGGTGCCCTCCGACATGGCGGTGTCTGCGAGGGTGGCACAGGGCCAGGCCCAGCTCCCTCCGGAGGCACGTTCCAGGGCCCTGTGGTTGGGCTCGGCTTCCCACCATTGCTGTGAGACCGCGCCGCACACAGTCTGCTGGCAGCGTTGGGCCCTGATTCCGGCCTGTTTCGGCCCTTCTTCCATCCTGCTCACCCTCCTGTCTCTGGGGCCCAGTCGACACTGGGCGAAGACTTGTCCACGGCGTCTCCACTGCCAGCACCGCCCCCCTCCCCCCCAGCGTCTCAAGCACCCTCTCTCACACCCTCCGTTCCTTGGCTGCTCGGTCTCGCTCTGCCCTGCCCACCTTGCTGGTGGTGTTCCTGTGTATCACTGGCCCGCAGTCTACTGTTGTTGTTGACGTCAGCTTCCCAGAGCCCCGTGCTGGCACTGCCAGGGCTCCTCAGCTGGGGGACGGAGAGGCTGCAGAGGTTCACCTTCGGCAAGGCTGTGTGTCGTCCAGTGAAGGAGTCTCTTGATTGGGAATTTTGCTTGAGGTGTGGTGTGACTAGTGATGCGATTTTAATCCCCCACAGGATGCTCCCCCCCTCCCCCAGCACTGGCTTATCCCGCAAGGCCCACCCACCCTTTAGTGAGTCACAGCACGGCGGCCAAGTGGGGTTGAGCAGCAGTGCCTTCTGGGCTCTCAGGAAGGCGCCGTGCTTACTGAGAGACGCCAGGGCCGGGGGCTCTCCTGGTGGCTGGGCCAGGATGGTGACCCTCTGCTCCTTCGTGCAAGACTGCTGGTGGCTGGCATCTTCACGTTGACTTCTGACTCCTGGGAACCCCTGTGGCAGACTCCTGTGGGACTGCCCACTGGAATCTTGGGCTATCATCTTTACAAGGGCAGAGAGCCAGGTCTTTCTCCCGCTGAGCCACTCGGTGCCACCATTACAGCTGAGCATGAAGTCCCACCTCCCCAGGCCTCCAGCTCGGCCCCCAAACCACGCTCACCATTGGGCCATTCCAAATCCTAGTGACCCTAGAAGGGCCCTAGAGAGCAGGATAGACCAGCCTCTGGGGTTTCCAAGACTGTATATCTTCACAGGAGCAGAAAGCCTCATCTTTCTCCCTCCAAGAGGCTGGTGGGTTCGAACTGCTGACCTTGTGGTTTGTTGTGCTAGGCATCACCCACGACGGCACCAGAGCTCCCTGGGTCACCGGAAACATTTCCACGACTCCCTGGAAACCTTTTTTCCTGCTGATGTCTTCTACACCTTCTTCTGTAGCCCTGACTCCCTACCTGACTGCCAGTCTGCCATCTCTGCTTGTGAACTTCACCAAACCCACTGCTCTCCAGTCTCATCTGATCAGAGTACTCTGTAGGATAGACTTGGTCTGCCCCCAAGGCCGGCCAGCAGTGCAGATAGCCTCATGCTGCTCCCCAGAGTGGTGTGGGGGGTGGGAACTCTCACGCTTGTGCTTAGCAGCCTGACACGTAACCCCACTGCAACACCAGGGCCCCCAGTGAATTTAAAGACCTCCTTAAACCCAACTCATCGAAAGTGTTATTGTTTCCACCCAGTTACCGTTTCTCGTTCCCACGCTGCATGTGCCTGGTAACAGTCATGGTGGATGTCCTGCCTGACTCTTTGCTGTGCAGGCATGCCCGTCCCTCCGATTCATGCTCGAAGGCTGCTGTACCAGCCTGCCACACATTGGGCAGTCTCTCAGAGTCTGAAGATCCCAGACTCTCTCTGCCTGGGGCCATCGTCAGCTGGAAGACTCCTCTTCACTTCTTGGGAATGACCCCAGTCACATAAGATTGGGACACCCACCCTACTCCACCTGACCTCCCGTTGAGCATCGCAGAGGTCCAGCGTCCCCTTCCCAGGCAGAGGGCTCAGGGCTTTGACACCTTCTGGGGGGCTCAGGCCAGTCAGTGATAGGTTCAAGAGCAAGGGTCGGAGTCTCTTCTGACAGCTGTCTTGGTCTTGTCTCTCAGCCCTCTCTGCCGAATGACCTTTTGCTTCTTTCCCGGGGGAGGTCCTCGAGGGTGCCCGCAGCTGGTCTGCTCCTCGGTCGCCGGTGCCAGGGTCACAGCGGTCTGACACGGCCGCTGGATTCAGAGGGGTGTGCTCCGGCCGTCCTTCGCTGGCTCTCAGAGTCTTGGTTTAGATGAGCGCGTGGTGGTCTGTTCTGTTGTCTGCCCTGTCCCGGTTTTAAGGCAGCGGTGGGAGTTCCTGTGATCTGGACAGACGGTTAACGACTCACCCCTAACGCGATGGGTAGAGCGGCTTCTCCTGGGCGAGGCATGTGATGGGAGCCTGTCTCGAGACTCCGAGGGGAGGTGGGGAGCTTCTCCATCGTCTTTTCCCACGATGTCGCTGACTGACTGCTGTGTGTCCCATGCAGCCGTAGTGCTGCAGTTTGTCTGATGATAAAAGGGATGTGCAGAGTCCTTGGTCTTTCAAGCCGTGTCATGTGACCTGCAGCTCCGTCTCTGTCCACAAAGCCCCACTTCCAACTGCTGGCCCTTCTCTTTGTCTGTGGCCTTCACCCCCCAACCACCAGTAATTAACCACGTGCCTCCACGGATGCCTGATCGGTTTCAGATGGCAGAAGTTGTACAGATCCTCCATTGCTTTATCTTGGCATTAGTGGTGTGTGTGTGTAAATTTGAATAATAGCCATAGTACTTGGCTTTCCATAATTGGCATTTAGATGTTATCCTGATTTTGTAACGTGTGCGTGTGTGCATGCATGCGTGCCTGTTTCTACAATGAGTGCTATGCATTCAGAAATGCCATGTCTCTTCAGTGTTTGGTTGTCTGATCCAAAATGGGCAACACTAGTCCATTTCAGTTCACTGATGGCACAGAAGAGACCCTCAAGTGTTCTGTTCCACATCTGTCAGTTTTCCCAGCTCCGCACCTCACACAGTCCCTGTCCTAATTACTTACTCTCTCGTTTGGAGTCGTGGCACAGCGACAGATGCAGCAGGTGCGGGCGGCTCTTCCCCGGGGGTGTCAGTGCCTCCAGCCTGATGACGTTTCATTCAGCGTTTCTCAGAAGAAGGTTCTTCTCCCTAATCTGTCTGAGCCTGGACGCTCTGGAAGCCTGTCCCCATGGGTGACCCTGCTAGCATCTGAAGTAGCTGTGGCACAGCTAGCAGCAGCCCAGACAGACGCGTGGTGGGGAAAGTGTCCGTGGGTTCAGTGAGCCCTTGCAGAGAGACAAGGGTGGGAGTCACTCTCTCGGAAAGACTGCTCGGGAACTCAGGAGCTCTGAGTCCTAACTCGGAATCAGAAACCAGCTGTGGGGACTGGGGTCGGAAGAGGGCTGCAGGTGCTATTGAGTGGCCAAGCCCCAGCTCTGGTGAGTGGGGTGACAGACAGAAGGACTGCCGTCAGTGAAGGATGGAGTCCTTGTAGCCTGTGACCCGTCCCCAGGGGACTAGAGAAAGGGAGGCCAGCCGGCTGCAGGTGCTGGGAGTTGTTCCCGGATGACTGGCCTCAGGTGGCCAGGGCGGAAGTCTGCTGTAGCTCTGGGTGGTTCAGGTCAGAGAGGACGTGGCACACGGTGCCGGTGAGGCACGTGGAGGGTGAGGCCTGGAGTCGTGCCCCCCTTACCTCATCATTAGCGATGGATGTGCCAGCCCTGCAGAAGCACAGCTGTGCTGGGCCATGTGTCTCCTCGGTCCTTCAGAATGCAGCGGACGGTTCCGGGCCACAGAGAAGAGCTGCCTGCTCTCATGTAGTCCCAGGCTCGGTTTCCAGGCTCAAGGTGGTGGGAGGGACAAGACGTGTGTGCTGGTTAACAAATACAGAGAGAGCATGGAGACCAGTTTCTCTGTGGGGGTTAACAAATACAGAGAGAGCATGGGGACCAGTTTCTCTGTGGGGGTTAACAAACACAGAGAGAGCATGGGGACCAGTTTCTCTGATGAAACTGTCAGGCATGCATTTGTGGTCATCGCTTTAATGTCCCTGAAGCATATTCCACTTTAATGTACGGCATTCAAATCTCTGAAAAAGGACATTGTAGCGTATGGGCCGAGGACGAGAGGGCTTCCGGACGTCCGTGGGCGTTTTCCATGATCTGTCTGCCCCTTTTTGAGTGGTGCCAATGACCCTCTCATCTCCACAGCAAGTGTGATGCCCCAGCCCGCGTTCCACACGCATCGTGAAACTCCTCCTTTCTTTTCTGTTCCAGAGTAAGCGATCGGAAGGAGGCTGGACACGGACTGGGGAGACCCAAACGGAGAGACAGAAGGGGCAACAAGCTACACAGGCGTCGCCGTGACGCCGCCAGCTGTCTCACCCCACGAGCTCAGGAGGCCGTGGAGAGTGAGGAGAGCGATTTCGAAGAGACCGGAAGAGAGCCCCGGCGGGCCTTCCCCGGTGCACTGGACAGTGGACAGAGAGCGTGCCTGAGGGGCTCTAAGGCCCAAAGCTTGGGGAACGCAGGCACTGAGGAGGTTCTTCGGAATGCTGCATCCAGGCTGGAGCCATTTGGTCCACCACCCCATGCAGGTGGTCACTCTCTTTGGAGCTCCTCATTGGTTCCCAGTGGGAGGCCAGGCACTCGTCTGGATCAAAACCTCCCCCACGTGACCAGCGAGGAGTGCTCCTGGGTGAAGGCACACAGGCATACTGGACACACGCATGCCATCGTGGCACGCGGCAAGGACGGGTCTCCCGGAGCCCCAGTCGTGTCTCTGAGACACAGAAGGCCACAGTGCCATCCACATGCACCCAGACCCTCACACCAGCTGCTCCCCGGAGACCAGGGAGCCAATCCCGGCCGCACCAGTGATTGGGCTTTCTTCTCCACCAGCTTATCGGAGGAAGAAGCGCAGTGGGCCTCTGCCTGGCAGCCCTCTTCTGGGAGCTGGCCTGAGGAAGCGGCTGCCCTGATCTGTGACCAGAGACCGAAGAGAGACCGGTGGCGGGGACAAACCTGTCCCAGTGGCAGAGGGGACCTGGATCAACCTATCTCCATATCAGAAGGAACACCAGGACCAGGAAGCAGTCCAGAACTGTCCACAGAGAAGAGGCCATTGATAGATGATGGACACGTGTCCCAGGCCACTGAGACTGTGGAGTCACGGATTGAAGCAGATCCCTCCAGAAACCGCCTACCTGCTGTGGGCAACCCAGAGAGGGCCCTGGTCCCCCGCGAGAGTCAGAACAGCAGGGAGCTAAGGACTGCCATTGTGACAGCTGGCTCTGACCTGCGGGGACAGGCCAGGGATGGGAGAGCAAGCGGGGAGGGGCTCTTGTTCACAGAAAGCCATGGACTGAAAATCATCGTGGGAGTGGAAGAAGGTCGAAGCTCCGAAACCAACCATAGCCAAGCGGCCTCTGGTCAGCACGCATTTCGGTTTCGTTTTGATGTCATCAGACATCCCTCGCTAGACATTGGCAGGCAGATCTACTCTTGTTTCCTCTCATCTAACACCCTCAGGTACTCTGTGTGTTTCTCCAAAAACCCTCTTCCTTCTCTCGGGCTACAGCTCCCACCTCGCTTCCCAAAAGCCTCCCTGACAAGCGGGGGTCCGAGCCTGCCGTCACCATCTCCGGCCAGAGCAGGCCCTAATCAAGAAGGCCCGGGCTCTCGTTCTTCAGAACATTCAAGCCGCCAACCCGAGGCTCCGTTCTCTGTCAGCGTCACTTCTGACTGTCACTTTCTGCGTGACGGGGCTGCTGAAGAGCCGAGGCAGCGGGGAGGGCCCAGTCCCGCCTGGTGCTCACCTAAGGACAGCAGCCCAGAGTTAGCCCGGGCGCCGGCCTGTCCTTTCGGGCTCCCGTTATCCCGCCTGTTTGCCCTTCGGCTAGTCAAGCTTTTGGGATCTCCGGGAGTCCTGATGGGTACTGAATTGCTGTCCATTTGCTAAGGGGGAAAGGTCCGATTTGGCATGCAAGAGCTGAGTTTAGAAGCGCTCCTCCCCAGACTTAGTGACTGACCCAGGTCCACCGGGGTGGGGGTGGGCGGTGCTGCACAGCCAGGAAGCGGAGGAGCAGAGCGGGCACACCTTGTCTGTGGTGCCCCCCACGCCCCTGCCACCACCCTCACCACGAGCTCCCTCCTCCCCTCACTGGACACATGCACAGCCAATCACCCCCTCACTGGACACACGCACAGCCAATCACCGTGCCTTCTGCGGGGGCCTGCTGCCACCCTCAACAGCCAGCGCACCGCCCTCCCCAGAGTTCCCATCCAGCATTTCGAGTGGCTACTGTCAATTTTATCACAGAATTCCTTATAAAAAGTAGGCTTTCGGCAGACACCCTTTCCAAATTAGACTGAATTATTATTTGGTTCACAGGGAAACGTGGCCTCTTTCTACCCCGGTAAGGATTCAGAGCCTCGGACGCCCATGGGGGCAGTTCTACCCTGCCCTGCAGCGTCCCCGTGAGTCAGACTCTGCCCTCTCTGGGCCCTTAGTGTGAGTTTTGCTTCAGATTATTTGGCTCAAAGATGGCTTCCAAGGGTCGTTTCAGATCCAGGGTTAACTATTCCCTGAATAATTTGACCGTGCCCGCCATGCTTTGTGGCTCCAAGTCTGGATGCTGTCAAGATTTTGCAATGCCAGTCTTCTGGTTAGGATTCTTCTAGAGAATCTGATTGGCTTTAAAAATTCAGTCACAGGACTGATGAGCACCGTCCAGTTCTCCTGGTGCAAAGGAGGCGGTTGGTCCCTCGTGCTGGTGATCGGACACATGTTCCAACCGACAGCTTAAGAAAAAGGACCTTGTGGAGTTCTCTCCTGCACACGGGCCTAGGGAAGGAGGAGGCAGGCAAGCAGTGGTGACACCCCAAACAGACCTGTGTCACCGGGACATTCCCTCCTTTTCACATTCCCCCCCTTTGGCACACGGCCTCACCCTCTCTCCTTCCCAGGGTGGCTCGGGCGGGAGGGGCGTAGGGTGGAAGGCAGAGCTGATTTGAAGAAGGAGAAAGCAGCTGAAGGAAATCCCCACAGAAGAACAAACGGCCGTTGGCAAGAAGGGGGACAGGGTGGGAGGCAGGGAGTCTGCCCCATGTGGCCCAGCAGAACTGTCCCGTGGCGCCCCTAGGCGGGCCGGCTCTCGCCCTGGAGCTGCCTGGTGTGTCCCAGCCACCAGCCTTTTGTTGGGCAGCGGAGTGCTTAACTGCTGCGTCACCAGGGCTACTGCACCCATGTGTCGTCAGATGGGGAAACATAATTGCGGATAGAAGCAGTGAACAGTGATTGTTAATATGTGAGTACATTTCTGCTCAGTAATGAGCTTGGTTAAGATGCCAAACAGGAAGGGAGCACCCCCCTCACCCCCCACCCCCAGCTCTGCTGGGCCTCAGACTGGGACACTGTCAGGACCCCTCCTTCCTGAGCTGCCCCGGAAGGTCCGTCCCAGAGATCAGGGCCATGTAGGCGGCCTTGCGCAGTGATGCGTCTACTCCAGCCAGAGCCCCTCAGAGGGCCTGCTGGCGGGCTGCTTCTGAAACGCCCCCACCCCCGAAAACCCCGTCAGAATGGGGCTCTGGGCACGGGGTGCTCCTTCCCAGGAGGTGGAGAGGCTCCCTTCCTGTGTGCCTTCCTCTCCCAGGGTTACCCCTTGCCCCCGACAAGCTTGGTCCCCGGAAGCGCTCGCTGGGAACACTGTCATCAAGTAAACAGCTCCGTCTCCTCTGAGGGCACCAGGCTGCCCCAGTTACAATGAGGCACGGGCATTTGCTCAGGGGTTTAAGCTAATGGGAACGTTCAGTCACGAGCCGGCCGAGGCCACTGTTGTGCGTTGTGTGTCATTGTCCCCCCACCCCCACCCCCATCAGAAGAGTGGATGGACTGTGTCCGTCAGTCATGAGCCCTGGCCCACCAGGCAAACCGTCTCTTAGATTGGCCTCAAATAGCAGGAAAGCAGTAGTGGGGCAGAGTCTGAGCCCCAAGCACCCCCACCCCCAAATGTGCACTGTCATTAAGATAAAAAGACAAAATGCCATCAAATTGATGGCTCCAGCTCCTAGTACCAAAGCAAACCCAGGTGTGCTGTCAGCTCTGACACACAGTCAGTCGGGAAGCAGCAGGGTGGGATGCCCCTTTGAGTTTCCGAGACTAAACGGCTGTTGGGTTTGAACCCCCGACCTTGTGGCTAAGCCGCCAAGGGTTACTGACAGCACCACTGAAGCTAGTCAGCATTATGCCCTTCCACGCCCACTGGTGAGGCGCTGGAGTCCTTTCAAAGAGGTCAGACCCCACTCCCCAGGAACAGGAAGATCAGGGTAACAGGAAGCAGTCCTTGCAGGCAGGAAGTCGGGAGGGTGCCCTGTGCTATTTCAGTCGCCACGTTGGCAGTGCAGCCCCGCCGGGAGGGAGTGGAAGGACAGCTGTTTCTGGAAAGACTTCAGAGGACAATTACAAGCCCCCAAAACCAAACTCGCTGTCACCGAGTCAGAACCGACTCAGTGACCCTACAGGGCAGACGAGCCCCGGGGGTTTTCCACACTCACTTGTGATCGGTGTAGTAAGTCCCAGCTTGGTTTTGAACGGTTGACCTCGCAGTTAGCAGGCCAGTGCTTAACCTGCCTCAGCAGAGCTGAGGAGGCTTTTCCACTGGGGGAATAGCATGCATGTAACAAGGGAACCAAGTGCAGGGCGCTCGCTGGTTTGTCAGGACACACTGGCCAAGCCAGTGGTCTGTTGTTGGGGCAGCTGAGGCCCCACCTGACAGGACAGAGCTGCCCCATAGGCTCTTCCTGCCTGGACTCCCTCAGAGCCACCAACCTCACGGTCAGCAGCCACACGTGTCACCTGGCTCCAGCAGGGGCGCCCCAGAGGGAACACTGCAGACCCTGTGGGGCTCCTGCCGTGGGGAACATGTGGGCCGAGGGGACATTTCCGTTGTGCAAGAGAACTTTGCAAGGCAACGAAAGTGCCAGTCCTGGTGCTTTCTCTAGAGGCCATGGCCACGTGCACAGACACACGCCTAGATAGATGGACTTGGATTCACGAGAGGACCCACTCTCGATACACAGAGTTTTACACATCCAAGCGGGCTTCCAAAAGTTTGTGGGGGAAAGTTCGTTGCGTTACCGTTCTGTGTCCAGCGAACTTTTGAAGGCCCCTAGGATAGGCAGTTAGTTAGCATTTCCACGTATGGCTGGAGACCGGAGGCAAACCAGCACCTGTGTCATTTGCTACCGAAAACGCCTGCACAAACACGCTTTTTGACTCTTGTCCCGAGACCAGAAGGGGCTGGGGCCCAGCCACCACTGCTGACCACATGGGTCACAGTTTCTGTAGAATTCTGGGCAGACGGGTGGGAACTCTGGGACAGATTTAAAATCCCATGGAACCCAGATCGTCTGGTGCCACCGAAGCTGGAAGAGCCCCCAAAATAGTTCCCAAAGATGATCTTCAAGCCTTAATCCCTAAACCAAAGAACAAGTCTACTTTAAACCAAAAAACGCACCCCAAACCGAACCTACTGCCATTTAGCCAAGTCCTCGGACCCTTGAGGGCAGAGAACTGCCTCAGGGCTTGCAAAGTGGCAACTCTGAACTGGAGTGGCCCACCTCGTCCTCCCACAGCACCCTGGTCAGTTCTGACCACTGACCTTGAGGTTAGAGGCCGGTGCCTAACCTGCTGAGTCAGTACAGTGCTTGCCCCAAGCACGATGCTCTTTAAAGGCGAGCTCTGGGGCTCGAACTCAGAGCAGCAGCTGGGGAGGCTGGACGGGAAGCCCAGGGGCCTGGAAGAGGTCGTCGGTTGACGGTCAGCAGTCTGAGCAGCAGCTGTCAGATCGACGTGTGTGTGTGTGTGTGTGTGTGTGTACAGCGAGACGGCTCATGTTTTAAAAATCCACCGGTGTCACATGGGGGGGGCGCGGGGTGAAGCTGACATGCCTGCCCTCTCTCGTCCACAGACCAGTTGCGGCCTGAGGACTTCACAGTCTCCCTGGACATGCGGACGCTGCGGAGGGTCACTATGCAGTGGGGAGACTCGCTGGAGGTATGTGGGAGAGGGCCCGGTCCCCTGCCGACGGTCCACGCCGACTGGGCAACCCTGCAGGACTGGGGAGAAGGCCCATGGTCACCCCCCACACCACCGGAGACCCTGCTAGGAAGTGACATCGGGGTCCAACGTGAAGCTGGGTCTGCAAGGCGGACGGTGCCTGTCTCCAGTGCCTGCTCTTTCCCTGACACGGCCGCGGCAGCCGCAAGGGCTCTTGGGGGGTCCTTGAGGGACCCCATGGATGCTCTGGGCGTTTGGGGAACAAAGGAGGATGGGCCGGGAGGTTTCCCCACAAAATTCCCCTAACCGGGAACCAGGCACCCTGCCACAATGATGGAACAAGCTCCTGAGCATTTTCTCGTTTTCTGGAAACTTCTTCCCAATTGAGCCCCCACCTCCCGAACCCCAAGATTGCCTTTTGAGACAATCTCCCAAGATGACGCTTTAGGGATTTCAGGAGAAGCTTCCTCATCACCTTCTGAGCTGACCTCTGGGCCCGTGGGTGGAGCTGAGCCATCAGAGTCCTGCAGAAGCCATAGCTCTGGCTGGGCAGGCGCCTTAGGAAGACTGGGAGGAGCCCGGCCGGCGCAGGGCTCACCTGCTGGGCTGCTCTCACTGCACCGTCAGCAGTTCAAATCCCCCAGTAGCTCCTTGGGAGAAAGATGTGGTTTTCTGCCTCCGAGTCCCACAGGGGCAGCTCGACCCTGTCCTAGGGATCCTGCGAGAGTCATTTGGGTTTGGGTTTTTAAGGAGACTAAAACAGGGGTGTCCCCGGAGAGCACTTGTCCGCAGCCACCATGACGGCAGGGCTGTCACACGTTTTGTTTGGAATGTGCGCATGCGTGCCTGTGTGCGGGAGGTCAGGAGCCCCCGGGCCGACCGGCACCCCGTCCCACCCTGGTAGGAGGCAGTCCCAGCCACAACCTCACTCTAGCAAGCGTCCAGACAGGCTGTTCACCTTTGGCTAGGAAAACCAGGCAGGTGACAGAAACCTGGCCGTGCCTGCGCTCTGCCGAGCTGCGATGCCAACTCACTGCCACCCTACAGGCACAGTAGAACTGCCCCCTGGGCTTCCTACAGGAGCCGGCCGGTGGGTTCGAACTGCTGACCTTGTCTGCAGCACAGCGACGGCAAACGTGGCCTGAGGCAGTCTCACCAGCTATGGGTCCCCGTGTGGAGGGAGGAGGTGTCTGTGATACGGGCAGTAGTGCCACCAATCGGGCATGAGCGCAGGCTGCTGGGCATGGGTGCCGGCAGCCTTGGCAAGGCAGAGGGGCGTGGACAGCAGGTGCAGCAGGAAGAGGCGTGGCTGTGCAGATGAGGGTCCCCGGGCCTCTGTCCACTAGAGCTGGTGGCCACGGTGACCTCTCGGTGGTGTGCACAGGCGAGTTTAAATGGACTGTCCTGACACATGGCCCCCTCTGGAAGCCCGCTTGCTTGGCTGGCCCCACTCCTAAACCCAGTACACTTCCCTGGGCTCCCTGTCTCCCCTCTCTTCCCTGGAGACCTGAATTTTATCCGGAAAAAAAGAAATTGGCATTAAATGGGCATTGGTCATTGTGACAGCGGGACACCCCCCCACCCCCAGCCGGGCCAGGCCGGGCCTGCCCTGGTTTTTCTCGTTACCCAGCCTCTGCCCTGTGCGCTTGGGGATTGCCCCCTCTGGTGGGTTCCCGCTTCTGTGGGTTTGGGGCTTGGACCCAGTGTCAAGCACCCCTCCCCACCCTTCCTTTTCTGTCTCATTTCTAGAAGAAGCAGAAGAAGGCAGAGTAGAGAAATGACAGTTTCTGGAATCGTAAGCCCCACTTCCTGTGGACACCGCCTCATCGCCAGGGGGACGTGGACAATGACGTTCACGTTGTGTGGCTAACAGCTCATCCGGGCCCCCCACATGAAGTCTGTTACCATAGCAACCCGCGCCTGCTGCCGCAGTGGACTGTTCCTCTCCTCCTGCAAGCTGGGTCTCTGTGAAGGCAGCAAAGCTTGGCCTGGCCCCTCCAGCTGGTGGCCAGCTCCTCTGCTGGGGGACCGTTGTTGCAGAGCCTCTGTCAAAACACCCCCGCCACCCCCAGCTGAGTCATGCGGAGGGTGGGAGGTGTAACTCCGAGCAGACGTGTAAGGCAGGTGCACAACCTGATGGCCTGTTCTCAGCCTGACATCAGAAGAAACCCAGTGTGCGTTCTCTTTCCAAGTGTCCGGCTAGGACCCCCGTGTGTGCGTCTGCATTTGACAGGAAGGGCAACGCCGTCTGTCTCCCCCACCCCTTTCACGCGTGTCCATGGAGGTGTCCTCTCCCTCCTCAGTAGAAGTGCGAACAAACCAGGCCACTGCCACCCAGTCAGTAGCCGCTCCCAGCGCCCCTGTGGGACCGGGCAGGGGCCTCAGCTTTGGGAGGTGCAGGTGGACATCCGTGGGAGACTTCTGCCTTGTCCTGCTCAAAGAAGAAAGGCGCACCAGAGGGCTGGGGGACAAGTCTGAACCTGCCCAGTGCCCTGCGGGAGAAAGGCTTGGTTTTCGGCCGTAAAGGTGGCAGCTCAGGAGATCCTGGGGTGGCAGCCCTCCTGTCACACGGTGCCCTCTGAGTGGAATTCCACTCGACACCCAGCCACACAGACTCCTCCCTGGATGTTGGGGGCCGGTCTCCCTACATAGTCCCCTGGGAAAGCATCCATTGTGTTCTGAGGGACCCACTGACCTTGTGAACCTGTGACTGTGTCTCCACGGATGTGCCCGCCCGTTGTAACAGATCCACAACTGGACTGGATCCCGGGGCAGGAGGCGGGCCAAAGGCTCAGTGGATCCTTGCATGAGGAGGACTGGCTGCAGTGGGGCTGCCGGGCCTCGACAACTTGGTCTGGACTTGTCTACCTTCCGGCCCATCCAGAAGTCCTGCTCTTCAACCTCCCCACCCCTGGCAGCAGGCCCACCCAGTGCTGACCCCGGCCCCAGTCCACTGGTGACAGAAGGAGCTGGGCAAATGTGGCCGCCGTTGGTAAGGTGTCGGCATCTACACAACAGGACAAATATGTTGCCTGAACGTTTGTAGGCTTTCAGGAAGAGCGAAGGCACAGCGCTGGAGAAGCTGATGCGCACCAGGACGTCAATCAGACCAGACCCTGAGGCGGGCGGTTGGGAAGGAGGCGCCCAGCCTAGCAGCCTGAGCAATTCCTCTGACCTGGGGCTGAGACAGCCCAGGCACCTTGTAGCTGCGTCTTGGGCCAACATGGGCTCTGCTCTAGCAGACCCAGGGCCCCTGGTGGTGCAGCGGGTTATGTGTTGGGCTGGTAACCACAAGACCTACAGTTCAAATCCACCCTCTGCTCCCTGGGAGACAGAGGAGGCTGTGAAGACAGGTCAGCGGCTGGGGGAAGCCCCCGAGGGCTGTGAGTCGGGACCGGCTCCGGCAGTGGCCTCAGCTGTGATGCTACTGGTCTTTCACCCTCCTCCCGTTCTCTGCGGGCTCCTGTCCTGTCTGTTGCTCTGACTCCCGCTCCCCTGCAGGCCCCTCGCCCCTGGGCAGGACTTGCCTGCCTTTGGTCTGGGCTGGTTTCAGGGTCGGGGTCCCAGGACCAGTGGGCAAGCACCGCAGGCCAGCACATGCTTGGCCGGTGCCTCCAGACCCAGGAAGCTGTGTGCATGTAGGGCCCTGCAGGTGCCGCCTTTATGTGCCTGGGCGCCAAATGAAAGGTTAGGCCCTGAGCCCACCTGGCGGCTCGTAGAGAGAGGCCTGGCCCTCTGCTCCCGTGAAGGTGACGGCCTGGGACCCCTGTGGGGCACCTGCACTGTCCCATCCACGGGTGGCAGTGAATCAGCATCGGCCCCACAGCCCCCAACAGCAACAGTCACCGTGTGGGAGTCGCGTCTCCATGGCTGTCGGGCACACACACAAACACACTCCGGTTCGTGGCCAGTCCAGGGGCAGAGCTGCCCCCTAGCATGTCCTCGGCTCTGAGCCCACACTGACCTTCTAGCGTGCAGCCGAGCACAAACTGCTCTCTGGAGACAACAGAAGGGACCGGGCGTTTCAGTGCCAACAAGTCCATGCCGACTCGGGGACCCTCTAGGACAGGGTAGAACTAGCAGTCCCTGTGGGTGTCGTCACGGGAGCAGAAAGCCCCACTTTTCTTCTGCCACCAAACCAAAGGCACTCCGTGCCATCGAGTCCATGCCCACTGGGGACCCTCTAGGACAGGGTAGACCTGCCTCGTGGGTTTCCGAGACGGGGAGTCTTCACCGGACCAGCTGATGGTTTCAAGTTGCGAGGCTATGGTTCGCTGCCCACCGTGCCACCCCGGCTCCCCACCCCCTGCCGCGTGTGTTTGAAGTGGCTGGTCTGTCCCTAAAGACTCCCAAGTCTGTCACCGTTCTATTTGATCTCCATTCCGGTCCCAGTGGTAAGGAGTCTGGAGGGATTTCTTTGTCTTTTTGTTTTGTTTTTTTAAAGCAGCACACTGTATAGTTAGCTACACAGCCCATCACAAGCGACGTCAACAACAATATCCCCTGGAACCCTCCATATATGTTTCTCTCCCGCCCCCGCCCCCCCATCTGCCCTCCCTCCTTCCTCACTCAGTGCCCTCTGCCCCCCCTGCCCTGTTTCCTCCCCGTCCGTCCCTGCCGCCTCCTAGGCAGCAGACTTCCTCTTCCAGTTCTCCTTGTAACAGCGGGGGGGATTCCGGATCTGCCTTTGTGAGCTTGGCCAGTGTGTTGAGCATAGTGTCCATGTCTCACAGTACCTACGAGAGTTGTTGCTTTTTATTGACACAGACGATCCCATCGTATGGCTGTACCGCAGTTCCTTAGCCATTCCTCTATAATTGGAGTTTGGGGTTGTTTCCGTGTTTTTGCTGTTGTGGAAATCCCTACAATAAACACAGGTGTGCATCTGTGTGTCCGTGTCCCGTACTTTGTTTCTTTTCCACGGTTAATTGCTTATGCTGGCGTTCTTGTACCTTCGGGCATGTGGCCTGCTGCGTGCAGTGCGTGCATTGTTCCGGGAAGCGCCACGCTGATTCCCGTTGTGGTTGTGCAGACCCACAGCCCCCCAGCAATGCAGAGGCTTCCTCGCTCTCGGCGAGGACTGTCTGATTTAGTTCATGTTGCTAGGAGTGTTGGTGTGAGGAGCCATCTCGGTTTTCTAACTGGTGTTCCCTTACTGCTAATGACCTCGGACACGTCCTCATGTGGTTGTTGGCTGCCTGGCAATCGCCTCTTCTTGCCACGTGTCCACTTTTTGATTGGGTTATTGTCTTCTTCTTGAGCTGTAGTTTGCTCTAGAATTTGGCGACTAGCCCATTATCTAACGCTTCGTTACTGAGTCGTTATCCCGGTCTGTTCTTTTTTAACCCTTTTGATGAGGCCTTTTGTTGCGAGTGAGTGTGGTGTTTGCAGTCGGCCCCAGTTCCCTATTTTATCTTCCTCCGTGTGGATATTTTCCATTCTGTCCAGTCGTGGGTCTGTACCTTGCATTAGCGTCTCTTGGTTTGCCCCTGTTTTCCTGCCGGTGCATTTTAGGGTGGCGTGGATGTTAGGATGGTGTGGGTTTTATGACGGTGTGATTACATTTAGGTCTTTGACTCGCCTTGAGGTTCCTTCTGGACCTGGTATTGAGGCAGCAGGAGCCCTGCTTCATGCTTCTGCAGAGGAAGATCCACCACCAGGGCTTCTGATAACACAGCGAGTGTCAGGGGTGTTTCAGGAGGCGTGGGCCCTGGGTGGGGCCATTCATCACAGCACCTGAAGCTGGACTGCTGCACCCCAGCCCTGTCCCCACCCAGGCCTGGGCCAGTTGTTCTCACCTGCGGTCCAGTCCGCTCCCTCTGACTCCTAGCGACCCTTTACACCAAGGAGCCGTCCCCAGTCCCTCACCCTGCCTCCTCCAGACCCTCCTTTCCAGACAAAGGGGAAGGGGTGTGGCCCTCCCTCCCGGCTGTAAAGGTAGCTCTTTATCGTATTTTTT
>NW_022106463.1:9788764-9789818 GCF_000313985.2 Echinops telfairi | reverse complement strand
GCCCCCATGAGTCCGGAAATCTGGATTCCTCGAGAATTGGAAATTCTGTTCTGTGTGTCTGTCCCGCCCCTTTGATCAGGATTCTGCTGTAGAATCTTTGCTCAATGCATTCTGTCATGTATGTTAGGGTAACCCAGCACCACTAGCCTTCATGTATGTATGTTAGGGTAACCATGTACCACCAGCCTCCATGTATGTTAGGGTAACCACACGCCACCAGCCTTCATGTATGTTAGGTAACCACACGCCACCAGCCTTCATGTATGTTAGGGTAACCACACGCCACCAGCCTTCATGTATGTTAGGGTAACCCAGCAGCACCAGCCTCATGTATGTTAGGGTAACCACGCACCACCAGCCTTCATGTATGTTAGGGTAACCAACACCACCAGCCTTCATGTATGTTAGGGTAACCAACACCACCAGCCTTCATGTATGTTAGGGTAACCAACACCACCAGCCTTCATGTACGTTAGGGTAACCCAGCACCACAAGCCTCATGTGTGTTGACAGGGTTCGTGCCCATTCTCTGTTCCTTTTGGTTTCCCCTAATACTTAGAGAAGCCTGGAAATTCCAGTGTCTCATTTAAGAAGAGCCCAGAAAGTTCTGTCCTCAACAGAAGAGACGGGTTTTCCAGGGAGAGCAACACAGACACACACACACACACACACACACACTCCTACGCTCACTCACCCATCCACCCTGAGTCAGAGGACACCCAAGGCAGCTCACCCTCACCCTTCAGGGCAGCTGGTACAATGTGTACACTCACACCCAGCTTCAGGGCCAGCCCCCATGCTGCTGACCCTCAGCTGGGCCCTGCACTGGGCCTGGAAGGTGTAGTATCGCATCACTGGACCGGCTTAAAGTCACAGCAACAGGGGTTCCTAGGGGGACAGTGCAGGTGTCCAGACTCAGTGAAAAATGCCTGATCCGCTGGGCAATGGAGGCGGGTGTGTTTTCTTGGTACGCCTGAGCAGGAGCTACAGGCTACAAGGCCACGAGGTGCTGAGGACAATTGGGGGGTCACAGGCCAGGGTGGAGGGACTGAGC
>NW_022106463.1:9781593-9786810 GCF_000313985.2 Echinops telfairi | reverse complement strand
CCGGGGCGTCCGGAAAGCGGAGCAAAGAGCGGGCCGGGCCATGGTGGGGGCTCCCGGGACGCAGGGCCAGCGGCTGCTGTGAACTCCAGGCCCAGCTGTTTGCTTTCCAAACCGCGAACGCGCCCTGGGCAAGGGGCAGGGGGCGGCAACAGACCGCCCTGGACCGAGCTGGCCCTGGGCACCCCATTTCGGCTACTTGAGAACTGCGTAAGCAGCGCTCGACCCAGGGCAGGTCCTCTGACAGTGACCCCGGAGAGCCCCACATATCAGGGGCCTGGACATCCAGCTGGGACCCTGCCAGTGACAGAGAGGGGAGGGTCAGCCAACAGGTGTTGTCAGGGTTCCCGGCTGATTGGCAGAGTGGAAGCTTTATTGATGAGAAGAGTGGTTGGCTCAGAGGACTGTGGGTGCCCTGCCCTAAGACCCTGGCTCTCTCCTCTTTGGGGTGGGGGCTGGAGGAGGCTGAGAGGCCAGGGCCCTCCTCAGGGCCAGCAGAGCTGGTTGGTTTGTGATCCTGCCTTGGGGGCACTGCTGTTAACAGCCTGCTCTCTGCCAAAGGCCCATGAGGAAGTGCGCCAGGCAGAAGGGAAGGGCACATGGGGGAAGGGAGCCCCAGTGCAGGCTCCTAGCCCTGGCCCTGACCTTTGGACTCCACCCCTTTCACTTGCAAGGCCAGAGGGTTGTCCCAGTTGGGGTGGCCTTTAGCCATTCCTCAGGATTTTCATCCCAGCCTGGTGACTGACTGTGGCTTAGTAGAGACCCCAGCCGAGAAGCCCACTACTAAACTTTAGTGACTAATCTCTCTCTCTCTTGGCCGCTCAGCAGCTGGGGGGTGGGGCCGGGGAAACACGGGGCAGGGAACCTGTAAGATACGGCCAGTCAGTCCACGAATAACCCGTGCCGAGGAGACCCTACAGGACTGAGAGGCAGTATCCATCACCACAGTTCCCACCGCTGTTGGCTTTCCGAAGTACACTGCCTCATCTTTTCATAGTGCAGCGGCTAGTGGGTTTGAACCATTGACCTTTTGGTTAGCAGCCAAATGCTTATAACCCACAGTGACACCAGGGAGCCCTAAGTAGCCATCTCCAGTCCCTGGCTTCTCTGGGCTCCGGTTTCCCTTGTATCTGACTCCCAAGAAGGAACTCAGCTGGACTATCTATAGTAGCGTCTTCTGACTCTGTCTTCTTGTCCGGGGGTTTTTTTTTTAAAGGAAGGTTGTTAGTATTACCTAAGGAAGCCCAGGGGGCAAGGTGAGTGACGATTGGGCTATTAATTGAAAGGTCAGCAGCTTGAACTTTTTTTATATAAATAATTTTATTGGGGGCTTTTACAGATCTTATAACAATCCATCATTCAGTTGTATCAAGCACATGTGTACATATGTTGCCATAAGTTTTTCTAAAACATTTCCTTTCTACTTGAGCCCTTGGTATCAGCTCTTTTGTTCCCTCCCACCCTCACGAATCCTTGATCAGTTATATATTATTATTGTTATTTCATATCTTGCACCATCTGTTAATCTCCCGTCACCCACATTTCTATTATTTGTGCCCCTTGGGGTAGGGGGTATATATCCAACCTTGTGATCGGTTCCCCCCTTTCGCCCCCTCCCCCTCCCCAGTTTGAACTTTGGCACCTGGTGGGGAGGAGAGGGTGCTCTTTGTGCCTGTAAAGACTCACAGCCTTGGAAACCCCGCAGGGGCAGGGCTGCTCCATCCTCTCGGGGCACTGCGGTCGGGATCCACTCGATAGCAGTGTGTGGGTCTGACGTGACGGTCAGCTAAAGACCTTTGACCTCAGCGTCCATTGATGGCTTCACACCCAAGTTCACTCAGCCCCCGTCACGCTGCGTTCTCGCTCCTGCTAAGTGGGTCCCGCGAAGGCGACGTGCCGTGTTGGAGACCTTTCAAGGGCACGTGCTGTTCCGCAGAAGGATGGACGTCTAGTCCGGTGGAGAGTTTCGGTCTGGGGCACTCACAGGGGCAGTTTCTGTAGGGCCGCGGGGAGGCGGCAGTGAGTTTGGCTTGGGATTTGGAGTTCATCCTTACACGGCTGGTGACTGAGCACCATCTTCAGAGCGGCCTAATGAAACTGGGCCGGCCGTCTGCTCGGAGGTCGGGCTCTGACTCTGTGTGCCGGCCGTTCTGGGCCCTGGAAGACTTGGCTCTGCTCTGGGGTGGGGTGAGTCCTGTAGGTAAGGAAATCATCTCTCATTGGGGATGACCCGGACCTGTGCTCCTGAGTCCCAAGGCTGAGGCGTGACCAAGAGACGGGCCGTGGCGAATTGTCACAGATGCACAGGGACAGGGGAGACGACGCCTGCCATGGTCCTGTCTGGTGTCGGAGCCTGGGGCATGGTCTCTGTTTCCTTCTCTGCCATTTCCCAAATGTTTCTCACACACTGGGATTTCTCAAAGCAGAACAATAAAACTGTCCTTGTCTCCTGTAAATGCGCAGGACCCTGGTCTTCCCAGGTGGCTCTCGATGGGGCTCTGCCGGCTGCTTTCTGCACAGCTGTGTCTCGATTGAAGAAGGATACAGTCTTTCTGACATGAGCCTTGGCTTGCCAAGTGCTGAGATTGTCACCTGTGTCTTGTTCCTTGTGACTGGGGATAGAAAACTTCTATTTAAATTATTGGGATTTCATCTAAAAAATCAAACGGAGTTTATCTGCTCTTTAAACATTTTTTTTATTAAGCGCAGTCATATGATGTTTAATGCCCATGATAAAAACAGCAACAACAAATCTCACTGCCACATAGTTGGTGCTGACTCACAGCGACCCCACAGAACAGGGCAGAACGGCGCCTGTGAGTTTCCGAGACTAGAACTGTTTGTGGGAGGAGAAAGGAAGGCCCATCTTTCTCCCCAAGAGAGGCTGGTGGTTTCGAAATGCTGACCCTGTGATTACAGCCCAGCGCGTAACCACTGTGTTCTCGGGCTCCTCAGTGTCCACGACAGGTCCTATGCAATGAGATGTCATGCGACATGGACACTGTGCGGAACGCCACGTTGCAGTCCGGCCCGCTTGCTTTTTTTTGAAGCGCGTGGAACTCAGCTAGTGCCTTAGCGGTGGCCTTGAACCTTCCGCGAGGGGGGTTTACCTCCGTGCTGGTACTCAAGCGCATCCTCAGCCGTGGCGGAGGTAGACGTAGCTCACGTGTATTGGCTCAACGGGGGGCTCTGCAGAGCCTGCCCTCTCAAGGAGGTGCTGGGCCTGCTCTGCCCACAGCTGTCTCCCCCTCCTCATTCTCGGACCTTTCCATCAGACACTCCTTCTCGTGGTCTCTTGGCACCAAGGGCTCCTGAGAAGGGAAGGGATGCTTTCCTGAGGTGACGAGCTGGGCACAAGGGGGCTTCACAGCCAAGGGAACAGGAAGCTCAACAAGCAGATGCCACAGACAGAGAGACCCCACCCCAGCTGGGGACCGTGTTTCAAGATGCGCCCGGAGGGAGAAGACCGTGACTCAGTGGCTCCCATAGGACACTGTGCCAAGGTCACCCCCCAACCCAGCCAAGAGAAGCTGCTACCACACTGATGAGCGAACCGCACTGGAAGTTCAAGCCCCGAAGGAGGGAGGGGGACACGTAAAGCAACCTCCCACCAGGAAAAACAAAAACAAGCTCCTCACAAATACTTGCATAGAACCCAAGGGGAGAATACACTCGTCGATGTTCCTAACTGGACACTTTGGATGTAGTCTCTGCTCTGCCTTGGTGACTCCGCCTGTGTGCTACAGACCACTGGGACTGTGATCTCTGCCCCTTCGAGGCACTCAGCATCCTTCGTAGGCTGCACCGGAAGGACTTGGCGTGGAAACCCCATGATGGGAACTGGCCATTACCTCAAACTCTCCTGGGGCAGAGTTAAGGAGCCGACAGGCTCCCTTGGACTTCACGCCCAGACGCCACGTTGTGCGAAGCTGCTGCCGATGACTGCTGTCCCGATCTTTCAAGCCTCGTGCTCTGAATGGTGAATGAATATCATGTATTTACCGTTTTATTACCCTGTCTGCTTTCTTATGGCACGCACGGCTCTTGAAGGCACGCTTCTGCCTTTGTTAATGAGTGCTGCTGAACGCTTTACCTTGGCACAACCCCTGCTCAGTGTCCAGTGTGCATAGTGTCCAGTCACATGGGAGTTTTATCTGTGTAAGTTCCTGTATTGCATGCTGAAGCTGGCCTACGCCAGTGTAATTGCTTCTGCTCAACCGTGTCGGAAATTTAATATGATTGGCCAAATTAATGACACCATCAGTAGAATTGCCTTATGCCCCAGGGGGATGACTTATCATGTCCTCTTATCATAAAATGATAATGTCTCTAAAATGAACCAGAGACCTGAATGAATGGAATTTGGGCTCACACTTAGTTCTAGCTCCAATCCAAGAACAATTAGTTCTTATGACATGGCCCTGCTTGAAACTCACCCTCATAAAGAGACACTGAAGACAGGCTCTATAGCAAATTGTGGTGAAGAAACTAGATGGCATAGCGTCTGGGATTGTAAAGGCTTGCCTTCAAAGTAGCAGCCACCTACGTTAGGCATCTTAACAAAGTCCACATGGAAGAAGCACGCCAGCCTTTGTGATCCAAGGATTGTAAATCACCAAATCCAAATCCGAAGGAGTGGTATCAGTTCAGTTGGAAACACCCAGTTTGCAGAGGGCCATTTGCAAGGCCAGTTTGCAAATCCATTTGCAAGGCCCCCACATGGATTAAGCTCCCAGGAAATCTCCTCTGACCTCAGTCCAAGGATGTGCATCGCCTTGCTGTCAGGGAACATGGAGGATCCCTGGTGGCATAGTGGTGATGAGTTGGACCGTGACCCCAAAGGTCAGGGATTCAAAACCATCAGCCTCTCTTTGGGAGAAAGATGGGACTTTCTACGGCTTCACACAGGTACAGTCGTGGACCCTCGCAGGAGCAGTTCCACCCTGTCCTGTGGGGTTGCTATGAGCTAGCTGCACGGACTCCATGGCAGTGATTGTTGTGAGCATGGTAAAGCCAATTGCGGCAGATGCAGTTAGGCCCAAATGTAATATAATGTCATTTGTTCTCCCTTTTGACCAGTTTTAAAGCTGTTTCATTTTTTTATATTTTCTGTTTTCTCTATTAATGAGGTTTTTCTCCGTTCGTCTGGTCATTACTTCCCTTTTCAAGAGAGCCTGTTTCCGAGCACGAGACTGTATTGTTTGGAACGATCCTGACTCT
>NW_022106463.1:9779288-9780332 GCF_000313985.2 Echinops telfairi | reverse complement strand
AATGCAACTCACCGCAGTTTCAGCTCTTGACTGCCGCTTCCCTGATCGTGGCTCCAGGGGAGGCCAGACCCTCGAAGGCTTCAGCCTTTTGTCCAAAGGGTTTGCTCGCACTGATTTTTTGGGGAAGGAGATCCCCAGGCCTTTCTCCGGCGACATCTTCTGGGGGCCTTGAACCGTCTTCCGTTCGCAGCCATCGCTGCACCCAGGGCCCAGCATGGTTAGCTTTTCCTGGAGGAAATCCTGTAGGATAGTCTTTCTTCTCAAGCAGAGGAAGGGGAGGGCGGGGGGGGAGTCCTGCCGGCTACGGCTCCCCCTCCTGTAGTGTGTATGTGTGCGTGTGTGAATGCTTGGTTTTGGACACTGTTGAATAGAAATAGGAGGCTCTTGGACGGGTGGCCCCAAGCATCAGAGCTCAGTGAGAACTAGCCTCTTCTTTCTCTGTGAGGAGGACAGAGCTCCCAGGAAAGACTTCACCGCCCCGCCCCTCCCCTCCTCCCCACACACCAGGCCGAGGGCAGGTGTCAGGCGGCCCTAGGCAACGGGCTGGCTCTGAAGCTCTGGCGAGGGGGCAGGAGGGACGGTGCCAAGCCTCTGGTCACTACATCAGCAGCGGTGACCAGCTCCTCGAAGCCTCAAAGCGGGCAGCACCCACACGCCCAACTCGGTCCTCTCCTGCCTCCTACTGGGGGAGACCTTCCAGAGCATGGCATCTCCCTTGTGAAACTGAGACGCCTGGGGTGGGCAGGGGCCAGGCGCTCAGCTAGCAGCGAACAGAAATGTCGGTGGTTCAAACGGGCTGCCCCAAAGGAGCTGTGCTGCCCAGGAAACAGCGGGCAGCAGTTTGGTTGGAGCCTGTCGAGGTCTGTGCATTAGAACCAGCGAATTTGGTTGGTTAAGGGTTTGAAACCCTGTGGGGCAGTTGTTGTTTTTTCAATCATTTTATTGGGGCTTGTACACTCTTATCACAATCCATCCATCCATCCATTGTCAAGCACATTTGTACATTTGTTGTCCACATCATTCTCAAAATTCGCTTGCCTCTTG
>NW_022106463.1:9775988-9778036 GCF_000313985.2 Echinops telfairi | reverse complement strand
CCCCTCTTCCTCGGACCGGCCACCTTCCCACCCATTGCCGCCCCGGGGTGGGGGTGGGGGCAGTCCACGGGGCTGTTTGACGGCTGGAATTCCCTGCGAGCCTCATCCCGGGTCAGCGAGTCCCTGAAGAGGGCAAAGTCGGTGGTTCAAACCCGCCAGCCACCATGCAAGAGAAAGATGAGGCTGTATGCTCCCGTCAAAACTGACAGCCTGGGGAGCCCACAGGGGCAGCGTCCCGGTCCTGGAGGGTCCCTGTGGGTCGGCATGGCCTCGATGGCAGTGTGTGTGTGGGGGGGGCTCAGCGGCACTCAGCTCACCACGGGGCAGAGCAGGGCTTCTGAGGGCGCCAGTCTAAGGAGCAGCTTCCTCTTTCTCCCACGGAGCCGCTTGCCGGGGTCGAGCGGCTGCCCCGGTGGTGGTGGTTAGCTGAGGTTTAACCCTTGGCCACCAGGCTCCAACCCCGTTGTAAGCAGTCTTTGGTGAATAGCCCTGGTCCGAGTTTCTGGAGGCTTCTCTGTCGTGGGGGCAGTTTTTCTTACACATAGAGAGGCAGTCACTGACGTTAGCAGAGACAGTGGGTCAGAGGGTGCATCTGGCAGTGAGTGACCCTGCTTTGGCAGTGGTGTGTGTGTGTAGTGTGTCTCTGCTGCCCTGGGAGGGGAGGGGGGGGGGCAACAGAACAGAACTTCTCAGATTAAAAACAGACCAAAGGGGTCACACTGTGACGTGGTTGAGATAAACCAAATCCCAGCGGAACCACTGCCCCTGTAAATCCTTAAGCCTTACCGTTTCCCCCTCGGAGCAGCTGGTGGGTTTGAACCACCGACCTTGGGGTTAGCAGCCCCACGTCTAACCCACAGCACCACCAGGGCTGGGCATGGCGGGGAGAAGGGTCCAGAAACGCGGGGGAGGGGGGCGGCGGCAGGGAGAAGACAGTCGAGCGTCTGCTCTGCATACTTGCTGGCTCATTATGTGACTGCCTCGCAGAGTGGATTGGCTCGTATAGCCCCCTTTTGTCATTGTTGTCACCCTAGAAGAGAGACCTCCAGGTCTGCATCTGCCCAGCAGCACTTTCTTCCATCTCCCACGGGCTCATCTTGTGAGGAAGCAGCAGGACCCCCGGTTGGGTCTTCAGCCCTCGGCTGGAGCCCGCGGCAGAAAGAGGGGAGCCAGGAGATGCACAGTGAAGGGGACGGAGGCTGAGCCCAACCCCGACGCGAGTCTCACAGGCCCCCAAACCCAACGCCTCACTGCCTTCGAGTCGATTCTGACTTGTAGGGTGGTTAACAAGGCTGTAAATCTTGGCAGGAATAGAAAGCCTCATCTTTCTCCCACATAGCAGCCGGTGGTTTTGAACTGCCGACCTTGCAGTTACCAGCCCGTTGCATGGCCCACTGCGCCACCGGGGCCCTCAGCTACTGAAGAGCATGTAGACATGAGGGCTGAACCCACTCCCAATGGGGAGTGTCCACGGAGGGAATGAGGAGGACACGCCTTCTCTTAGTTTCTTGCATTTCATTCTGAGCCTTACAACACAGTAAGTACACAGGGGTGGCCTTCGACCCATCTGAGATGACAGAGTAGTGAGTGTATGACTAAAGAACGCAGGCTCCGGGCTTTTCTGCTCAGCCAAACAGCAGACCAGCCCATAAGGTGACCACCACCACCAGGAGCTACGCGCTCCTTAGAGCAGCCCACCCGCTGAGGTCCAGCGGGCAGCACTTGTCCAGGGGAACGCTCCGAAGGCAGAAGGGGCTGGGAGAGAAGGATGAGCGGAAACGGGAAACAGGGAAGTGGGAAGAGTGATGTTACCTGCAGTGGGGGCTGCGACCAATGTCAGGAAGCCAAAGGGGTGTGAATTGTGGGGTGGAAAACCACTTTCCCCCAAATCACAACGTAAGAGTTTAAATGTATGGAAGAACAGGGACTACTGCGCTGCAGGCAGCGTGATGTAGCCCAGGGCTGCGGAAATGGCCTTGACTTCATGCGCTACGTTCCTGTGGCTTGGAGTCTGACCCGCGGCGCTGAGGGGCAGGACGAGGCACCTG
>NW_022106463.1:9771189-9774750 GCF_000313985.2 Echinops telfairi | reverse complement strand
AACCATGTCCTGGGGGAGTCGGGGATCCTTAGGAATCTAAGATGGTGTCAGTAGTCACCTAGAAGTTTCTGGGGTGGTCAATGTAGATACCCTCTAGAACAGTGATTCTCAACTTCCCTAATGCTGTGACCCTTTAATACAGTTCCTCATGTTGTGGTGACACCCCCCCAACCATAAAATTATTTTCATTGCTACTTCATAAGTAAAATTTTGCTACTGTTATGAATGGGGCGACCCTTGAGAAAGGGTTGTTTGACCCCCAAAGGGGTTGAGACCTGCTGCTCTAGAATCTAAGATGTTAGCAATCATCTAGAAGTTTCTGGGGCTGGTGGATCCAGATAGCCTCTAGAATCTAAGGTGCCTGATAAGCATCTTGATCGGGTGGGGCAGAGGGCTGCCCTCTGCATGCTATGAACATGCAAACCTGAGATCAGAGGGCCTGTGGCTCCTCTCCCATCCAGATCCCCAAAGCATGCCGTTCTGGTCGGCTTCCTGCCAGCTCCGAGGGGGTTGGGTGGTGGGAGTGCGGGGGTGGTGGGCCCTGAGAGACAGCAAGCCCAGACACCAGACATGCCATTCTGCCAGTTAAGCCCGGGGTGGACGTGATAATGCTGGCCTGGCGGTGAAAGACACTGTGTGACTGTGTGCATTTCGCCTTCCCCTCGCAGAAGGAACGTTCACGGGGTGCCCAGGGAGAAAATCCAGCGCATGAAAGAGCGGTATGAACATGGGGTGACCTTCCTGAGAGTGCTGCACGCAGAGAAACCGAGCAGAGGGCACCAGAGCCAGGACCAGATGGCTGAGTCCCCACCCGACAGTGGTGGGCACTGGCACACCTGCGCAGAGCTGCCTGGCCAGAGGGGTCATGGTGGCATAGCCCACGAGCGCGCCTTCAGCAGGAGGGGCGGCTACCAGCCGCGGTATTAGTCCCCTCCCACATTCAGAATTGCCCGCCACCCATGTGTCCCTGTTGCTCCTGAGCCGTAACTCCAGCATCGGTCAGAATCCCAGGCGCTTTCCAAACGTCCTTGCGGTCATCACCCTCGGCCAGCCTCTGGTCCAGCGCTCCTGTGGGCGCGGGATGAGGCGGGGGTGCCCGCAGGCTGGATGAAACAAAGCCCCCTTCGTGAGGGAAACCCTGAGATGATCCCGAGATGGATCCAATGGCTGGTTTTTAAAATCACTTGAGTCATTCCTTCCAAAAATTGTTTTATGCAGGCAGGCTTGCATCACAACAGTTAATGCTGTTGGACCAAAGGACACAGACACACCCAAACTCAAGCCCACGTTTAGAGGCAATGGTGGCGCCTAGTGAGTGTTTTATATAAGACCTAGTGGCATAGTGGGTTACGCCATTGGGCTGCCAAACCACAAGGTCAGCAGTTTAAGACCATTAGCTGCTCCGCTGGAGAAAGATGGGCTTTCCACTCCTGTAGGTATGTACAGTCTGGGATACTTAAAGAAGCAATTCTCTTCTGCCCCCGAGGGTGGTTGTGAGTGAGAATTGAATCTGTGACTTTGAGGACAAGGTAGAACTGCCTCGTAAGGCTCCCAACATTGCAAAGGCGCAGATGGCTTCATCCTTCCCTGCTGGCGGGTTTGAACTACCGGTCTTTGAGCTGACAGCCAAGCGCTTTCCCCACAGTGCCACCAGGGCATCCTTGCCAAACAGCAGTAATTAACACACCAGATGTCACTTTAAATGACTTAATTTTCCTCAGTAGTTTGACTATTAAAAAAAGGACATGTCTTAGAAAATAGTACTAACTTCACCCTGACCCCGAGTGTGTTTACACTCTGTTGTATACTTCCTGGTGTCTTCACTTTAAAAGTAAATTTCTAGGAAGCTTAGAGGTGGCAGTTTGTCTCCATGGGAAGAGGAGGGCGAGAACCACAGCACACCTGATAGGATGTTGTCTTTGAACACATGCAGACGCTGTTGAATCGGCGCCTATTTTGCTGTGTACATTCTCAACCACGGGAAAGGAAATTGGCTGCTACTCAGTGCACCTCACTGCCATTGAGTCGCTTCTGGCTCACCGACCCTGAGACAGGGCACAACTGCCCTGTGGGTCTCCAAGACGGTCGGTCTTTACGAGTGGGCAGCCTCTTGTTTCTCCCATGTTACTCAGCTGGTGTGAGTAAGACAGACGTGTCTTCTCAAGCATCCATCTTTGGAAGGAAAACTGAAACGATTTATTATTTTTTTTAAAGTAACTGGTTAGCAGCTACGTTTGGCAACAAGGAGTCGGCATCCCAGGATGTGGGTCATGGAGCCAGTGGCTGTCCGGCCAGTCCCTGCTCCTGGCTCCCGTGTGTGGGAGGAGTCACACCCACAGGGCTTTCAGTGCTGTGGTCACTTTCTCCAGAAGTAGATCGCCGGGCCTTTCTTCCAGGGAGCCTCTCGGTAGACCTGGAACTCTCAGTCCAGTGAGTGCTCAACCACCGTCCCCCAAACCTTGTTCGCTGTCATATGCAGTGTTGTTGGTAATTTTACGTGGCCTTAGTTAAGACAATGAAATTCTGCCACAAGTCTAGTGTTCCCAGTCGGGATGTCTGAAGCTGTTCAAGTCCCGTGGGGTTGGATCAAAGCAACGTGGACACTGTGACAGAAGGGGCCCCGTGGGTGTGCCATTGCTTTCTTGTTGGCCAGCAGCTGCTCTCTGATGCTCTGTGGAGCATTAGTTCAGGGCCCCATATCATGGTGCTTTGATGGTTATTAAAAATGATATATTACTATTTTATGCATTTGTTTTTTTAATCAGTGTCGTCATTAGGTGCTGCAGGTGGTTCTTACGAGACTGAAGCACTGCCGGTCCTGCGCCACCGCACCACCGTCCCTTTGCTTGAGCCCACTGTCGCCGTTGCTGTGTCCATCCATCTCCTCGAGGGTCTTTTCCACTGCCCTTCTACTTTGTTGATCGTGTCCCTCTCCAGGGACTGGTGTCTCCTGACAGATCCATAGTATGTGAGATGAAGTCTTGCCATCTCTGCTGCTAAGAAGCAGTCTGGTTATACTTCTAAGAAGGATGTGCTTTAATCAATAATACATATTTAAAAACAATAACCAAAAAAAGGTAATCAACCAGACAAGAACCAATTTCTTGGTCCAAATTTTGAGTCCCAGTTTGGTCAAGAATAAGCCTAAGCCTCAAGCTCACAGACCTGTCTGTGCCTACGCAGGCGGGGCGCATGGGTGTCCTCAAGGGTCCAGCTGTCTTTCCTCCTAATGACCTGGGCCGTGTGGGAAAGTACCAGGTGCTCTGCTGTTTCGTATGTGTGTCTAACAGGTGTATAAAAACAGGCTCAAGTGGACAGTCAGGTAAGTCACACTGACGGCTTTGACTTTTCATTGTTCGCCATGTGGCAGACCCTGGGGACTGTGATCGTTCAGCTACCACCTCCGAGGGGATAACGTGCCCACACGAGTTTCCTGCTTTGAGCACACAGCACGGGAGCATGTGTCCCTGAGCTCCAGGAGGGGCTTCTACAAGTACCAGAATGAAAAGATCATGGAATTTTCCCAGACTTTTTGAAGCCCCCAGTAGGGGTCTGAATGAA
>NW_022106463.1:9763272-9770187 GCF_000313985.2 Echinops telfairi | reverse complement strand
ATTTCCTGGGAGCTCGGGCATGGGGCCAGGTTGCTGCAGCCCTGGGGAGGCCTCTGGCCAAAGAGGCGTTGTCCGAGCGGACTGGGAGACACACACGAGTGGGTTTCTCCTGCTGGGCCACACAAAAGGGCCTGGGTGTTTATCAGTGCAAGTTCTTCGTCAGCAATGGAATCGCTTTCCACCAGCAAAGTGTCCTTGGCTTTCCCCAGTGCGGTTGTCTTCTGAGGAGAAGCTGAAGCTCTGGTTCCCAGTCGTGCTCCGTGGGCAGTGCCGCACCTCCGAGGTGGACGGAACGCCTTCTGTGCCGCGCGAGAGACAGAAGTGCAGACAGGGCTGACAGGCGGGGGTGCAGGCAGGCGGCTCAGGAAATCCAAGGCCCTTCTCTTTCTGGCCGTCTTCGGGTCACTGCCGCCGTCCTCAACTCCCCCACAGGATGTCGCAGTCTTCTGGGCAGAGACGGGCATAGGAAGAGACGTCCCTTTTGACTACAAAGTGAGAGAAAGTTGGACAATCCCATGAGCACAAGGCAGCTAATAAAACCACAGTAAGAAGGAGCCCGTGACAACTGTTTGCTACAGCTACCTCTGAAATGAAATCAAGCAAACTCGTCACCAGGTATCTCCAGTCACACACCACACACATCCATCCTTCTTCAGGAATATCCAGTCACACAACACATGTTCTCACCCCTCAAGGCCTAGAGACGTTGACACCTCTGTCCAGAAAAAAACCTTTTTTTGCACCAGACAACAAGAAAATGAGAATCACAAAAGAAAAAGGAGGATAGACTCTCATCAAAACAAATGACACAAGGAGGCCTGGTGGATCTGCCGATTCACCACCGTGCCTCTCACCACAAGGTGGAGGTTTGCACCCACCAGTCCACAAGAGAAGGGGAAGCTGCCTGCCCAGTTCCTGCTCCGGGACACTGGCTAACTGTGCGGCTGCCTGCTTTCCTCTAGCCCTCCGACCCCAGAGACTGCGGGAGGGGTCAGCGAGGAAACACAGCAAGGGGGGCTGCCTGAGAAGGGGAATCAGTCCACTGAGCTTGATTCGTAGTCAGTGGCCACAGTATCTGCTGTTTGAAGAGGGAAACCGCTCATTGTATTGTACGAGGGGCTTGAAAAAAGTTGTGGAAGAAGGAAACGAAGAGTGGGATGTTCCCACAAACGGTTTGCGGCCTCCTTGCATGGAACAGCGCGGAGCGCACACGCGCGGTGGTGTAGTGGGAGTGTTGCTGGTAACACTGGGCTCCAGTGTTGCAGCCTTGCTGTTTCTATTGGGGGCCACACCCACCCAAGCACGCGGTCTCAGCCGACTTTAACCACACTTCCCTGTGCTCAGCAGGCAGAGACCACACGACTCACGAGAAATGAGTGCTGGGCACTGGGGGCCGAGGGGCCTTTTGATGGGGTGGACCACTCGGGGCCCCTCGCTTCAAGGAGCAGCAGCAGCTTCTGCTTGGCCTCGCCGCACCACGCGCTGGCGTCCTAGGGAAGCAAATGGAGAGTGCTGCGCACATACGGCAGAACTGCCCACCATGTTTCCTGAGAGGGTCTGCAGGGAGTCAGGACGGAAACAACACGTCAACCTGAGCCAAACAAAGAAGCCCCCACACCTGAGGGCAACTGTCCATCGGCAGACCTGGTGGCCAGGACTTGGGGGTTAAAGTTGCCGGACGGGGCTCTGGTGGCACAGTGGGTAAGGGTCAGCTGCTGGCCACAGGATCAATGGCTCAAACCCACCAGCCACTGCAGGACAAGACCATCTGCTTCCATAAGATGGACAGCCTCGGACCCCGTGGGCAGGGGCAGCTCTACTCCGTCTGCAGGACGGCTGTGAGTGGGAATGGCTCCACACAGCGGGGCTTCCTCTCTGGGCGCAGCTGCACATCACTGAGGAGCCAGCTTGCAGCAGTCAGACGGTGGGGGTGGGGAGTGCTGCTTCCCAGACCGGGCACCCTCTCTGCTAAGTGCCTCAGGCTACGATGGCCTATTGTACAAGGTGCTCCTAAAAGGTCGTGGAAGTGGGATTCTCCCAGTCCTTTTTAAAGCCCCTTTTGTGTATCAATGCAATGTGAGACGCAGGCTGGATCCAGGGGACTAAGTAGTGTCAGAGCAAAGATGGGTCAGAAGTGGTCTGGAGTCCTGGCTGGAGTCCAGTGAAGTCCTGTGCTCAACTTCCCAGGCTCTGCACCGTCAGCTGCTCTGTGCCTAGCTGCCAGCTCCACTGGCCCTCGCACATCCCCACCCAGGACCCTGTCTACCACAGCTCTCAGTTTCCATGGAATCATGGCCAACAGGGACAGGAGCAGGCCTCCCTCAGAGACATGGCCCACTACCCAGGCTTCAGAGCCACTACCTCAACCTCTGTCCAGACAGAAGTCCCGACAGGTGCGGTCACGCAATGCTCACCTCCACGGCGGCTTGCATCCTGTGGGATGCTTCCTGGAAGTGACTCTCCTTTGGGTTGGCAGAAAATGTGGAAAACTCGCCAGCAAATAAAGTTGGGATTCTCAACTTGGATTCTGGTCGCCATTGGAGGTTGCTGGCAGCGATCAATATGGGTGGCTTAATGGTGTCTTCGTTAAGGTCGACCCAGAACTTTATCGCCAACAGGTTATGGTGCTCATCGGACACATAGACCATGGGGGCAAGACCTAGGTGGGGACAGACATGGTGTCCCATTACAAATGTGCTGGATGGTTTTAGCCACGCCTGCAGGTGACAAACACACGAACAGAAGGCAGAGAAACCACCAGCAGTGTGCATGGACAGCACTCTCCCTCACAGCCTGCAGGGGATCCGTGGCAGCCCCTCACCATCCACACGTGCGCTCACCTCTCCAGCCAGCAGTGCGTCCTCGGGACTCTACTAACTTCAAGGCAGGTCAGTGGTTACTTGAGGGAGAAAGTCAAGGCAGTCTACTCCCATAAAGAGTTACAGTCTTGGGGGAGGGGGTGCAGTGGTGGCAGGGGGAAGAGAAGACAATGTCAAGGAGTCCACGTGGAAAAGAAATGTCTGGAAACTGATAGTGGGAGAAAATGTACAATTCTCCTGGATGTGAATGAACTGTGCAATGATGTATGTGTAAATTCCTAATGAAGAATAACAACAGGGTTGCTATGAGCTAGAATCCATTTGACACAGTCGGGTGGGTAACAGGCCCTGAATTGTCCTAGTACTCTACAAGGAGGCCTACAAAGTTGGTGGAGAAATGGAATGAAAAGAGAATGGCTTCCCTCCCAGGAACTCTCAAAGCCCTCGGATCAGTCCGTCAAGGCAGCTATTTGTCCTGCGTGTGCTCTCTCTGCCCCACAAGGTACGCTCCGGGCGGGGGACTGCCGTCTGCTGTGTTCAGTCACGCACCCAGCACTTAGAAGAGTGCCTGTACTCACAAGCGCAGACAAACATTGGTTAGACAGAAGTCACATTCGCAGTTTCAGTGGTGAGAGCACCAAGCTGCGAATCAAAAGGTCAGTGGTTCAAACCCATCAGCTACTTCACGGGGAAGAGGCATGGCCGTCTGCTTCTGTGCTGTGTTCCACCTTGGAAACCCGTGAGGGAGTCTACTCTGCCCGCGGGGGGCCCCTGTGAATCGAAATTGATTAAATGACAGTGGGTTACCCTACACATGCGCTATAGAGACTAGGAGGGGCTTCAAACAGTTCATGGAAAAATTCCATTATCGTTCATTTCCATTTTCCCATGAACCGTTTGAAGCCCCCGCGTGGATCTCATACATGCAATGTCACTCACACATGGAGGGTCACACAAGTGTCAGACACATGCGCAGGGATGTGCCAAGGCAACAAGGCAGCACCGGCGCACACGGCAGCCCGGGCACACATGAGCAAGGAAAGCCGGTCCTTGAGCAAGTCGACCCTGGCTCTGGTGGCCCTGGTCAGAGGAGGACCACGCCCCACAGGGTCTCAGTGCTGCTTGGGGAAGCCGCTAGTCAGGCCTTTCTTCCAATGCCTCTCTGGGTGGATCTGAGTCACCCCTCTAGGTTCGCAGCCAAGTGTCTGTGCCATCCAGGAACTCCTAGCTGAACGTCAGGAAGTAACATGGAGAGGCCATGCACTTCCAAGGAATGAGGAGGGGTGATGGCACACAGCAGGCGTTACCTGTCGTTTTTACCACAGAAACCACAAATCCCATGAGGTCCACCTCAGAGCAAGGGGGCTGGAAGTTGGGGTCCAACAACCGGTGGAAGTCGAGGGGCTCGCGTGGCTGGTACACCTGGGACAGGATCTCCTCTGAAGCCTACAGGACAGACAGACAGAGTTGTAAGGAAGTGCAGGCTCCGCAGACAAGCGTGCGTTCGCTGGGAGAGAAGAGGGGCGACCGGCAGGTGTACCGGCAAAGGCTGATATTGGGTCTTCTTGGTGGCTGTCAGCTGCACGGTGCCCTTCCCGGCTTTCCTCTTGGCTGCTGCCACCGTGAGATGGAAGATGCGGCACCGTGTACCCTCGGTCAGCATGGAGAACAGCTCTGACGATGGGCGCCAGACACTCAGCACAACTGCTCAATGGACACACGAGAGAACCAGCCGATACTTGTCGGTCACAGTACTCGTCCAAAGTGGCAGGTCTCCTCGCAGCACAGCAAGGACCGTGCTGTCACTTGGGGGACACACTCAGAACCTCACAATCTCACTAGCATTTGTAATCACCTTATTCACAGGAAAGGCATTTAACTTAATAAAACTGATAAACAAGTTCACACTGACCCGAGTCCTTTTCTTTCTTCTGATAGTTGGTGACCCGCAGCTTCCACATGGTGGTGACGTCCCTCGATAAGTCCTGTACCTCAGCCTCCACCGACTCCACGGCCCTCTGGAACTCCAGCTGGACCTGTGCCTGCCTCTTGTCGCTCAGCAGCTGCCTGTGGGCGCTCAAGGCTCTGCGCTGCTCGTCACTCAAGTGACCCTGTAGCAAAGTATGCAGGTGGCAGTGCTGGGATGCCCGCAAACAGAACCCAACAGGTGTCTTGGCGATGGGCTCGGCTCATAGTAAAGGAGGAGCAGACATACAGAACTGAGCTCACTGGAAAGGCTGCCAAGTAAAAAGATCTCAGCATCTCAAACAGAAGCACTGAGCTTAAATGTTTACCATACTGCCCAACGGATGCTCATAGGTACCTTAAACTGTCCACTGATCCTTGGGACACACTTCCCTAGGGTCAACAAACCAATGGCCCCGCCTGCTGGCACGCTGGTTCTGACTCAGGTGGCTGTCGGACAGAGCAGAGTTGCTCCATGGGGGTCCCAGGCTGCCTTCTTTCCAGGAGCTGGTGGGCACTCAGCACGGACCACGATGGCTGTCATTCTGGGGGCACTGGCTCTAAACGTGCCCCCAGGGCTCCAGGCCAGTGTCTGCTGTTGACTGTCACTGGAGTCAGTTCTGACTCTTACTCTGTAGTCACTTTTCCAGAAAGCTAAGCTGTCTGCTGCTAAGACTTGCCGAGTCATCAAATAAATGAAATCAACACCAAACGAAAACCGAAGGAAACCTGCTGCCCTCGAGTTGATTCGGGTTTCTGAGACTCAGTCTTTCTTTGAGCAGACAGAGAGTCTGCTTAGAGTGGCTGGTGGGTTTGAACTTCCAACCTCCTGGTAGTCGGCAGCCCAATGTCTAACCATAGTGCCAACAGGGTGCCTTTATTTTTCCTAAAATACTTCCCGTCTGTCTAGCAAACTAAGAGCAGGATTTTCATTACTTAAATTAGATACTCAGTTCGAAACAGGTGAGAGACAGGCAGTGAGCAAGCTGGGAATAGAAAGCCCCCTGGTGAAGCTGAAGGCCACCTGCAGATGAGCCACCCCTGCTGCACCCTATCCCACTACCCACCACAGGTCCATCCGACAGGACATGCTTCTTTCAGCAGCAAGAAGCCGAATCAGTGACCCTTTCTGCAAGCTGTCCTTCAGAGGGAGCTGGCCAGAGCCTAACTTTGGGCACACAAAGGAGAAATGACCTTGTCCCCCAGCTGCCCCAAGTGATGGAACTCATGGTCAAGGAACCAAAATTTGCAGGAATTCTGTGCTATTTGGACCTACTTCCAATGCCAAAGGTCTGAGGCCCCATCGGGCCAAGATCTAACCCAGCTCCTAATGAAAACCACAACACCTCCTAGAGAAGCATCCTTTCCTACAAATATGTTGTGACTGCGCACAAATTCTTAATTCTCAACTTTCCTGTAAGTGCCTCCTCATCTCTCTGGGAGAGGCCGTCTCCTTTACCAAGGAAAAATCTCGCCAGCTCCCTGCTAGCAGAGGAAACCTGCTGGCACGTGCTTCATAGGGTGCGTGCCATCTCTGTGATCAGGAGACAAGAGGACTGCTTGACTCTGTGGGAAGCTGCCCAAGGGACTGCCCCCTGCCCAGTAACAAGATGCCTAAAATTTTATTTTAGGTGGTAGTTTATCTTAATCTATGGAATAATGCTCTGATACAGTGACTAATATTTACATGGAACTTAAAAAAAACAAAACATTTTATTGGGGCTCTTAACAGTTCGTATAACATTCCATACATCAACTGCATCAAACACATTTGTACATATGTTGCCATCATTTCCAAAACATTTTCTATTTAAGCCTTGGTATCAGCTCCTCTTTTTTATTCCTCCCTTCCCCACCCTCGTGAATCATTGATCATTTATATATTATTATTATTCTGTATCTTACACTGGCTGATGTATCCCTTCACCCACATTTCTGTTATTCATCCCCTTTGGGGAGTATGGAACACAGTGGGGCGTGCACTATACACCCAACTTTGTGATGGGTTCCCCTTTCTCCTCCTTCTTCCTCCCCAACCAACCCCCTACCCTCAGTACATCAGTACTCCCACAACTGCTCCTGAGGGGTTTATCTGTCCTGAATTCCATGTGTGGAGGGCTCTTATCTGTCC
>NW_022106463.1:9725676-9762324 GCF_000313985.2 Echinops telfairi | reverse complement strand
CACAAAATTAAAAACACGGAAGTTCAGAGAACAGGGGCAAAGGCACCCAAGTCACATCATTAGAAACCACTCATCTGTTTATAGTTCTCTGGGAAAACCTGAGACTCACATGCTAACAGCTACACTGTAGCTAGAAGTACGAACATCGGAGCTAGCGATAACTTTAAGCACATGAAATATTATGAATTTCATTCCCCCACAGATGTAGCGAACAGGAAGTTAATTAATATAGAAAATCCTAAGGAAATGCAGAAAAACCTAAAATCTTCCATCAATTATAAGTTTTTAAAAAGTAGATTTAACAAAGTAAATGCTATGTTCAGTCAACATAAAAACATTGGATGACTTTTATCATGAAAATTTATGTGTCTATCTCATTACCAGAGATAAACAGAGCAAACAAGAGCTTGAAAGGCTGGTCAACACCAACGACTGCTGGAGACTTGCTCACGAAGACAAGACTCATACACAGCTGTTGGAAAGAACTGAACTTTAAAAATGACGACATCAAATGCTGGTGAGGACATGGAGCAACGGGACTCTCAGGCGGGAATGAACACAGTGCAGGGGGGGGCGGGGGCAGGGGGCAGTGTCTCACAGGGGCCGGGACACACTGACCACCGGTGCAACCACCGCGCTCCACGGTGTTCACACAGGTGACTTGTAAACTTCTGTGTGGAGCTACCCCTACCCGTGCCTATTTATAGCAGCTTTACTCATAGTCGCCCAAGCTGGAGGCCACCTAGACGTCCTTCAAAGGGTGAGCAGTAGCTGAGGAAATTGTGCCACAGCCTACAAAGGAGGATTATTTAGTGACTAAAAAATTTTTTTCTTTCAATCAAGCTACTGAAATACTCGGAGAAACCTTAAATACACAATATGAGTGAAAGAAGCCCGTCTGAGAAAGTTCCCAACAGACACAGATGACGACCAGTGGGTGTTGGGGTCTAGTGTGAGCAGGGAGGGCAGTGGCACCACTATGCAGAAAAGAACGGAATCTCCCCACAGATTTTACAGCCCCCACCCCCAGCTGCGTCACCTTCCTGCTCTTCCAGCTCTGCCTGCACCCTCGTGAGCAGGGCTTCCAGCCTCTTCTGTCGGGCCTCAGCATGCCGTGCTGCTTCCTTCTCTTCTGTTCTTTCGTCTCGAAATACATACAGTCCGGACGGCGTCTTCTCCACCCACTGCAATGGAGGGACAGTCAACATAGCTGCCTGAAGAAAATGACCTGCAGAGCCCCTCGGCCCCGTCATACCTGTACAGGGTACACTCTCTGCACCACCACGTCAACACAGCCGACGTTGCCGCCATCACTGAACAGAGAGGACAAGGGCAGAGAAAATGGTCGGGGATCCTGGAAGAAGCCGAGTCTGGTATACCAGCGAGCCAGCCGTGTGCTGTTAGCAGAGATCTGGAAAAATTAAAGAACAAATCAGCTTAGAAACCAAATATTTAATTCTGACAGGCATCATAAGATTTTTCATGTTATGATGGGATGGTTTCAAAATATTCGCTTCCAAATTTGAGTGGATTCAAGTAAATAATGAATTGGTTCCTAAAATGAAGAGTACCCCCGGGGCAATATCAACCCGCCCACCCCCCATGCTTCATTAGAGTCACCGCAGGGAACAACAGGTCCCACTCACTCTCAACACAGAGACGGGGGTGGGGGTGGGGGCGGTGAGCAGAGGAAGGAGGATCCCGAAAAGGGAACAGCTGAGATGGAACAATGAGATTGTTGATACAGTGTGAAAAATATGACCAAGTCACTGGTCTGTGTACAAACGGTTACATGGCAGCCTCATGTGCTGTTTCTACCAGGACTACAACCACAAAAGGGTTTTCAACATTTCTCAAGGAGGGTGGGGGAAGCCAAAGTGGCATCACCGTGGCCACTCGCTGCGCTGCTAACTGCCAGTGAAGATGCACTTCTGTCAGGGTGGAAGACAGAGGGAGCGATCTCAGAAGGGAGGGGAAGACACTGCCACCGACCAATACACAGGAAGAGAGGAGACACTTAGATGGGTCAATCGAGGAGCCCTACCGCCCGAGAAAAACGAGAGCGAGGGGACAGTCAGAGAATGACCGCACTCCAGCCCCCACAGCTCACGAGGGAGCCAGCGTCTCGGCTGGAAGGGACAAACAAGGCCCGAGCCATAGAACTTTACCAGAAAACTTTGTTCTAGGCCCAGGAGACAGAAAGGGCTTACAGACTGCTTTACATGGGGACACAAAACAAAGGGCTGGGAATGTGCGCACAACCAAACTCAGCAGACTCGAAGTCACAGCTGGAGGAGATTAGAGAAAATGTCTTTCAACAACTGGAAGCTCAGCTTTTCAGAGTCAAATTCGATACTGCACTGACCCACGGGAAGGACACAAAGGGTAACACACTTCCTCTCTCAAGATGCCTGGGGGACCATGTGCCAAGGAGCAGGTCAAGCAAGACAAAAGGCATTTGGAGGAAGTGGGCTTCCACAACAGCAAAGAGCGAGACAGTGTAGGATACAGAATGGGGCAGGAGCCGGGAAAGGCCCAGGAGCTCTCCGAGACAAAGACAGGAAATGGACAAGGGAGGAATCTCATAGATCCTGAGTGGGAACAAGCTAGCAGCAAGGATGCAGAAAATCAAGAAAAACGAAGAAGTGAAGCAGTTAATGACTCCAGCGGGTAGGAGCTGGGGAGGGCTGGAAATGCAATCATAACACAGTGAGCTCAGCTGCAAGCAGCAGTTTTCCTTGTCATTATACTGTGACTGTGAGCATGGTGCAGGGCTGGGCAGTGTTTTAGGTGGGACCCGATGGCACTTGACAACTACTTGGTTTTGGTAAAACAAAAATGACAAGAGCCACCTGGGTAGCCTAAGCAACACTGAGCAAAAGCCAGTCTCAGTGAATATGTTCAGCTATATGCTACGCAGCAGACACCACTGGAGGTTAAATAACTCTATCTTAAAATGTTTGATTCCTAATATATTTTCCCAAATCACTGATCTAAATTCTCTTTTAGATAAATTTAGATCTATGATCTAAATCTCTATGAGACACCGCAAAATGAATCGTAATATGCATTATTATTAATTTCTGAGAGCAACACTGCAGACCCACATGGCGATGTCCTGGTGCGCAGGCTGGGTGAACTGTCTAGCGGAGCGGTGCATTGTAATGCGATGTTCATGAGGGCCTGCAACCAACCCTGCAGTCACTCTGGCACAGGGACCCACAGAGCACTGTCATGAGAACAAGATGGCAGCGTGAGCTATGCATACAAGTGGAACCTGGGCCAGGTTTACTCCTGCCTTCCTCTTGTGATGGCTGCCACCTCTCCCATAAACAGGAGAAACGTTTTTAATTGAATAAAGAATTTACTTTTAACACTAAGGTTTTGTTTTAAAACAAACAGACAACACAGTCGTGGCTGCTGTGTGGATTCTGTTCATAGAGACCCTCCAGGAAGGTCCATCTGCACGGAGCAGACAGCCTCACCTTTCTCCCACGGAGCGATGGCTGGGTTCTAACTGCTGACCCACCTGGTGGTTAGCAGAAAGTTGATAGAAAGCATAGCTTCCTTAGAAGCCACATGGGTGCGCCTGCAGCTTGGGATGGGAAGCCCTCTGGAAGGTCCCTGACTGGAGTGTCCTGGCTCACCTTGAGCAGGAGAGAGGCTGGGGCTTCAAGAGGAGGACAGGCATCCTGAGCGCCCACCAGCTCTGCTCCGTGTGTGATGATCTTGTGGCCCACTGCCAGCCGGCCTGTCTTCAGGAGGGCAGAGAGGGGCGGGTCGAGCTGGGCTCTGAGCGCGTACCAGCCGTCGGTCAGCTCCAGGACGGCCCTGCCCCGGGCATCTGCAAGCCTGGTCTCACCACTCGCTGGCTCAGCAGGAAGCGGGCTGGGCGAGACCACTTCTGAGACGCACAGAACCAGCGTTCTGGCAGAGGTGTCGTCCCTCTCGGTTATCTTCCGTATAGCCGACCTGCCGCTTCTGTCGACCTCCACGTCATAGCTGGGGAGAGAAGACGTGTGGCTCAGGGACGCCAGCCACATCTAATTCACTGGAAAGGGCAGTGAAGACCGAGAATGGAAATGACATCTTTGTCAGACAAAAGCTGAGATGGAAGACCATGGGGTTGAGAACAAGGACAGTGTGAGAGCACTTCATTACGAGGCACTGACCACAGGGCCGCATTAGTGACTCACACCCTTCTCAGACGCTCAGAGGGGAAGCGAGAGCTGAGTGAGTGGAGATGCTCAGTGGGGAGGGTGACTCGGGGTCACCAGCATCGACTGCTGAGTGTCCCTGATGACACAGCTGGAGGGATGTGGGGGTAGGACGGGCACTGGGCACTTGCCGGTACTTTAGCTGGAGCAGCACTCTCTCAGGGTGCAAGCATCTGCTGGCAAATTCCTTGGGGAAGGAGACCTCCATGGCCGCCAGCTTCCACACGATCCATCTGTAGTGGTTGGAGACCCAGGCTTGAGAAATAAGCTGTGGGTCCACGCCAGGGGTGTCACACAGAGCCCTGCAGAGAGAGGAGGAGGACACAACACAAAGCACATCAGGCGACTGTGAACTGAGTGATGAGGAGCTGCCTCCCCCTGCCCCCCACTTCCCGTACCACACAGACCACCCCTACAGGGCACGAAGCCAAGTTCCTCCACACCACTGGTTTTCAGAAAGTGATCTAGTGTGTGCCAACAATTCCCTTGAGCACATTTATCAAGATGACAATTCCAGCGCATGCAGACTTACTCCTGGAAAAGGAGAGTCTTCATTAAAAATTGGATTTTTTAAGGAATTAAGATGATTTGTAGATGCTGGCACTGCATGTTCCCTCTCCAGGGCTTGGCCTCTTGGGCCACCTCTTCCTCACCTCCCTGGGGCCTCTGGGGCCGCCACGCACACACAGTCACTGCGCACTGGCATTCTGCCATCTCTGTGACGGAGGGCAACGCTTGCTTCCCTCTCCTGTGCCCTGTGGACCCTGATCCCCGTCCCACCCCCCACCCCCCCAATACCAGGTGTGCTGGGGCCCCTCCCCGGGGCTCATCAACAGGACGCCTCCCTCCCTGGCCACGTTCTCTATGGACCCAGCTCACGGTACCTATGTTCATGGTACTCATCACCTTCTAGGAACCCAGACCCAGTCCTTTCTGACTCAGTGACCTGCCCCAAAGGGGCAGCTCCATGGTGCAGCTCCACAGGTACTGACAGCTCCACTGTTTGCCCTCAGAGTAGCTGGTGGACACAAACCATCCTCAATACTTAACTCACGGCACCACCAACGGCTCCTGTCACCCTCTCCACACTTTATGTAACTATTTTGTTCACTTTCTGCTGCTCCCCACTCTCAGCCCGCAGCTTCCGGGGCTGGTCCTGCTCCAGGCGCCCCGCGCCCCACCCTGCAGGAGAGCTGTGCTGTTCCACAGGGGTTTCCAGAAGCCAACGGCCAGGCCTCTCTTCACAGGCACCTCTGGTGGACTGAAACCCCCAACCTTTCCGTTAGCAGTGGGGTGCCCAGGGACCCAGCCCTCCTGCCCCACACTGGAATGCAGGGTCCATCAGGCCAGGGGCTTTCCTGAGCGTGGTGGCTTTGGTACGCATAGCACATGGAGCAGTCCCTGGCTGGGACAAATGGTTAACACTCTCGGCTGCCAACTGAAAGACAAAAGGGTGCCAACCACAAAGAGGGGTCTTGGAAGAAAGGCCTGGAGAGCGATTTCTGAAAATAAACAAACAAAACCACAAAAAAACCGCCGGAAAACCCAAGGGGCCGACCGAAACAACCCCCAACCAACCCCAACGAACAGGAGGGACTGAGCCACTGGGCTGGAGGTCTAGGGGTCACCATCCAGGTTAACTCCCCAAAAGACGATGGTCTACATTAGGGGAAGGGGAGCTTTCTTCGGCCTAGGGCCATTTGGATATTCACAACATCATCCACAGGCCACACAGAATGATCAGCTTAAGCATTAGCCCACTCTATCTGTCACGCAGTTAATGACCTCAGCCCCCTGCGAGCTATGTGCTGTTACCGAGGGTTTCATGGGCCCTCTAGGAGGTTGGGGTGGAGCACATGAATGAAGAAAATGTCCTAGAATTGACTGTGGTGACAACTGCAAAAACTCTTTTAAAATATATTTAAACCACTGAGTTGTGTGGTATGTAAATTATATCAATAAAATTTGTAAAAACAGTTTTACTGGCACTTCGTCCACGAGCATAAAACAGTTCCATCATATCAAAAAGACCTGCACCGTCCGCACCGCCGTTTCAGAACATTTTCTTCTTCCTTGTCCTCACTGTTATTCGTGTCACTGTTTTCCTTCAATTGAGGCAAAAACATACAAAACTACACATTCTCCAAGTCAGCAACTTCCACCTGCACAGCTCTGTGCCACTGACTGTGCTCTTCATGTGGCACATGCGTGATCGGTGTCAACAGCACTGTTTAGATTCTGACGAGGAGATGGCATTGGCCTCAGAGCGGCCTATGGGAGCCCCGTCCCCTGGGTGGCTGTGAGCGGGCAGCCATGCCACATCAACAGGAGCATCCTGAAGACCAGATGGTGGCATGGTTTGGGGGGCGGAAGGAGGAACAGGACCACAGGGCCAAGCCAAACCCAACATTCCTCACCAGTCTTCATTTTGTAAACACAACAGAAAATTGTCCCGAGTTAAGAAAAAACCTCAGTGCATTAATTCCAAGACAAATCATAATTCACCTTTTAAAAGATCTCAACAGACTGCTTCTTGCCCATCACGCATTGGAGATGACAGGATGTCTACAAAGTTCGACTCACATCATTTTTTTTAGCTCAAAAGCACTAGTGGAAGATTGGTGTTGTAGCTACATAATTCGGTGTCAACATCAAGTGTAGGGGTGGATTCTAGCCTGTCAACCAAGTCACAGCCTGATGGTGCCTCCTTGTGGGCACGACCTCCTCATAAAGAGGGTCCTATAAGCCGGCCCTCCACCCCCCATTTCAGCTTCACCTTCCTGTGGGCGAGCCACTGAGACGCACCCAGGACTCATCAGAGCCCTGGAGGCGCATCCACCGCCATTGGATCCACGGCCTTTTCAGCCACTGGCTTGTGCTCTTCGTGCATTCTGCATCATTGCTTGTGGCTGTGTGAGTCTGAAGAGGGATGTATGGACTAGTACTGGAGGGGCTGGGATCTTCTCCTGATATATAACTACTTCTTGATCTAAAAGCTCTGTCTTACACATACGAGTATCCCTGGATTTGTTTCTCTAGTCATCCTGGACTAACACAAGAGGACAGAGGGAGGGGTGGGGTGGGCTATCTCGAGCACACCTACCTGTAGAATTCTTCTTTTCCAGCATGTCCGCTGTTGGAGGGGATGAGCCACCCACCATCAGCCAGCTGGATTCCCTTTCCAGCCCAGGCTTCCTTTCCAAAATAGTCCTGAGCACGAAACCGAAAGGCTGCAGCATTCCTGCTGCTGATCTGTGCACAGTGCGTAGGGACGCCGCACACATACAGCTGCTCAAAGAGAAGCAGAGGAAAGTTGGCGATGGGACGGAAAACAAAAACATCAAAGAACACAGACACATTCCATATGACAGAAACTCAGCTATAAAAGCCCAATAGAATTCACAAAGCATTTTTCATTTAAATATGAAAATACTACAAAATTATTTGTTAATGAAATTCAACGGACTTTCTTATCAATGAGTGGCAGCTTTTTCATTCCCTGGACTGCAGGTGCTTCCTGCTATCTCCATCAAGGGAAGCCATCGAAGGACAGAAACCAGACGGACAGTTTTAAGAGAAAACTTTCAAGTTCAAAAGCTTAGCAAGGAGAGGACAGTGAAGAGAAGAGTAGCAGTATCTTAGGGAGATCACTGTGGGGTGGCCCCCCCGGGGCTGGCCCTTTTCCAGGTGGGTGCTTATGTTTGCCTCAAGGGGCCCTGGTGCGCCAACCCAAAGGCCCTGTGATCTATCTGCTCCTATAAGGCTGACAGCCTCAGAAACTGTGAGGTGAACTGACTTAGTACCAACGTTCACTGGGCTCTCTCTATAAGCCCAAGATTCCCGTTCCTTTGTTCTGAGCTGGAAGGCAGCCAGAGTCCAGCTCCTGGCTTCAGAACCTTGGTTCTCCCATCCCTAGTTGGTGGACCTGGAAAACCAAAAATGAGCCTGCTCTGATTCTGAGATTCATTGATACAATGCCACACAACATAGTGGTGATTGCAGATTCCATACACATGTATTTTTAAGTTGTGGATTAGGTGTGGGTTTACATTTCAGATAATTAATTTTGTGCTCAACAACTTAAAACTAGCTATGAACACCCACCCCACACACATACCCTAATAGCTTGCCCTGCCCATCCCCCTCTGACATCTCACTCTCCCCTTCACCCAAGTTAACACCTGTCTACTGTGAGGCTTCCTGTGAGGGGACTGTAAGGATTAGAAGTGTGTCCAGTAGGTAAAGCAGTGACTATGTCATCCCTCATGCCTAAACCCCCTGTCACACTGGGTCTGCAAGAGCTGGTGCTTCAGAACGGAGTACGCTCGTGGAGGGCAGGGATGTGCTGACGGTGAAGCACTGCCTGGGGTAGAAGCAGGTGGGTAAATGCAGGCAGGGGTCCGCCTCTGACGTCCACCAGCCTCTAGCACAGGGAGCTCCGTCCTGCAGAGCTGCTGGGAGAGCTCAACTGCGGAGTGCCTAACCACTGCACCCCAGGGCTCCTTACTGTAATGATCTCCCATTCCTGCTGCCTCTATCACAGCCCGCAGCAAGCCCGTGGACGGAGTAGAACTGCTCCTGTGGGTTCCCACATTCATTTGGCCTACTGTCTCCTTTTCGGGGGGGTGGGGGTGGGGAAGGCTCTGTTGCGCCCTGGCAAGGAAAACCTTTTGTACTCTAGCCATCACCCAGGACATAGAGTAGGTGTCTGCTTTCGGTAGTCCCCCGGATTGTCCCAGCACCCCGGGGTTCACACTGTTGAGGTTCTGAAGGCCCTGTGGGCAGAGCATACCTGTTCTGGGGAACAGGCAGCAGGAGCCCGGCCTTCCACAGCTGCTCTGAGAGAGACTCTGGGCACGGAGGACGTTTTTGCCAGGTACAGGCTGCCTGGCTGAGGGCACACACGCTGCTGCTGTTTCATCCTGATCCGGGCCTCCTGGGCGTCTCGAGCGATCTGGAGACTCGCAAGGACATCTGTGAGAGAGTGAGCAGTCAGCCAACAACCGGGGACAGGAACCTGTCAGCCTAACTGGTGCCTGCTCTGTATTTTGCTCGCACACATCCATTTTCTTTCATTTGAAATGCCGCCTCCCCTTTTAAGGCTGCAGGGATGCAAAGAGTTTCCCAGCTTGTAAAGCTGGCTGAGGAATAAAAATAGATGAATGGTTTTTAGCTTAAACTTGGAAGAAGTAGTAGTAGTAGTAGCCCACCTAGCTGTCCTTAGCTTGTAGCTCGATGCTTACCTTCCACAAGCGGTTATTTTGGGAAACAGAATGTAACCTGGCTTTGGTCTTAGCAAAATCCTCAGCCTTGAGGAGATTCCGAGCTTATTGCATGAGAGAGATACCTAACCCAAAAAGCAGAATCTTAACACAGAAATTCTTATACAATACCTAACGGCTCTCCTTCATGCGTGCTGAAAGTGACGGCGGCAGCTTGACTGGAGTCCTTCTGGTCAAGTGGGTAGATTCCACCTCCACTCATGCTGGCACCGGCACCGGCACCAGGTACAGCCAAGTTCTTCTGTGGGTGCTCGTTTTCGTCCACATCGACATTCCCGGCAGCACACTGCTCCTTTTTTTGAAAATGTGCTTTCGTTTTGAAAGGTGGAACAAAGACTTTCACTGGTCTACCTGCACTAACTGCGGCTCTGGCTCCATCCCTTCCTGAAACAGGGGCTCGATGAAGCGGCTCTCCTGAAACGGATACACTGCTGGATGGCTTTTCCAAAGCTGAGTGTCCCAAAACATGGCTTCTGGGGAGAAACTGCTGCCCGGGTGCTGTAAAACTTGGGGTTCGGATTTCTGGCCGTTCTTTGGTTGTGCTGAAAGGGGGGGAAACAATATTTTAAGTTTGACTATTCATTACTCGTGCTTGATAAACAACAGGGTCAGCAAAAAGGAGGAAGACCCTTAAGGTGATGACTGACACAGTGGCCACAGCAATAGGCAGCGTTTGTAGTGCTGTGTGTGGCTGCTATGGTGGGAACCAACCCAGCAGCCTTGACGACACTCATGAGCAGATGTGCACACTTAAACACCTAGGGACATGCCTTTTCTCAGACCCGTGAAGCCACCTGGTAGCTGTATTTTATTGGCAGTTGTGCCATCAAACCAACATCACAGGTTCTAAAGTTTGGAACCACGTTTTCGCCCCTCCTCTGAGCTCTGACGCTACCAACTTCTATTCATTTTTAGCCAAGCACCTGAGACTAATCAAACGTTTAGGGTGATAGGGGCAGCACTTACCCAAGGACAAAGTTCAGAAGGCAAGAAGGAATGGTGAGCGGAAACACAGGGGAGAGGCATGCTGGGTAATAAATACTACACTGAGGGGAATGCAGTGAATGAGATGAAGCAGAAAGTACATGAATTATTACGTCATGAAACTGATCAGGAGCTCTGTACATTCATAACAGCGTTAAAAAAGAGAAATAGCCACACTATTCCTGTCACACTGTAATAATAATAAACATTAAAGATGCCTTACCAAAACGGTACACAGGTAATTGGATTTAAGGAAATGTGGTGCATAAATAATCTTCTATCTTTCATTGTGCCTAGAAAAATAATTGTTATATATTATTAATAATCCAATTGGATGCTTTCTTTCCTAAATCAATTGATTACACATGTTGCTATATTTAAACAACAAATTTAGAGACAGTTGTACACATTTTATAGTTTCAATGCACCTAAGGGTTGCTCAGTAAATAGCTAACAAAATCAATCTTAGATTCACAAACTGAGAACAACTATGTATCTACATAACTCACAGGAAAACATAACAAAAAATCCAGCATAAATTAAACAAAAAATTAGCATACATTCTGCCTAGGAAGAGAAAACTATTTAAAATAGTAGCCTACAGTGAGCAAAGGGACCATGGCAGTACCGTGGTTAGAGCGCTTGGCTGTCACTAATGAGTGACATAAGCCTACCAGCTATTCTGTGGGGAAAGTGTGGCCGTCTCCTTCTGTATAGATTTAGTTTTGGAAACCTTTTTTTTTTTTTTAAATTTCTTTAAACCTTTTTATTGTCATATAGTCCAGTCTCCATGGGAGCAGGAATGTGTGACAAATTAGTTTTGGAAACCTTAAGGAGGCACAAACCAAACTCAATGTCATCTAATTAATTCCAAATCATAACAAAATCATAGGCTTTCTGAGGTTGTAAATCTTCACGGAAGCAGATACTATCAGCTCTCTCGCAAGAAGCAGTCTGTGGGTTTGAACTGCAGACTGTGGTGAGTCCAGTGCTCAATCTGTCAGCACCACCAGGTTTTCTTGCTCTGTCCTGTAGGGTCCTTTAAAGTCAGAATCTACTCAACGGCGTGGGTTACAATGAGCGAGAAATGGAGAAGTGGTAAACAGGAAGGTGTGTTGGTGGGGTAGTAGTTGCAGTTTTGTCATTGGTTACGGTTTCAAAACCACAAAGTCAGTAGAGAAAAAAGAAGTACATGCAGTTTTCTGAACATTTAACCCACACCAAACATTCACCAACACAACTTCTTCATTTACAATCTGACGAAGCTGACTTCTTGCCTGTTGGGCCACCACATTGCTATCCTTTTCCAAAGTATCTCACCACTGTCCCCATCAACTCAATGTCCCTAACAGCCCATTCTGTGTTCCAGGCACCCTCTGGTCTCCTCCAGTAAATGGGAGATTCAACAGCAGCGTGTCCCAAAGTGGAAAATACTGCTCCCAGTGGGGCAGTGCTAGAATGATCCAGGGAGCGATGAAAGTAGATACCTACACTTGATCTGAGATGATGGGCTATAGCACAAGCGTTTTTAATTGCCAGGGGGCTGCCGAGTAATTTATTTGTTTTTTCTAGAGCGGATGGTAGGCCAAATTCAGTTTGGGAATCTGTGCATTAGAGAATTCCAAAATGCACTTGATTTCTTGTTTTAAAATTCAGCTTCTATTAAAAACCAAAACTAAACACTGCTGTTATGTTGGTGCCGATTCAAAGTGACCCTGTAGGACAAAATAGAACTGCCCCAAAGGGTTTCTAAGGCTGTCATCTTTACGGAACTGGACTGCTACATCTTTCTCCAGCAGAGCGGCTGGTGGGTTTGAACTGCCAACCTTTTAGTTAGTAGACCAACACTTAACCCACTGTGCCACCAGGGCCCCTAAGCCTCTGTCTTTTAATATAATTGCCCTCTATTTGAACTTTTCTGACATATACTCTTCTATTTCTGTTCTTTTAATTATTATTTACAAGTAGTCCATGGTAAGAATGTTGGCTGTCAGTGTTAATGAGACAGGTGCCTGTGGTACTGGACGCAGCCCAGTGACATGGTCTGAGCTGTAGAAGAACAATAATTCAGGCAGCTAAAGGGAGGGAGGGGCAAAGACAAAGGCAAAAGTGGGAGCTGGATTAGGGGCCAGGCAAGAGACTAGGCAGAGGGCAGATGTGAACAGAAATGACCTGATTCTGGGCACAGTGTGAAGGCGGGCCTTATAGGATGTACTGATGGACTGGATGTGAGCTGTGAGGACGCAGAAAAGTAAAGGACAGGATGTGGTCACCTGGCTGGGTAGTACATGCTCCTGAAGAGAAAAGAAAGACACCCGCTTATGTAGGTTCAGGGCTGGGATGGAATCAGCTCAGTACTGGCTACTCCACGCAGAAGCATCAAGTCAGCAAGTGACTGACTAAGCCTGTAGTTCTAGTGCAGCCGTCAAGCTCCCAGACCCTGGGGCTTAGGTGGGGCAGAGCTCTGGGGACTGAGCTCTCTCGTTGTGTGCCGTGGTGTCAATCCAGAGTCACACTGACCCTGTAGGACCTAGAGAACTGGCCCACAGGGCCAAGGCTACAGAAGCAGATGGTCACATCTTTCTCTTACAGAGCTGCTGGTAGGTTTGAACTGCCAAACTTCTGGTTAGCAGTTGAGTGCCAAACTATTAGATCGCCAGGGCTTCTCACTTCGATGCAACAGAAAGAAGGCTGGGCCACCAAAGACGACCGAGAGGAGTTGCAGCGATGCAAGCGGAGAGCCAGGAGGACACGGGAGGCTGGAGAACAGCAGCCAATGAAGACTGAGTGTGTCTTCCAGGCCCGTTGATGTGGAGGTGCTGCTGTGACCTGTGGTGACACCTGTGGTGACAAAGGGCATTTTCGGGGTCTGGTGATGTAGAGGTGGTAGTGTAGTCTGCTCAGGGAAGAGTGGTTTGGTCAATGGTGGGGGACGAAAGCTTGCCTGGGTTCTAGGATCCAGGCTTTTACTACACTAAGTTTTCATCAAATGCTTATAGCTTTACACAAAAATAACCCCCAAATGACATTATTTTAGAAGCACTTCACATCTCCTACTTGTGGAGTAACTTTGGGCCCTACTAGGCATTACAAAGAAAGTTCATTTAAGAAAGCAGGCAAGATTTAAGTTCAATAATTAAACTACAAGGAAATTAACATGTTTTCCAATTACACATACATCCCAAAGCGATGAGAAAGATAACTTCATGAATACTATGTAGACTACCTCTAGGCAGAGGAGGGGTAAGGATAACGGGCAAATTTTACCATCTGGAGTGCTTTTTGAAGCTTGTCGGGACTTCTCTTGTTTTTCTGCTATCCTGTCAAATTCATTTAACAGGCTTCGTTTGGTCGGAGGTTCTCCTATAAAAATATTTCCACATTTTTAAAGCAAATATTAAAAAAAAGAAGCAATTAATAGCCATTTCATTTGTAAAAGCCTGTCATTGGCACTCATTGTTCCGTTGGCTGAAACTCGCGGTGCCGTGTGTGGACAGGGTGGAACTGTTCCACAGGACTTTCAGGGCGGTGACCTTTCAAAACCACCTATTCAGGCCTGTCCTCCGAGGTGCACCAGGGGAGTTTGAACCACCAAACTTTTAAGTCAGCAATTGAGCACCTCACAATGTGTGCCAACCTGGACTACAGTCGTCTTAAAAATTAAAGCACTACCATTTATTATATGTTAAATAATACATAACAATTACAATTTGCAGTGACCATTTTCTGAAAGGGAATATTTATTTGACAATATCGCTTTAATTTCTGACCATTTTCTGAAAGGGAATATTTATTTGAAAATATCGCTTTAATTTCTAGTATTTTGTGATGACTTAAAATATTTAATAGGATCTAGGGATAAACAGTGGGTGGCCCAAAGGTTGAATGCTTGGCTGATAACCAGAAGACTGGAGATTTGAGTCCCGTGAAAGGCACCTTACAGCAGTGGTTCTCACCTTCCTCATGCCGCGGCCCTTTCATACCGTGTCCAACCATAAACTTATTTTTGTTGCTATTTCATCACTTTCATTTTGCTACTGTTATGGATTGGGCCACCCCTGTAGAAGGATCGCTCGACCTCCAAAGGGTTCAAGAACCAGAGGTTGAGAACCACTGCCTAGGCCCTTGAGTTAGTCACTGAGGAGAACAGGTTTTTTGAATTACCAAATTACATAAAAATAGCAAAATGAACACCTCTGGCTTAAACACTCTATAAAGCTGAGAGAATAAAATGGAACCATAACTTAGATCATAAATGTTCAGGTCCTACTGAGATTAATACATGAGACAAGCGCTTTTCTTTCTTATGCTTATTACAGGGAGTGGATTTAGAGAGCTTAATGAGTAAAACTGTTGGCGAAAGGCTTTCATCGGGTGGTAGGTGATCCAACTGTTTAAAGACCTATAAAGTCCAAATAACGAGACCCGACTAAGCTAAGTGCTACGTTGGTGTGGTAATGAGTCTTCCATTTAAGTAAAGATGCCTTTGAGAACATTTTGAAGGATGAGGTGTTTGCCCCTCACTCCCACCCCTCCTGCCGGAAGACGAGTCTACTTCTGTATTTCAAATTCTGTTCTAGAGAACAGAAACGTTCATGGTAAGCCGTATAAACGTACCATTGTGAATGCTCCCAGAGGAAACAGCTTAGAGTATCATTAGGTGTGACCCCTCACACAGCAGAACAAAGCACTGCTCGCCCGCCCAGTCACTGCCCATCGCACGAGGGGTTCCCTCTTCTCACTGATTCGTACTTGACCCAGCACAATAGCCTTCTCCAGTTCTCTTAATAACATGTCCAAAGTGAGATAAAGTGTTGCCATTCTCATTCCTAAGGACTATTCTGGCTGTACTGCTTCTAACACAGATCAGTTCTTTGACCTGGATAGCACCTAAGTAAACTGCACCTGCCAGGCTAACTCTAAGGGCAAAGGTACCAAGTGGAGGAATGAACGGATTGGCCTGGTTTTCTGTAATATGAAGGGACTGGTCAAGAGACTTCTGATAAAACAGAGTCCACGGCATCTTAGAAGCAGGTAGGTATTTAAGGTTTTAATCTGTCTGGTCCTTAGAAGAGAGGATGGTGAAACTACATGAGTCACGCTCTTTGGACATGCCATCAGGAACGGCCAATTGTTAGAAGAGGACATCACGTTTGGTAGAGAGCACGGCCAATGGAAACAAGGGAAACCTTGAGATGGATCAATACAAAGTGGTTAACAGTGGATTATTCAAGGATACCAAAAATCACACTGATGGCCCAGCACTAGAAATGCCTTGTTTCATGTTAGGTCAACATGAGTCAGGAGCAGCCACTATGTTTTCAGTGACTTTTAATCTAAGAAGTTCATCTTCAGCTCTATATTGAACACTATTCTGTTGTGATCTATTGGCTTTCCATCAGCTAGTTTTTGGGAGATTTCTAGGCATCTGTTCTTTAACTGCTAGATAGCAGTTTGTACTGACTTGCAAACCAAAGGGTGGAGGGTGGGAAACTTACCAGCTGAGACAAGTGTATTTCTTCTTTTCCCCGTTCTTGAATTTAATACAACTGTTTCCTTGGGTTCTGTGCAGGTAAACTGAGAATGTTTGGCATGACTTGGCAGTTCCAAGTCTGTTAGTTCATCATCTTCCATAAAAGCTTTGGCAATCTCTACTGCTTCTGTTTCAAAATAACCTTCTGGATCTTTGGAGCAAGCAGAAGTAACTTCCACGGGTTTTTTCATGGGAATGTTAGAAAAAGTTGGGGCATTATCAATTTTCATTTTTACTTGTCTAAGCAAAGTCTGTTCTTTCCCCAAAGGACGGCTCTTTTCAACAAGCGAGGCTTTGGTTTCCAACGGGCTTTCTGAAGAACCCCTTTCAATATTTAACAACTGGAATTCTGTCTTACAGGTTTTTCTCACTTCTTTGGAGTTCGTGGGTTCTTTGGGAATGTTCTCAACAGAAGGCAGTGGGAGTATGTTTGATGCAGCTGATATAAATGGAGGTGACTGAGGATTATATTCAGCTGTGATTAGATCAAACTCCTCTAACATTCCCTTAACTTTGTATAAGGCACTTTCAGAAATTAAAACCTGCTTTCCACTTGCTGTACTAAAACCAGCAGCAGCAGATACGCTCACCACCTTTGAAGGGAAGCTTTCGGGGCGTGGCGGTGACTTGGCTTTGGTGTGTATCCCATGGCCTTTGTCTCCTGTGACCTTGTTTGAATGTTCTTCACGACTTTTAAAGGATGCTTTGGAAACAAGATGCTCGGCATGATTTTCTAGCTCTGAAAACACCTGTCTTGCCTTTTGCAATGAAGCATCTGACACCTGTACAGATTTTCCACTTGCGGTGCTAAAAATCCCACAAACATTTGAAGAAGTTGACTTGGGAAGAGTCCCAATACTAAATTTACATACATCAGACATTTTCCCATTAACCTCAGCAGGTAGTAGTTCAGAAACCCTATCCAATGCAGACATCTGCTGGTTATGAGGTGAACTTGGTTCACTTTGAGCAGCATCCAAAACCTTATGGACAGCACAACCTTCATCTAGAATGCTAGGAAAGACATCATCTTCTGAATTATCTAACGCTTTACGACAGGAGCCTCCTACAATTCCTGTTTTGTAACTGTCTGATTGTCTCTCAGTGTTTGGTTTAACCACCTCACTGCTGTTGTCTACAAGTATCTCCCTAGCTCTTTCTATTGCCTTGCGTGAAATGGAGACTCTTTTACCACTTGCTGTACTGAATGCAGGTGGCCCGACTTCAAAATTACTGGAACCAGACATGGCAAATCCAATGGCTGCATTTTCACTTGTGCAGGGAGCGTCAGTCCTAAGTTTCTGCACACAAACGTTTTCATTTACAGTTTGTGGGGGCGTGCGTGCTTTTTTGGCAGTAGCTGTTACTTCAGAGATACTAGTAGTGCATTCTCTATTTCTGATGTTCTTCATGACGGGCTCGATACCAGAGCAGTCAATTTTAGAGAGAGATCCTGATTTATTACGTACTTCATTAGAATGACAAAAATCAGAACTGTATGAATTGTTACTTAAGTAACTTAAATTTTGCTTGTCGCTTTCTGTTATGACGGGATTTGAACTACTTCCATATGGAGGATTTCCTACCCAATCCTGAGGGCATGCTTTTAAACAAATGGCCTTAGCAGTACTTATGTCTACTGGTTGATCTTCCGATTCCCCTTCTCTAAGCCATTTTTTTGCTTCAAACAGTGATGCCTGACTCACAGAAATTTTCCTACCACGTCCTGTGCAAAATGCGAAAGCTGGATTTTCACTGGCAGCGCAACACATTGTAGGGCTTTTTGCTGTTTCTTTTTCTAAATTTTGATGTACTTCAACTTTCAAAGAAATACTATTGGATGTTTTAAGACTTTTAGTGTGTCTATTGAAAGGTTCATTTAAGAGTCCTGTAGTCTCATTGGAAATAAAGTTTCTCTCATGATCATGTAGCAGATTCTTTTCTTCAGACTTTGGGAGGGTTGTTACCTCAACGGTCTCTAATTGAAGCCCTTCAGTATATTCCCTGGTCTCCTTTAGTGTCTTTGTCCCTTGGGAGTGAAAACTGAAGATTTTACTTGTATCATCATCTTGTTTTTCTGCATCAAATAGACATTTCACCTTGTCCAAAGATTCCTTTGCAATTTTTACTTTTTTCCCACTAGCTGTATGAAAACCCAACATGGCGGGTTCTCTGGTCTTTTCAATTCCACATTTGGGTTGTTGGTGGAGAACCAGCAATTTATTTTCAATACCAATTGGGTTACTTCCTTTTTGTATGTTGTTTTTAACCATCTTTCTGTTCTCAGAATCGGATTTGTCCGTATTTATGCCAGAGGGCAATTCAGAGTCGAAAAGATCTGAAAAGGTATTAGATTCTTCTTCTGCACAGTTTTCTTTAAACAAATTTGCAACTTTCTTTAATGACTCTTTGGAGACTCTGATATTTTTCCCACTTGCAGTCTGAAAGGGTACATTACACATGTCAAAATCCTTCACGTTTTGTCTCATTTTAGTATTAGTTGACTGGTGTTTAGTTTGAGTATCAACACAAACTATTTCTCCAGTTTTCACAACTTCCAAACACGTTAAATCTGACAGGTCTTCTTTTTCATTGTTTCCCTCCTTTATAAGCTGACCAGATAATTTCAGACACATGTTGTGCTGACCAACATTACTTGGTGAACCATTTTCATCTTTATGAATACCAGGAGTGTTGGCTTTACTTGAATCACTGTCAGATTTTCCTGAACTATAGGTATTTCTCCTAGCATCAGTACATTTTTCTTCATTTTCTATGTTTTTCTTCCAATCTCTAGTGTTTCCTTCAATAAAAATGCCAGTAGTTATTTCCATATTGTTTTGTAATATAATATGGCACTTCATATTCACATTTTCATCATTGTTGAGATAAGTTCTCTTGGACAGTGGAACAGAAGTGTGCTTACCTGGAGAGAAACTTTGGGGATCCCCTTCCACAGAAGTGTCCTCACGAGTGTCCTCGATGGCACTGAACAAACTCCGAACGCTTTGCAAGGCTTCACTGGAAACATTAATTCTTGTGCCAAGAGCAGAACAAAAGCCTGTAAATTCTACTTTATGGTTTAAATAGCCAGAAGTACTTTTATTACAGTCATTTTTCAGCAAGCAGGCCACCTTTTGTTTATCTCCAACTGGGCCGTTAGATTTCTTGCTGCCGTCTACCTTTTTGTTAAGTGGGGCATTGGTTGCAGCATCAAGCTCTACATCTTTCCAACCCTCAGAAGGGTGATTCGAGATACTCATTTGGTTTTCACATTTTTCAAATGTATGATTTTCTATCCTGTGGTTTGGTTTTCTGAATTGTGTAAATTCAAATTGACTTCCTGATTGTTCCAAGATAGTAGAAAGTTCAGTGATTTCTGCCTTTTGGCTAGGTGTTAAATTATGGCTTGAGTTCAAGTCTTGCTTTAACGATAAAGTATAAGGAGCGGTATGACTGTTTTCACGGTCCTGTGCATCCCCAGATACAGTATTAATTGTCTGTGAGTCCCAGGCATGAGGTTTGTCTAGTTTTTTTTTATTATCTAACAGTAAGGTGTTTGCAACTTCAACACAAGCCAAACTCTTAGGATACTGCTCCTCAATGTCTTTGAAGAGTGCCTTGCTTTTCTTAATGTGGTGCTCAGACAGTTTTATCTCCTTGTTAGAAGCTGTTCTGAAGCCACCTCCAAAATCACAATTTGAAATTGGACATGAGAGTCCTACACAGCTGTCCACATCATCATTTCTGCTGGATTTCCTAGCTAGCTCCAAGGAGAGGTTTGTTTTCAAATCCTGACTCAGAGTCATTTTTAGATACTGCTTTTTACTCTTTCTAGCCTCCTCTGAGAGATTAAGGCTTATATTTGATGAGTTGGAATCTTGTGGAGCCAGTACTTGTACTGCTTGTTTGGCATCCATGTCTGAGTATGCTACCACAGTCGGGTGCTTGGGTGCAGGTTCTTTGACACAGCTGACACTTGTCTCATGGTGTTCCTTAGCATCTTCTAACACAGCCATATTCTTCTTTTCACTCGTTGTTTGAAAGACAAAGTTATCCTTGTTCTCTGGGAATAGTTCTTCAGAATTTGAACAAACAGTTACCTCTGATGTGAAAGTAATTTCTTCTTGGTCTTTAGGGATTGCCATGCCATTTGTATTTTGGTCAAATTGTACCTTCAAAGAAGGTGATGTTACTTTCAAGTATTTTTCAGGTGGTGACAGCTGAGCTATTTGAGAATTATCATTTAAAATGCTAATTTCTTGATTTTTTCCTACGAGGATATTTTTAGTTAATATAAACGTGGCTTCAAAAATATTATGTCTGCTTTCTCTGGAAATCATAGCTGGGTTTGATACAGGCTCCTTGGGGCTAGGAGTCAGAATCAGAGTGCTGGTGTTATGGTCATGCAGAAAGCTTTCCTGGGAGTGAAGGTGAACACTACCGCATTCTATCACAGGGCGATGTGATGCAGCTAAGACCATTTCTCTTACATCGGAAATTCTTCGGTCATTTTTGGGATCTTCTTCACAATAACTTTCTTGTAGGCATGACAAAGAGTCACTTTCTGTGGTGATAAATGATTCTAGTTCTTCGGTATTAAGTTCTATTTCTTTGTCACTAAGATCCTGAGATATTATTTTATTCAAGCTGCTTTCATGATTGGAACTTTTTCTCAGGATTGGACCAACACAGCTGGACAAAGTGGGTTCTTCAGGGCGACTCTGTAAATTACTTCTTTTGACAGGAGAATGCAATGAATCTAAGCAGAAAGACAGAAAGGGGCAACATAAAATCTATCATTAATCACATTCACAAAATCATTTTCAATGAAGAAGGTAGGGACTAAAATGGGAATTATCTAAAAAGGAATCAGTGGATACAGAAACAAAGAATTCTAACACTCTCAATTTTGAAACTGTTGTATTTTCCAGCTAAAGATAAATTTGAACTAGTATTTTTTTGTAACCATGTTATCAATTCAATCAAAATCGGTATGGAGTTTAAGGAAGTGGCTTGCTAATGTATATTAAACTCCAAGTTATTTTATTGGAAAATAAGTTCACTGTTAATTTGAGTCATAAGCAAATCCCAAATCAAACTCATGGCTGTCAAGTTGATTCTGACTCATTGTGACCCCAATATAAGGTTTCAAAGGCTATAATTAATGGGAGCAGACAGGTTCATCTTTGTCTCTCAGAGCTAGTGGGTATGAAATGCTGACCATGCAGTTGGAAGCTCAACACTTAACCTGTTATGTTACCAGTACTCTTTCCAATCATAGGAAATAGAAAAGTGAGGCAGAGCAAAGAAGCTGAAACAATAGCCATTTGCTTTAGTTAATTCTGGCTTTCATGTTAACAATGCCAACTGAGCTAAACTGCTTTGTTGTGTTAATTTTCTGAATCCTCTGAGCTTTTCTATTAACAATTAAAAATTCTTAATCGGTGACTATTACTAAACAAATGTAGTCGATGCATATTTTTGCATATAAAATCAGTAAATTTGACAATTAAAAAAAGGCAGGAATTTAGTAGGCAAGCTTTTGATGCGTATGCCTCTCATTTTGTGCACCCAGAGTGAAGGTTACATCTGCGCAGGCTGATCTGGCACATTGGAACAAATGGATTTTGGACCTTGGCAATTAAAAGCCCAAACAATAATATAGGAGAGGAGATCTGCTTATTCACAGATGAATGTGCGCCCCCTCCCCCTCCTCTAATGTCTAGGCCCCTGAATGAGCACCTGGAATGCTGCATGGTACTCCAACTTGGGCTGGACAGTGAGGTGGTTCTGGGTCTTCATCTCTCTGTATTTGTTCTTCTGGATAGGATGTCTCATCACTTACAGAATAAACAAACTTCCTTGTTTTCTGTTTCAGCGTGGATATTAAACCTGCACCCTTTAAAGTTGCAGAAGCAGGCCTGGTGGTGGTTGGGCAGCTTCTGTTGGCAGCTGAGCTTGCACAGAAAAGACCCTCTCTCTGGGAGCAGTGACAATCTGCTTCTAGGCCACCTGCAGAGGCTTCAGGCTTTTCTTTGAAGCTTGGATCAGTCATATAACCCGAGGAATCTACTCCAGAAGTCTCTTTAGGTGATTCTCGTATCTTGCAAACCAACTTTTTGGTACTCTGAAGAGGAGATGTGATTGGAGATGTTCCAGATACTGCTGGCTTTGCTGGGAGAATGAAGTCTTGATTGGACTCCACACACTTCTCTTCATTGCTCTCCTTTAATACTGGGTCTTCACTCAGCACCGCTTCTGTGTTTCGTAGACTTGAAAGGTGTGGCGGAGAATTTTCTGTAGTGACCAAGGTGACACAACCTTTCTGGGTGCCTATTAAGTCTTTCCCCAGATCATTTTGGTCAAAGGAAGGATCTGGCAGGAAGAGCATTTTTGTCATCTGAGTTCCATTTAGACCTGAGAGCATTAGCTGAGACCATTCCAAGGCTGGAGAGGCTCTGAGCTCCTGGGAGCGCGCTTCACTTGTGCCCCCAGTGGGCTCCTGAGCTAGCCCCGCTAAATCACAGGGATCACTGTCACTGGGCTCCATTCCAAATGAAAGTAAATGCTTTCTTCCTTGCAGCTGTGGTTCAGCTTCTTCACGGTCACCAGCTTTTGTTTTATTGAGCACTTTTTCCCTAGTCTTTCTGGTTTTTAATTTCTGTAGTTTCCCTGTTTTATATTTATGAACACATAATGAAAAACTATCTTCTTCAGAAATATCGGCAACTCTTTCCTGTACTTCTTCGTCAATAACATTTGACACTGCCCTTCCGGAATGGTCTTGATGGCTATGCACATCACCAAATAAATTCCCCAGCGTTTCTCCGAATTCTGTTAAATTTAAAACAGAAACACAGTAAGAAAATATATCTAAAAGTACAACCATAAAATGTATGCTCTTTTCCTATTCTGATTCTAGGTTACTCAATATTCTTTCTTCATACGTCACCTTGAAAATGCTTTCTGCTCTAGATCTACGAAGTTCAACCTACCTTACCTTTTAATATGCAAAGTTCAAGTTCATCTTATCTTACTATATATGGACAATATTCTAAGATTCATCAAGCCAGATGTTTCAAATACATTTTGTGGGCCTTGATGACTGACAGTACAATCTGATTGTATGCACACACAAATACATAGATATTAAAGTGTGTGGCATCATACACACGTGCAGATATCTAATCCTGCACATTTACACAAGCATAAACACACACCGATCTTCTCATGACCTGACAGATAAGACTCTTGGTGTATTGACACTCACATTGATTTTCTAATTATAACGTAGGTAAGTCTTATCCTCATTTCTGAAGACCTAGGAGTTATTCGGTCACAACAGTACCTTGGATAGTCTTGCCTACCCTCTATGCCCTGAAATAAAATCACTAGTTTTGTCATGAAGACAGCACACAGTTTTCCTTTAAGTACAGAGGAGCAATACATTTCAATTATATCTACCAAAAGCAGTATTTCGACTAAACACAGAGACTTACCATAACTTATCACTTCCCTTTGGTTTTTATTTTCAGCGTCTGAACCAGAAGGGATAAGCCAATCATTTTTCTTCAGACTTTCATTATGGTTAGAAAAACAGTCATTTGAAGCCTGCAAAAGTTGTATTTTAAAATCAGTAGTGTAGAAACTCAAACTGTGACAATTAAAAACAAAATACATGCATGAATCTCAAGGGGCATGTGTGTGTGTATGAAAGTAAGTACACACATGCAGACACACAAACACACCTGGTGGGGTGGGGGTGAAAATGTAAAAGTTCCTGAAACAATTCCATTATTTAATCTAATTTTTCTATGAAGTCTTTCTTCTTCTAGATATTCAACTTATACTTAAATACAGATAGCCAGATATCATGATAAGTCTAAGAAAATCACACATAGGTTCAGATTTAGAGACTTTCTCAAAGGTTTAGATAATCATGACTTAGTAAAGGAAAACTGCATGATGATTAATTTATCCAGAGAATCTAAAACTATAAGCAATTTCAATAGCAGGACCAAGCTGTCATATGTACTTACAACAGTAGCATCATTCGGAAACACAAGTTCAGATACTTCTTGTTCTCTGGCTGTTAAAAAACAACAAAAAACAACCAACAAAATCAATGTACTGTATTACATCTTACATCCTGTATTATATATTGCATCCTAAAGTTAATACAACATTTTTTACTAAATGGAATAAGCAAATATGTATTTTCCGTCAGACATCAATAAAAGGCAATATGCTAATGGATTAAATTACATACTTGAACAAACTAAAGTGATCCCAGAAAGCCCAATCAACAGAGAGAATGAGCTATACTCATTTCCTTGGCATTACTCCTACAGAGATAAGAAACTTAGTGTGCCCGAGCCTGTGGTGTGGGACTGAATTCACCCTTTAGCTCAGCTTTTGGTTCAGCCAAACAATCTCACTGTCATCAACTCTATCATGACCCTGTAAGACAGAGTAGAACCACTCCCTATGGCTGCTGAGACTGCAAACCCTTATGGGAACAGATTGTCTTATCCTTCTATGTAACAGCTGGTGGATTTGAACTGCCAACCTTTCAGTGAGCAGCTCCACACTTAACACACTGCACCAACAGGGCTCCTTCAACCAAAAAACTGTACACAGGCCATTAAGGTGAAGATTATCACTAGGGAGGTGTGTGTGTGTACTCCTAAGACTAACCAACCCCGCAGGATCAAAATGGCAGCATTTGCTCAGGGGAAAAGTGCACAGGCAGGAAGAGACAGGCGAGACGGACAAAAGGATAGACAGAGAGAAAATAGGGCAAGTACTGTTACCCTGTGGGACTGTAATCAATGAATGGCATGAAACAAAATGTGCATGAACTGTTGAAGGGAAGCCAATCCACACTAGTAACTTTCACCCAAGTCACAATAAAAAAGTTGGAAAACAAGAAGAGGAAAGGAGTTTGGTGATCTGCCTTTATGGCAAGCCTGTCAACAGGACTTTGGAAAGCAGATGAAGCTGTGTGGTCAAACATTAACCTCACAGACATCAGCATCTGCTTAGACAACAAGGCAGTCTCCAGGCAGCCCCCACACTAAACACTTTCTACTCTGCCCAACGCTTCTGCCTGTATGATTTCATCAGAATCACAAAATATCCCAATTTCCCTCTCTGTAAAAGAGGAATAAAAAAGCACACAAAGGTGGCTTCTGAAAATCGGTGGAAAAATAGAACCAAAAGATTATGGAATGTTCCCACAAGCTTTTTGAAGCCCCCTTGTGTGTGCCTACTAGAATAAGCAAAATAATAAAAAAAAAATTCTGGCTGTAAAATTAGTTTGAACTTAAGATTTGAGTACAAGCTATGCATACAGAGATACATGTATGTATATTAACACATACAGATGCATATTTATAACTCAAACCAGAGTTCCACAAAACAAACATTTTAGACAAGCACATGCTTGTATGACTTTGATTGTGATATTTAAGATTTCGGGGGCCGCTGACGGCGCAGAGGCGTCGCCCCGCGGAGGGCCGGCGCGCTGCCTTCCCGGTCGGCGGGTGGTGACGGCGGCCGTGCGTGCGAGGGAACCGTTGCTTCTCCGAGTCGCTCTCTCCCAGGCTCTGTCCCTGTGGTCGGCATGGCCCGTGGAAATCAAAGAGAACTTGCCCGCCAGAAAAACATGAAGAAAACCCAGGAGATTAGCAAGGGAAAAAGAAAAGAGGATAGCTTGACTACCTCACAGAGGAAGCAGAGGGATTCTGAGATCATGTAACAAAAGCAGAAGGCAGCTAACGAGAAGAAGTCTATGCAGACAAGAGAAAAATGATGACTGGCTAGTTTGGAATACCTGGTGCTCCTGCCAACAAGGTGTATCATATACTCTGAGATCAAGATTTTGTAGAGTGAACCATCATTACATATAACTTATCCTTATAAAACGGTCTATTTTAAACTTTACCTTTCAACCTGATTTAGTGTGATGTTTTAGAACCATTCTTCAAAAAATAAAACACTAACCATGCATGTAAAAAAAAAAAAAAAAAGATTTCAAGTTAGTACCACTGGTAATGTAGACCTGGGGAACAGATTCAGGCAGAGAACGTATTAATGTCCAAAGTACAAATGACTGACTGGTAAGAAAAATTCTCAATTTCACATCAAGTGTAAGTGCTTAACTGTGTAGGTAAATGAGTAATGAGTATATATAAAGCTCTTTCAGATGATAGACACATAGTAAAGCTTAATACTTGATGCCTATAGAAAACCACCGGTCTTATGATTTCCCCATCCACAAGAAATACAATTATTCTGCAATACCAACCCATTTATCAAAAAGTCTTGTCTAATATTTCACATCCGTTTCCTTTAAAAAACACTCCTAGAAGTATTAGATGACAACTTAACAATATTATCTATTTTTCTTACACAACACACATTTGCTAGCATTACCTATTAGGACAGTAGAGCTAAGGGTTGGTGGTGTGGCTAAAGAACTTGACCAAGACATATCTGGGTCCACCTCTGCTCCTAGACTCTCAGAAATACGTTTTGGTGTCTGACCCTAGAAATGAAACAGTTTATTAAATACATGCATATGTCTAACATGCACCAGGGATAAAGGGGTTCTATTCCAAGTTACCATTGTCTGTAAGTCATTTCACTTTAAATTTTTCATTTTTTTAAACTTGTGAGATATGTTTCTGAAAGGTCACAGCCTGGAAAACCCAATGCAGCTGCTCTGCCCTGCACACACGGGCTCACTGAGTCAGGATCAACATGACAGCAACAAAACACTACAGCGGGGCCCAATGTTTACTTCATGCAAATGCACTGATTAAACGTGTTTTCCACTATTTTTCCCCCACGTGGCACTGACTGAGTGCCTTGCTGGGAGGTGAGCTAGGTAAAGATCACATCAGTTTGTGACTCTCAGAGCAAAGGAACTGTGCTACTGTTAGCTGCCAACCAGTCAGTCCTGGCTCCTAGTGGACCCATGTATTATACACTTGAGCCAGTGTGCTCCATAGGGTTTTCAATGGCTGGTGGTTTGGAAGTAGACTGCTAGGCCTTCCTTCCTAGTCTTTCTTATTCTGGAAGCACTACATCTCCAAACAGGGAAGGAAGCCTCCACTGTCAGGTAAGTGGTGGCTGGGCATGAAGCGCTTTGGCTGGAGACCCAACCTAAGATCCCTGCTGTCAAATTCTCATTGACCCCACCTCAGAAAGGAGCAAAACGTTTACCTTCAGAAGCTTCGGTGTATGAAACAGATTTCCACATACCGCTGGAGGGGAAGAAAATATCGTTAAGTTCTCTATGTATTAGAGCCCCCCGTCCTCTAAGAACAGTAAGCCTCGTTTCTACGCATACCCGACTTTGCTCTCTGTGGTGTCACATGGGCAGCTCGTAGAAGAGGACTACAACAAAACAAGACAAGAGCTTCAGATTATTTAACAGCTACCAGAAATGGTCCAACACCTGAAAGCACTAGTTCACAATCTGAAGACTGTAAAGGGATTCAGCTATATGATGTTAGAATTTTATTTTTAAAATAATTTTGCCTTAAAAAACACACATAAGTATCTCAAAGAATTATGTAATCACAGCAAAGTTTAAATGCCCATGGAAAGCAATGTATAAAGAACACTCACAAATCAACTTTTAAGAACTGGATTTTTTAAATTTAAAAACTAGGTAAAATGAATATAAACCTGTAAAAGCACTGTATTCTTATCAAATGAGTTAAAATGCACAAGTAAAATTTAAACTGGTATTTCATTTCAGATACTTATAGCTTTCCAGCATTATAATTGTTAAGTGGTCAGATAAAATAATGTACAGAAAACCAATTCAACACTATGAGAAAACAAGACCTTCCTATGAAAGGTCTCAACTTAAAAGAAATCATTTAACAATAGAAGATCCTCTTATCAGACACAGCCAAAATATTGGCAGGACAATCAGATGCATTTCCTGTAGGATAAGTACCATACATAGAAAATACCCGCCTCTGGGGGGAAAAAGTTTTCTGTGGAGATTTTAACAGAATAGGTTAGTCAGACCTTCCACTAAGGCAAGGATTTGGAGGTGGGCTGGTAGCATCTTTTGCTGGATCCATTCTAGCCCTCTTCGAGAGGCGACTTCTCTGCTTACTGTTGGCAGTTTCTTTTCCTGAAACAGTACAATAATTCCATGATGACATACATGCTCTGGGATGGGAATTTTCTTTCTCAGAAGCATGAAAATAAAAGCCTCCTGGGAACTGGGAAGGAGAACGCATGGTGGGGTCGGGGTTCAGTCAGAAGAGGTTTTTTCACTTTTCTGGCTTCCCTAAGGAATGTCTTCTTCTTCCACCCCTTGGGTGATGCAAGCCACCTCCAGTTCCTGCCTCCCGGAGGGAAGAACACATCTGCAACACCCAGAAGCGAGTGTGCTCTGTTCCTGTGGGCTCCTGGAAGTTAAACTGAAACCAGACCACTACCATTAAGTGAACTCTGACACATAGTGACCCCGCTGGGCTCTACTCTGTTGTAGAACTGTCAATCTTTATAGGAGCAGAGAGCCTAATTCCACCCCCACCCCCAAAAGAGCAGCCAGTGTGCTTGAACTGCTGGCCTTTTGGGTTAGCAGTTGAGTTTTAACCACTGGCACCACCAGGGCTCCTTTACGTACTTCCTACACCATGAATTTCTTCCTTCATAGAACATATCACACTACAGCTGCTTACAAATGCCACCTTCAAACTCAATGAGTACAGCCATAGACAGAGCAAAGTCAAATATCTGGACAGAGGTAACAATATGTGCAAACAGCCAGAGAACATGGTGGTTTCAATTAATTACAAGGAGTTTGGTATTCATGGATAGTAAGTGGTAGGGTACACGTGTGAAGTATGGAAGATTAAGCCAGCAAGTTAATGAGAGACCAGATGAACAAGGTCCTTTGGAGCTCTGGTGGAGAATGGGTTAAGCTTTGGACTGCTATCTGCAGGGTCTGTAAGGAAAAATGAGGTGGTCTGCTCCCATACACAATGACAGTCTTGGAAACCCTAGGGGGCAGTTCTCTGTTCTAGGTGTTTGAGGTAGACCGCGCTCAGTGGCAATGGATGAGTTCTAAAGCATAGTGACCGCTCTGCTCCACGGCCTTCTGCTAGTCTTTCTGCTGGAGTTTGCTTATTGGTCCCTTTCCAGACATGCATCACTTGGAATGACTTGCTAGCTCCTGAGCAAATGACAATCCACCTTCATGCTATTCCCTCTGCCCTGGCACATCTTCACGTCTCAATCCCAGCCCTCCTTTAAGGTACAACAGCCACATGCATTCGATCCCCAGGACTTCTTTCTCCCCCGAGTCTCAACCCCCATTGTACCTTTTACACTTTTCTTTTGGCACAACTTCGTTGACTCAAATGCTGCGCTGCATCTGTGTACCAAGTACCTTTAGTAACTTAAAACCAAACTCATTGCCACTGAGTCAAATCTGCCGACGACCCTAGAGAACAGAGTAGAACTGCCACTTGGGGTTTCCAAGTTTCTAAGTCTATACAGGGATTTTCTACCTAGTTTTTCTCCTATGGAGTGGCTGGAAGGTTTGAACTATTCATCCCGTGGTTAAGTCTAACACAGAATGCACCATGCCACCAGAGCTCTTGTATTTACCTTACGAGAGAGCAACATTACAGTCATGTACACCATAGCATTTGTTGGTAAAATGTATTATGCACATGCATCTTCTTTGAGTCTCAACCCCCACAAAGCCTATTATTATCCAAAGTTTGAGGTACATACAAAGGCTCATTACAAAGTACATAAAAAACATTACTGTTATTATCTTGTATTATATGTTAAAGATGTTTCAGTGTGCCTGATTCCAAACTAACCTGCCATAGGCTCGTAGACCCAACACAGTTTCTGAGGCTGTACATTTTTACTCATCTTTCTCAACAAAGCAGCTGGTGTGCTTGAACTGCTGACCTTGTGGTTAGCAATCCACCACTTACTACCAGGACTCCTTAGAAAGGTAACAATATATACTATGTAAGACAAACATTTGACTAACTGGCATTAGATATGGAGCATACCTACCTGCTCCAATTTAGCAAATTAAATGTAAAGATTTAGAGGTGCAATTTGTTTGTAATCTGGGCAATTAATGCATACACACACACACACACACACACACACACGAGGGGCATCAACAGATTCATAGAAAAATTCCATTTCTTCATGAACCTGTACATAACACAGTATTTGCATTACATTCAAATCATATAGCATCCTATTTCATAGGACAAATTGCTGACATTAAATGAGTTATGACTGTGGGTATAAAGAGAATAGGTTTCTTATATTAATTCAGTGACTGGATGTACACTTCTGCTACTTAATTATTTGGCAACATCTGGTACTTAGGCCACCAGGTAAACTGCCAAATGAAAAGGTATCTACAGCAAATCTTCTCTACCCTTGATGGTACCATACAGAAATACACCTCAGTTTAACATTAAAAAGTGTGTTTTTTCCCTTGGTAAAGAAAAACCTTAATCTAGAAAATTATAATATTGTGAACTCGTATAATTATTTTAAAGGGGACTGGTACAGCCATGGCATTATACCTTGATCTTTGAATATGACTGGAGTTGATGCCAGCGGGTCATAAGGTTTTCTTTGTGGTGTCTTAAAGTGGTTTGGTTCATAACTGCTGACTTTATATTCGGATTCTTCTGCAGGTTCAGATCTATATGGTGGTGCTTCTAAAGAAAGCTCTTCAAACCAATTAAGGCTTATTGGTCCTAAGTCTGTGAGAAAAGAGAATCCCGTCTTGGTTTTAGTCCGTGACACAGAAAGGTTCATGAGCTTACACAGTCAATCAAGATCGTCATCATAATTCTTAAAAGGTGGGCTAAGACGCGACAGTGAGCTGCTTTTGTTGAGGAATATTACCAAGACTATTAATCCACGCTCTTACAATTTTGTAGTAAGGTGTAACAAGAATTCACAAAAGTTACAAGGAGCAATCTCTCGGCTATACCAAAAAACAAAAACAAAACCAACGCGCTGGCATTAATTCGATGCCTACTCATAGCGACCCCATAGAAAAGGGTAGGGGGCAGGGCTCAAAAAAAAGAAAAAAAATAAAGAAAAAGAGAGAAAAAAAAGGGTAGAACCACCCCTGTGAGGTACTGTTTATGGGTGTGGAAAGCCCCATCTCTCTCCTGCAGAGCAGTTGGTGGTTTCAAACTGCTCACCTTATGATTAACAGCTCCACGTGTAACCCTTAGGCCACCAGGGCTCCTTTCTCTTGGCTATATTAGCCTCTTTTAGCTTTATTTTTATCTTATGCTCATAAATCAGGGAAAAAAACATTCTCAATAAGAATACATTCCATAGACACAATTCATATAATTACAAAGACTTCACATGTGGCATGGCCATGGGTATAAGGAAAGCGAAGATTTGGCAGAGGAGAAGATTTGCTGCTGGAGGGAAATAACCACATTTCTACTGTGATCTGTTCATCCTGTAAAGTTGGGGCTCTCTAGGTATGGTGTGTGGACCATTGGGGACCGGTCCCCAAGGCCCTTTTAGGAGTCTAACAGTCAAATCAGTCTTCACAGTAAAACTAAGACATTATTTGCCTTTTTACCATACTGACATTTGTACTGAGGATGCAACCTCGATGGTGAGTAAAAGTGCTGGTGTCTTGACATGAGTCAAGGCTGTGGTTCCAATCCACAGTAAATGTCATTTTATGTGTCACTACCATGCACTTACAAATGATTTTTTAAAAAAAGCCAGTTTACTCAATGAAATAGTAAAAATGAAATTTATTACAGCTCGACCCCTTTGGCATGTCTTTTTTTATATTCTCTGTAACAACATGAATAGTATGCTTGAGGTACAACTGCATAATACAGCAAACTGCATTAGTAAACCAGGTATGTGATGAGTCTGGAACCAAGTTATTCTCAAAAATGAATAAAGTTTCATTTTTTCAAAAGTGAATGAACATGAGATTTCAGATGCAAATCTGACAAACTTGTATCAATTTCTGGGAACTTGACAATTTCCCAATCTTAAGAATTTTCTGATGAGACAAGAGGTGAGAATTAAAAATTTTCATATACTGTTTAAAGTCATATGCCCACATTTGAAAGGTCTGGATAATTCTACACACAGTTTATATATAACCAATAGCCAACATATATCTTTCAAAAATCACATATAGGAGCAAATGCATTCAAAGTGTAAGAAAGACTAATGGGATTTAATAGAATCAAAGTACAAAATTCATTGATACCACTTGTCTCAAGTTTTGATGTAGTATCAAAGAAAAATAATCACGACTAATGAGAGAATACTAAATCGTTCCTTTCAACTATATAGCTTTTTGAGCTGGAAGCTGGACTACTGTATATTCATATATGAGGGTATAACGCCCCCCCCACCCCCAAATGGAAACAAGCTCCACTGGGCAGAGCTTTTGTAGTATGCATTTTCCCCTCTAAGCCAGCATAGAACAACTTGATCTGAGTTAGTGCACCCAGTGGCATCACCGTGGGAGGTTCTCTCTGGTCACAGTGCATTTTTCATAAAAGCAGTTTCGTTAGAACTTTGTTTTTTTGTGATGGCTGATTTAAGAAAAAGGCTATGGAATTTTGTTTCCTGCTCAGGAAAAATGCCAGCATCAACATGTGATGCTGAATACAGCTTACAAGGGTAGCGCTATGGGAAAAACTCAAGTGTACGAGTGATTTTCTTGTTTCAAAGAGGTGAAATGTCAATTGATGACAAACCTCTTTCTGGAAGCCTGTCAACTTCCCAACCGGATGAACACGTCCACAAAATCTGTGCACTTGTGCTCGAAGACTGATAATGGGCCACTGAAGAGATAGGGAAGTTATCTGGACAATCTTGGAGCTCGGCTCAGTGAATTTTAACAGAAGATTTGGGAATTAGAAGGGTCACTGCAAAATCTGTGCCTTGGGTTCTAGCTGACTAGGAAAAAGAGCATCGAGTGGAAACATGCCATGCTTTGAAAGAACAGCTCCCAGACTTTTCCCCCCAAGGTCATTACTGGTGACGACATAGTGCTATTCTTACGGGCCCTGAAAGCAAACATCAATCAAGCCAGTGGAAGACGCCATTGTCACCTCACCCAAAAAATGTTCATCAAGTAAAATCAAAGATTAAGACGATGCTCATTAACTTTTGATATGAGAGGGATAGTGCATTTGGAATTCGTTCCACCAGGTTAGACTGTTAATCAAGCTTTCTATTTAGAGGTTCTGAAAAGATTGCATAACAGTGTGCAACAAAAAGGCCTGATTTGTGGCAGATGGGAGACTGGTTTGCCAACCTAACAATGCATCTGCTCACACAGCCATCTCAGTGTGCCAGTTTTGGGCAAAAAACAGCAAGCCTCTCTCGCTCCATGCACCTGATTCACCTGACCTCTCTCCTTGTGACTTCTTTTTGTTTCTGGGAATGAAGAGGGACATCAAAGGACAGCAATTTGAAGACTTCGAAGAGAGGAAGGAAAAAACGAGGGAGGTGCTGCCAGCCATCCAAACAGATGAGTTTGAAAAACGTTTCCAATAATGGAATCACAGATTTGACAAATGTATTAAGTGTAATGGAGAGTATTTTAAAGGTGATAAGGTTGTTTTGTAAAAAAGAATTAAATAATAGCTTTGAAAAAAATTATTTTGGGGGGTACCTCCTCAGATGAAGGGGGTTCAAAAAACACATGGAAAATCTTTTAACTCCATTTTCCCATGAAGTTTCTGAAGCTTCCTTGTATACCAACTTAAACAATATGTTAAAGTTGTTTTAACTTTAAAATAGTTAAAATTCAGAAACAAATATCAGAATTCAACTACCTTCTTGTCAGACTGTGACAAGAATTACAAAAAATGTAAATATACCTATTACTGTTGTATTGAAAATATATTTTTCATCAAACATAGGTTTGAGTAAATTATACCAAAAAAGCTCTCTGGGTTTTCAATTGTTCTTACGGGTGTAGAGGAGTACTGAGTCAAGACATTTTGACAAGTTCCACCATAAAATAAGGCTATCAAAGCTTCCGACTTGCTGGTTGCCGGGTGCAGTGTAGTTTGACTCCAAATCACAGTGACTCCATGTGAGAGTAGAACTGCCCCACAGGGTTTTCTCAGCTCTCACTTTTACTGGACAGCTCACCATGTCTTTTCTTCCACAAAGCTACTGTGAGCTTAGACCTCAACAGCCAAACATTCAACATCTGCTATCCAAGCACTCAGCCAGGCTTTTCCATTGTCGCTGAGTCAAACTCAACTCTGAAACTCAGAGAAGACCTGCCATCACAGGCTTCCCAGACTATGACTCTCAACGGAAGCAGACGGCCTCATCTTTCTTCTGCAAAGTGACCAGTGGGTTTGAAATGCTGACCTTATGCTTAGGAGCCAACAGCTGAGTGCTTAATTAGGGCGTCAGCAGGACCCCTAACAACACTGTAGAAACAATTATTCCTGCTCGGTGGGGACATTCTCTGTAACTGTGAAACCCATTGCCATTGAGTAGATTAACTCACAGCAACCCTCCACAGGGTTTTCAAGACTGTAAATCTTTTCAGGAGCACACAGCCTCATCTTTCGCCCTCAGAGTAGCTGGTGGGTTTGTTCAAACCCACTGACCTTGTGGTTAGTATCCTAACACCTCACTCACCCACAGCACTACCAGACTCTTTAATCTACCATGAAGTGTTTCTGTACTTAGCACCTTATTAACTATGAACAAGGATGTGCTTAACGGCTGTATTGTCCCAAAAGGAATAATAAACAGTAATCAAAAATGTTAAGTACTGGGCTTCTTTTAGCCAACCCCGTATCTTAACATATTTTCTAAAAACATTTTCAGTGCCTTGTGTATCAAGTTATATAAAATCTGTCCATACCTGCTTTGCTACATCGAGCTTTAAAAATCTCAAAAAACGTTGGCCTCTCTTTGGTTCCAACCAGCATTTTGTGTCCAGTATGACTCCAACTCTCGGTGAGTAATTCTGCAAAAGAGAAGAGCAAAATGCACTTTGCAGAGGTATATAGCTCTTATTGAGTGAGTCTGCGTACAATCAGAAGCACTGATACACTTGCTTAAAGTTAACTGCTTACTTTGGTCCTATTTTTAGGGTCAATAAACCAACTTAACTGCAATGAGGGAAATATTCTGTATTTGGGTATCCAATACAGTGGCCTTCGGTGCCATTGGCATGTGCAGTATACAATCATCAGTCAAGTGAGACATGGGTAGTATGACTCAAGAACATTATTTTCTAATGAGTTGATTTTAATCACTTAATGATTCAATGCCCGTTGACTTTAATAAATTTAAGTAGCCACTAAACCAAGCCTGTTACTTTTGAACTGATTCTAGCTCACAACAACCTTACAGGACAGACTGGAACTGCCCCAGTTTTGTAGACTCATCTTAATGGAAGCAGATTGCCAGGCCTTCCTCCCTAACACAGGGGGGTTTAACTGTCAACTTTTGGTTAGCAGCCAAGCACTTAACCACCCCGCCACCAGGGATCCTTTAATTAGTCACTAGCTCCATCTTAATACCTAGTACAGAGCCATCCAGCCACTTGGGATGTGGCTCCTAAGAGCAGGACTTTCAATGTGAGTTCATTGTAATTCATTTAACTACTCAATGTCAGTTTATTTTAATTCAGTTGTCACTCAACCAGACCCATTGCTGTCCAGACAATTGTGACCCCCAGTAAACGTGTAGGGCGGAGTAGTACTGGCCCAAAGGGTCTCAGAGGCTGTTATCTTAGAGGTAGGCAGATCATCAGTTCTTTCTCTTACCAAGCAGGGAGTGGCTTCAAACCCCGGACTTTTCTGCTACAGTCCAGTACTTAACCACTGGGCCACCAGAGCTTCTTCAGTCACTTAACCAAAACCCAACCCAACCCACTGCCATCAGTCGATTTTGACTCAGAGCAACCTCTGTCCCAAAAGACAGGGCAGCCCTGCCCCTGTGGATTTCCGAGACTCTAGCAGAAAAAGTTTCATCTTTCTCAGGTGGAGAGGCTGGTGATTACTACCTGCTGACCTTGTTAAGTAGCCAGACCCTAGCTGCTAGCCCCCCCAAGGGTGCTGCTGGGCAGCTAGCCACAGAGTCAGCGAGTCAAACCCAGCCAGCAGCTGCTCAGCAGGCGAAGGCTGCGGCTCCAGAACCCAGGAAAAGCGCGGAAGCGACAGGTGGCAGGGGCTTTTCGGAGCTCTGCCTTGGGGTCCAGCAGCACGCACCCACCGGACGGCCGTTTCCCTCTCTGCGCCGTGAGAGAGGGGCGCTGGGCTGGCGCAGCACAACCCTAAACACCCAAACTGGCACCGGGGGTCGTGGCGCCAGGAAGCCCGTCTCCCCCCTCGCGCTGCGCACCCGCCCGGCCCACCGAGGAGGCGTGGCGGCCATTCCGCCCCCTGGACGTCCCCGGTCTCCCTGGCTCTAGGGCGACCCGTGCGGGAGGCCACGGGGCCGCCTGCCCACCCACCACCTACGGCGGGCATGGGCACGGCAGATGCGGAGCCGCGGGTGGCCTCGCCCCAAACACGAGGGGGCGTCAGAGGGTCGGGGCAAGAGCCCCGAGCAGTTCATGCCG
>NW_022106463.1:9717572-9724225 GCF_000313985.2 Echinops telfairi | reverse complement strand
TTGCTTCTGGGCTAGATGGCTGCTTGTTTACCTTCAAGTCTTTAAGACCCTAGATGCTATATCTCTTGATAGCCGGGCACCGTCAGCCTTCTTCACCACCCTTGCTTATGCACACATTTGTCTTCATTGTGTATGGGAAAGGTGAGTACACAATGATGATTTTTTGTTCTTTGGTGTCTATTTTTATTTTTTAGGAGCGTGTTTTTATCTTGAGATACTAGTTAAAACCCCTCACTCTGACTTTCTAGCCTTTGGTGTTGTTTTTAGGTGGGATAGACCCTGGTGGTGCTGTGGGTTAGGCGGTTAGCTGCAAACTGCAAGGCCACAGGGAGAGGGAAGAACTTGTCTGCTCCTCTAAAGACAGCCTCAGAAACCCTATGTAGGGTTGCCATGGGTTACAGTGGGCACACTGACAGTGGCTATGTGGGTCCAAGGAACCCTGGCGGTGCAGTGGGTTAGGTGTTGGGCTGCTCACCGCCAGGTCAGTGGTTCTAATCCACCTCGGACCCCTGCATGGTGTTGCCTGCTAAGAGTCGGAATCCACTCTCAGGCAGTGGGTTTAGTTCCGTTTGGGTCCCTATAGGACAGGACCACATACTTGATGAGCCACACGCTTATGGTGTTGCAGGAGTGTTCGTAAGCGGTCCAGGACAGGTCATAACCAATGCCTGTGAGGTTACAACCAATGAAAAGGAAACTATCATTGTTATGATATACATAATTATAAAATTTACATTTTATTTCTGTGTGGAATTGTTCAACTCCCATATTCTGAGATGTATACATAATTGATGTAACAGTAGGATCACTCTTGGTGATCAAATTTGTTTGTGACTCATAATAGTATCAATTAACTTCTCAAAAGAAAGTCAATGTGAAGAGAAATGGGAAATACAATAACATTCATGCCCTTTTTAATGTATGACTTCATCTATTTCCCCCAGGCATTGTTCAATCTCGTTACATGGAGATATGGAAATGTCTGAAAAAATATAAATGTAATATCCTAATAAACAGATTTTTTGGCTTTCTTGGAAGATGAATTTAGAAACACACTCGTGGTTTCAAAACACTTTGTTTGATAAATACTGAAATTTTCATCCTCTTAATGTTCCTAATTCCTTGTTTCTTGGCAGATATAAAGAAATAACAACCTTAGTCCAGAGCAACAGACAATAAAATACGAAACACATTTGATATATAAATTAAAACTTTTCACGTTTGATGAATATTTTCAGTACTTTTTTTAACATTTGCTATGTTAGCATTAAATTATTACCTATGTCAGTATTATATTAAATGCCCCTGGAAAATGCTATTATACTTGGTAAAATAGAGGGTCAGTTCAAAGGAGGAAGACCCTTGAGAAGAATTGATATATTGTGACAACAATGGATTCACATAGAGATGGTGCAGGACCGGGCAGTGTTTTTTTCTGTTGTACATGGGGTCATTATGAGTCAGAGCCAACTCCATAGCCGTTCATAACAACAACAACAACAACAACAAAAAAGACTGCATTCATTGGAGAAGCTCAATACCTTTGGTCAGAACAAGGCCAGGGGCTGACTGCAGAGCCGACCATCATGCAAGTACAAGGTGAAGCTGAAGGAGATGACAACAAATCCACCAAGCCAGTGTACGAAATTGAGCACACCACCTGAACTTAGGCACTATCTAAAAATGGATTTGACGCATTGAACGGAATACTCGTGACTGTGGGATTGTATCAAGGACATCAAACATGAAGGAAACCAAAGGCCCTCAAGAAGATGGGAAATAAAATCCAAAATGGATGCCGGAAGAGACTCTGGAACGTATCTTTAAACATAGCTCAGCTAAAGCTTGCTGACACGAGCACAGGGGAAGGAATAAGGCTGAGCAGCAGATTTCAAAGGACAGAGACGACAAAGCAAAGTATTAGCATGAAACGTACAAAGACCTTCACGTTGGAAAACCTAAAGGGAAGGACATACTTCACATATAGGAACTGAAAGAACGGGAGGAAACATTCAAGCCTCGAATTGCACTATGGAAGGATTCTGAGTAAAATATTGAATGGTGAGGAAGCATAAGATAGTTGGAAGGAATACAGAGTCACTGTACCAAGAAGTAGTCAACATTCAACCATTTCATAGCTGTGTTAGTCTGAGTAGACTGCAGAAACAAATTCATCGACACTCATATATGTGTAAGAGAGAACTTTATATCAAAGTGTAATTATATATTAAGAAACATCCCAGCCCAGTCCTGATCAAGTCCATATGTCTGATATTAGCCCATATGTCCATAAATTCCTCGTTAGACTCATGCAGCCATGCAACGATGCCGAATGCAGGAAGATCACAGGCCAGTGGGTGGAAAGTCTTGTAGCGCCAGTGGCACTGGAAGCATCTCCATGCTGGCCTGAGTGAGTCTCCACGTGGCTCCTCCAGCTCCAGGGCTCTGGCTCCATCAGCATGTGTCCATGTGTCTTGTCAACAGGAATGTGAAGCAGAGAGTGTGTGTGTCCACCTCCAGGGAGGAAGACAGGAACTCCCCAATCCTCAGGAGAAGGCCAGGCCCACACAGAGACCTCATTGACAGTCTAGACTCCACCCTTCACTCAAGTTGACAGGAGATGATGTAACGGCCACAATAGCATCTGACCACAACCACCAGTGGCCCTGAAGGAAGAAAGCCAAGCTGCACTGAGGCCCCAGGAAGTGCTAGAACACCAACCGAGACACTTCTGAGAAAATGACGCAAGGAGAGAAGCCCTCACTCATTTCTGCCGAGATATTTGGAAGGCAGCTCCATGGCCAACTGATGGCAAGAGTTCCATATTTGTGTCCGTTTCTTAGGAAGATGACTCATCGACACTGCATTCGATCTAATCATAGCCCTATAGATTGATTAGTATGGTCAGGGTGGCGGGGGGAGTTCAGTAGCTTGCCCAAAGTCGCCTGGTAAAAAGATCCAGATTGAATTCGTCAGTTGGACTCCACAGAATGCCTCATATTCTTAATTAGCCTGTGATTAAACCTGAATTTACCTTTGACATCAAGAGTTCACTCTTTCCCCCCTGCACAGTAGGGGTGGCTCAAAGAGAACCACTGGCATGCCCCCCAGCCCTTTGAAATATGTACACAGATAGGAAGGGGCTTCAAAGAGTTTGTGTGAAAATGGAATGTAAAGATAATGGGGATTTCCTACATAATTTTGGAAGCCAGCTCACATATTTTAATGTTTTATTTTGGTGGAAGTCTATGCAGCCCAAGATAGATGGTTTCCACAGTTTCTGTTTGTACAATCCAGGGACATTGGTACCTTCTTCAAGCTGTGCCACCACCTGGCTACGCCTTCCCTCATTAGTCTACCACCATTATCTTCAACTCACTGCCCCCACCCTTACCATGCGACCATTTGAGCTCCTATTGTCCATTTGATCTCACAGCGATAATTTTTTAAAGCATAATGCCCAAAGCAGACCTACTCTGTGGGGTTAAGGGGAGAGGGGTTCCCCACAAAAACATCACAGGTCCGGTAGGTGCAATTGTACAGCGATAATAAGCAAAGATTATAATAGAGTTATAGAGAGCATGAGAGATAAAAGAGATATATAGAAATAAATGGAGTCGGGCACATTTTACGGTAGCATTGCTCACCTCAGCCCCGCTTGGTGGTCCACGTGGAGGGAGAGAGAGGGGAAGGAGGACGGGAAAGGAGAGGGGGAAGAGAGGAGAGTGACCAGGGAGAGAAACTTTAATGCTTCCCAAGCTTTTATCCTCTCTGGGGACGTGCAAGCCCCCTAATTACAGGTGAAGACACACGTCACAGGAAGGGGTTGCACTATAGGTTGGTTATACAGTAAAGAGAGGAGGTGGTCTAGGGCCATACACGTAATAGGAAGAGGAGGGATTGGGGGTGTACATGTGACAAGATGGGCGGATCCTAGCTTTAGGATGGCAGCTCAACTTTGACCTGTTTCCTGGATCTCCATAGGAACCATTACCAGTAGGGTGTAAACCCCTCCTACAGGAACCAAGCTAATGGTCCCAAGCTTCAGAGAGAAGTAGTCCATTGTCTCCAGCAGCAGGGAGCAGGCCCAGTGCAGTCTGGTAACTGATCGCCCTCAGGAGAGGGAATGCCTGCCCATCTGACCTCCCCCCACACTACTCTGCTAATTAAGATAGGCTACTCTTCGGTTGAGAAAAGACTCATCATCAGAGGAGAGAACTGAATGCGTGCTTAGGTTCCTGCCAGGGCATCTGCCTCTTTTGCCCCGAGACTAAGAAGTGCAAGATGTTGCCTGGCTACTTACTGAATGTTAGAGCAAAGCCTCTATAGTCGAGTCCCAATCAAATGGGGGAAAATGCAGAACAGAATTTCAAATCCTCATGGAGCCTAGACTTTCTAGAGCCGCTCAGGCTGGAGGAACCCTGGAAACTATTGCCCTGAGATCGTCTGTAATTGAAGCGTAAACCTCTGAAATATATTTCCTCTTGTGATATAGTTTACTGAGTAGGAGACTCCCCCCTCCCCCTCCGCCCACTCACTCAAAAGCCTTTGTCTGTGCTTGGTAAGGGCACAGAGACTGTGTTTAGGTTATAAAAAGCCTGATCTCACAGAGTTTCTTCTCAGAAAAAGAGACTGCTTCTCCGTAAGAGGTAAGTAAGGTGTTTTTATAGGAAAGTTGCGAATAAAAGTTATACCTATTCATACATACTTGGAAGAACTCATACATATTCATATGTATTATTCCTAAGGGGTTGGGCTAGGTCTTTGCTCAGATGTGACCTTTGATCCTTCACTTTGGAAGCAGGTCTGGGTCGGACAAGATGCTGTGCTTCCCTTGAAGCTGAGTTCCTTGACATGACTTCCATCACTCTGGGGTGGTTGGGGGACAAGGTCATGGCTTCTGTGTGTGCCCAAAGCCATGCTCTGGCCAGCTGCCTCTGAAGGACAGTTCTTGTGCTGATCAGCGTCTGGTTCCTGAGCTAAACATCTCTTAGGGGGACTGGCCAGTTCCTTCCCCAGGGAAGTAAGGGGTCTGGGTGGTAAGGGGCTCAGCTGCTAAGCACAAAGGCACCAGGGCAAACCCACCAGTTGTTCCTATAAATACTTACAGCTTGAGAAACCCACAGAGGCAGTTCTAGTCTGTCTTCTAGGGCCCTGTAGGGTCACTCTGAGTCAAGACCAACCCCATGGCAATGGGCTAGGTTTGGTTTTTGGTATCCCAAGGGAGTGTGGCCAGGGAGCATGGTGAGTTTGTTTTGATGTGCTGAAGGGCTTCTGTTTGAATGAGGGGTCTTTTTCACTGTCCCCAGCCTGTCTCCGTGAGCTTCAACAGGGGAGCTTTCTGTTCCCAGTGTGCTCACTGTCTCTCTGCTCAGGTACACACCCCATAACTTCATGCTCCCCGCTCGTGGTACTAAGGGCTTTATATTCATCGACTCTGCCATGGTACATTGTCTTTTCTACACGTTCCTGTACAGCTGCTTAACCAATGTGCTATTTGTATTGTTTATCTTGTGCTTAAAAACAGGTTCTCAAAAAGGGTCAGCCACTGTGGGAATGAAGGAGCCAACTGCTGTGGCATGTGTGTGAACACAGTCCAGTGAATCACGCTATTACACCCCTTCTAGCCATGACCTGTTAACTTCCCAAAATGATTGGGAAGAGCCATGCAAATTAGGTACTTGCGACCTTCCAAGGCGATTGGACAGCTTGTTAATGCAAATAAGGTACATGGACCCGTTGTGGGGCAGGGCTATGCAAATAAAAATGAGTCCCCAGACTCCATGGAACCAGTCAGGCGGCTTCCAAGAAGAAGCTGAAGTTCTCTTCCACCTCCTCCCTCTTTTTGGCTAAGTTCCATCTCTCCGTCTGGATGGAAACCTTCCATTACAGCAGCCTGGCTCCAGCCTGTTCTTTGGCTCTTAGGAGACAGCAGTTCAGAGATCAGAGGTGCCCCACCAAGTGGAGAGACAATCCTATCTTGGGTTGGCTACTGGCAGGCTTTTAAGACACTGTTCACTGACTTTGGGGAGCAGAACAAGGATGTAAGAACACTATTAAAGCAATGGACTGGACAAGGTCTCAGAGTTTCTCAAATAGCGTCCCCAGGGATTCGAAGGCCCTGCCAAGGCTTTCGGTTACTGACGTGGATGACTGGGCTGGGGGTGAGGCAGGAGGAGGGCTGGGAGAATGCGTGGGCGGACCTCTGAGTCTCTGGGCTCTTCAAGATCAGGAGAGAAAGGTCTGGAGCAACAGAGGGAGCAAGGAGGCGCTTTCCCTCCTTCCAGCCCCGGGGTGTCTAGGCATTGGAGGCAGGTGGCCTTCCATCCCTGGGACTGGAAGTTGGCAAACAGCAGCATGAGGGTCTGCTCTTAAGAACAGCTGCTGATGGCGAGGAGATGCTGAGCGGACAAGGCCATCTGTGGGATGCATCGGTGGCCTGGGCCAGTGCTGGCCACCCACTCCCAGTGACCCCTGTGTAGAAAGGCAAGCAACAGAAGCAGCCCGTACCGGTCAGTGGTCAGGCCTGAGCAGAGCCACTCGACCAACAGGCTGCAGAGAGGAAGAGCAGAGCGCCTTCCCGGCGAGGTGACCGGCTCCCAGTCCAGTGTCTTGGAAAGCGGGCGGGTTATTAAACGGTCAGCTTGGGGGAC
>NW_022106463.1:9715020-9716348 GCF_000313985.2 Echinops telfairi | reverse complement strand
CCAGGGTCGCCGTGAGTCCCAATGACTCGGCATCAGCCCGCACGGTGGGTGGGTCCTCCTTGTCCGGAAATGAAACTCTCTCACAGCCTCGAGTCCACGCCGACTCCCAGGCCCCGACAGGACAGGGGAGCGCTGCCCCTGTGGGCTTCTGAGGCTGCGACTCTTTAGGGGAACAGGCAGAGCAGCTTGTGACCTCGTGGGCGGCAGCCGGGCCTTCTCTTTCCTTTTCTGGAATCCCCTTTCCCGGAGAGACGCCCTGCACCCACCCGGCTACTCAGAACCACCCCAGCCCACGCGGGCCAGCCGACTGGGCTTCATGAAGAGCCTTCAGGACAAAGACCTGCCCTGTAAAGGCTGTAAATCGGTCTAGGCTACACGTGGGGCTGCCAACGGAAATGTCACCAGCAGGTCAAAGCCACAGGCCACTTCTCAGGACAGGAGGCTTTCTACTCCTGTAATGAGTTACAGTCTTGGAAACCCACAGGGCCATGTACCCTGCCCCCAAGGGTCACCGGGGCATCGGAATGGCCCCACCTGATGGCCGTGAGCTTGTTGTTGAACTCTGTGCGGGAGCAGCCAGCCTCATCGTTCTCCCCTGGTTGATAAGAAGAGCAGCACGCTCCTGGCAGCTCTGTCCCTGCTCTGTGGTCCTTCCTGGTGCAGAGCCCCGTCTGAGGAGCCCTGGTGGCATAGTGGTTACGGTCTGGGCACCTCACTGCAAGGTCAACCGTTTGAAATCACCCCAGAAAAAAGACGGCCCACCCCACCCCAGTCACTCCCCATAAAAGGCTTTCCACTCCTGTTATAAGTTAGTCTCAGAAACCCACAGGGACAGTCCTTACCTTGTCCGGTAGGGTCGCTGTGAGTCGGCATCGACTCGGTGGCAGTGGGTTTGGTTATTTTAGCTTCGTGTGGCACAATGAGCCATTGCTTTCTGGCTGTTTGGACAGCCACCAGTGGCCGTGGGGTCCTCCAGGGGGCCCGTGCTGCCCCGTGGGTTTGCCTTTGCAAAGAGTTAACAGCACGCCTTGGTTCTGGTGCCACGGCGGCTTGGAATGCTGAGCACCCAAACTGGGGCATCCTCCTCGGTGACCTTCTGGCGTTGAATCTGTTCCATCACATGGTGACCTCACATGACCACGCAGACCTGCCCCACGGGGTTGTGGGCTGTCCTCATAATGGGGGCATATCGCCAGGTCTTTTGCCTACGATGCTGGAGGGTGGGTGTGAGCCCCACTTGGGTTAGCAGTCTACCCATGACAGCACCGGGGCTTGGTTTGATAACTACTCGTATGTGGTAGTTACATCATCTGGTGTCAATTTGAGAC
>NW_022106463.1:9712838-9714067 GCF_000313985.2 Echinops telfairi | reverse complement strand
CAAGTAGAAAGAACATGTTTGGAAAATGATGATGGCAACACACGCACAAATGAGCTCGATACAAGGGATGTATGTATGTATTGTGATGAGCTGTAAGAGCCCCCAAGGATTTTTTTAAAAAAAGCTTTATTGAGATATAATTAACATATCATAAAATCACCCGTGGAAACTTCCTGTTGCTTTGCCACCTTGTGTTGGTGCACGGTGGTCCTCGGATGCTTGCCTGGGTTCGACCATTCACTGGCAAGATCCGTGCAGGTCAGGAATTGCTAAAGAAGAGCCTCAGGATCTGCCCCTGTGGGGTGTGTGTGTGTGTGTGTGTGTGTGTGTCCACCAGTGAACGGCCTCTCATCTCATAGATGCACTAATGCATCTCCCCCACAATCCTACCTGCTGTTGTTCTGCCCCCCCCCACCGGGTGCCTGAGGATCTGTGGGAGCAGAATGCCAGCTCTTTCTCCCTTGGAGCCACTGGCTGGGTTTGAACCGCTGACCTTTCGGCCGAGCAGCAGAGCGCTTAACCGCTGTGCCACCAACGCTGTTGCAGACCAGACTTTGTGCAGGAGACCGAGCAGAGCTGTGGACCGGCTTCTCCTTGCAGCCAGTGGAGGGCGGGCCCGGTTGGCAATCAGACAGACTGGACGGGGTGGGGGAGGTTGGTGCTTCCCTCTCCCTCATCCCCGAAGTAGGAGGGAGCTTCAGACCACTGACATGAAACTAGCATGAAGGCAGGATGGGGTCGGCCCCATGAACTTGGTGAAGCCCCCCTGCACTTGGCCCGCAGTCCCCTCCGGCCCACATGCCCAGGGGCCTGATGGGAAACAGCTCATCCAGGTGAGGCTCACGGGCCTTCCCCCTCCACAGCCTCGCCCTCCCACTCCGGGGACGAAGGGAAGGGGCAGGGGGGAAGGAGAGGACACATTTCCTAGCTGCTAACCCAGCTCACACTCTTTTAATAAAATTCCGGGTGGTGGTGGGGGGAACATAAACCAAAACTATCCCATGACATCCTGTGACTGAGGAGGCCCAGGCTAACAGAGAGGCTGGTTGTTCAAAGCACCCAGCAGCTCCCTGGGGAGAAAGCTCCAGCCATCTGCTGCCAGAGCAAAGCCAGCTTGGGAAACGCCATGTGGCAGGCTGACGTGGATGGGCTGGGTGGCCCGTGGCCACCGCCACCACTGCCATGGCCATCGGGCCGTGATGGCACAGCCCCACCGGGGGCCACGCATC
>NW_022106463.1:9709397-9710846 GCF_000313985.2 Echinops telfairi | reverse complement strand
TTTCTCCCGAGGAGCACACTGGTGGCCTTGAACCAACGGCCTTTCTGTCAGCAGTCGAGTTTAACTTCTATGCCAGCAGGGCATGTCTTGTCACCCCCTCCCAGCGAAGGGCCACCATGGTCCCCAAGTTCCTGTGGGCCATCCTGGGCCCCATGACCCCCTCTCGGGAAGGAGCCATGGCTTCACATTCCCGTGTCCCCCCAAGGAGCCCCCCATGACTCTGAGTCACCGTGTCCCCCAGGGAGACGGCCACCTGCACTCCCGGATGTGCCGCAGTGCCCGGCTCAGCTCGTTGTCCTTCAGGCACTCCAGCATGGACTGGATGGCGGCCTCGGTGGACGCGAAGGGCGGCTCTGACCAGGCTCCCTCTGCGCTCGGGGGCTCCATCGCCGCGGCCTCCTTCAGGTGTCTCTTCAGCTCACTCAGCTCCCGGGACATGTTCAGCAGCTGCCAGGGACAGGGGCACCGCTTGACTGGGCCTGGGTGCAGGCTGGCTCTTCCGCCCCCACCGGGGAGGCTTGGTCCTAGGGGCAGGGAAGCCCAGCCCCCCGCAGAGCCAGGCTGCTGCTCCGGACTTCCCTGCGTCCAGTGCAAGCCGCCGTCATGTCCCTTACTGGGGCGGCAGCCCGGCAACCCGGGGCAGCCCCTCGGGGACAGAGTAGAACTGCCTCCCAGGGGTTCATGGCGGCAGATGTTTGAGTCTTCCTCCTGACCAACCTCGGGGGTAGCCGCCGAGGGCTAACTGCTGTGCCACCAGCGCTCCTTACTGATCCACGACATTGAGGTTTTACTGATCCTTTTTGCTTCCAGGAGAATGGGGGACCCAGGGGCTGCCACCATGGCAATGGGAGTGAGGACGGTGCAGGACCGGGCATCTGCTGGACATGGGTTCACCGGGAGTCAGACCCAACTTGATGGTGCCAACAGCACTGCCACCTTGGCACCAGGCTCCCCCTTGACGTTACTAGTGGGCGGCACCCTGGGCCTAAGCTGGGCTGGGAGTCCCAAGACGTGTGCTGTGTTGGAAGGCGATTCCTTTTTGTACTAGCGCTGAGGCTGGCTGTAGCCTGCTGTGCAGGAGGGCCATCCACCACGCCAGACACGTCGCTCACACCGGGAGGCCCAGACACAGGACCGGGGTCAGGAGGAAGCACAGAGGTGCCGGCCCACTGCCAAGGCTTTCAGATCAACTCACACTGCCCCACGGGGCAGCCGAGCTGCTCCCACAGGGTTTCCCCGGCTGTGCCAATCTCTATGGGGGCAGATGGCATCGTCGTTCTTCGGTGGGCGGCTGGTGGGTTCTGATCTGGTGGCAGACTTTGTGGTTAGCTGGGGTTAGCCGTCTGGTGCGTAGGCCACAGCACCACCAAGGTTCCTGAGGGTGTTATCTGGAGCACCACAGTTAAGGGGGTCTCTCTCCGAGGCACATTATCCACACCTCGCTGGCTC
>NW_022106463.1:9706709-9708686 GCF_000313985.2 Echinops telfairi | reverse complement strand
AAAAACTTCAGAAAAACAAAAATCCGGTCAATAAACATCAACGAGAAACTCACAGTACCATATAAAACCCAAGAGCTAGTGGACAAAGTGGACAACTGTGTTTTCCCACACACAACGCGCCCCGGACAAGCGACGTGCCGTGTATGTGGTGTGCACAGTGCACACAGGAAATCGACACGGAGGGGGCAGCTTCGTTGTTCTAGAAGGAAAACACCCACATAACGCTCGCGCGCTATCTGCGTCAACCGCAGTTGTTGGGAAGGTGTGGTGGCTATAAAGACGTGGAGCCCAGGGAGCTACCGAAATTCCACGCTGTCTGCCAATGACACGCCAACAGAGTCTCATGGTGCGGGTTTCTCAATGTTCACCTGGGCGGTGATCTGACTTTTTAGAAGGTGAACATTTCAGGGCAGGTTTTCCATTTTTAATTGGAAGTACATTCTCAGGTGTCAAGTCTATCAATTCCATCGATGCTTTGGCAGTGAGTCCGTGCCACAGTTCTGGCTGCCGCCCGGGGTGCACACACTTGCCCTCCCATCTGTGCCAACACCACAAGCGTGTGCCCATCTAGGGCAATGCACCCCTCTTACAGACCCGTAAGCAGGTACCCCACAGAAAGCTTGGTGAACAGCTATAGCATTCAAGGGGGTGGAGAGTGAAGCCCAAAGGATTCCAAAGTGAGACGAAATTAGAAAAACACCCAAACTTTCTTGTTGGGAGAACATTCCAAGGTAATTATCAGCACGGGCCTTGAGTGCTGCGTTTAAAATATTTTAGGCAACAAAAGCCCTGAAAGCCAGGCAGAACCCTGGAGGTCCCCCTGGCCCTCCCCAGCCCGGTAGTCACGGCGTTCTTGCCCCCAGAGTGGGGTCTGCATGTCCTCATAAAGCCCACCGACACCTTGCCGGTTAGTCCCAGACAGCTGAGGCCTGCACAGGGAGTGAGACGCTGCCTGGCCCGGGCTGCACAGCTCGGCAGCCAGTGACTCCGGGCTTCCTTCCTGGGGGGCTTCCGGCCACCACTTCACAGAGCAAGTTTCCTGAAGGGTGGACGGCTGACTGGGCCCTGTGATTAACTGGTCAGGATGGTACAGTTCATTTGCAGTCGGGAAGAAGACGTCAGCTCGGAGTTGAGTTTCTCCAGGGACGTCAGAACCAAATCAGTCTAGGGAGAGGACTCAGACACACTCAAACGTTTTTGTTTGAGAGATATGTGATAATACGGTTCTTGGCAGACCCCGCTCCTTATTTTCAAAGTCTATGCTGGGCGCTACCTCCACCACATTCCCTTTCTCTGTCCCTTTCCTCACTGCCATCAAGCTGACCCTCAAGGACGGGGTAGAACTGCCCTGTGGGGTTCTGAGACTGTCCATCTTCACGGGAGCAGAGAGCCTCATCTTTCTCCTGCACAACAGCTGGTGGGTTTGAACTGCTCACCATTAGGTTAGCAGGCAAGGCTCCCTTCTCTGCCCCTTAAAAAGAAACCCCAAATAAATCCCACTGCCATTGAGTCATTCTCACTCACAGTGACCCTACAGGACAGGGCAGAACTGCTCCTGTGAGTGTCCGAGACGGTACCTTTTATGGGAGTAGAAAGCCTCATCTTTCTCCCTCGGAACAGTTGGTGGTTGGGAACTGCTGACCTCAGGGTTAACAGCCCAACATGTAAACACTATATGACCAGGGATCCTTCTCAGCCCCTTAGGGGCTTTTTTTTTGTGTGCCTTGAATGGATTCATCTCTGTATTGACACCAGTCCTCCATCCCACAACTAAGCTACCCTAGATCTTAGCTCGTTTTCAAACGTTTAGTTTAGGATCATGAGAAGAAGGTTCTTTATAGAAACCTTTAAAGATCTGATATAATAGATGGAGACCAGAGACTCACAGGGGGAAAAAGAATGTCTTGGAGTTTGAGAATGATTGACACCTCCACCAATCGGTGCAGAATCTAGCTGGGAAGACCCTTTCTCACATGC
>NW_022106463.1:9703506-9705061 GCF_000313985.2 Echinops telfairi | reverse complement strand
GACCCACGGGGGTTTCCAGGCCGCCATCTTCACAGGGGCCCTGGTGGCTGAGTGATTAAGCAAAGGTCAGTGGTTTGAACCCACTAATCGCTCCTAGGGAGAAAGATGAGGCTGCCTGCTCCCACAAAGATCGGTAGCTCAGCGATCCTAGGGGTCCGTTCCACTCCGTCGAAGGGTCGTGGCGTGTTGTGACCCACTCCAAGAGAGCAGTCTTACTTGTTTTAATCCTCACGGGAGCAGATCGCCAGTTCTCTCTGCCATGGAGCCGCTGGGCGGGTTTGAAACCCCAACCTTTCAACTTAGCCAGCCGTTGAGTACCTGGACTGCTGTGCCACTGGGCGCCTTAGAGGACGGCCACATATTGAAATCCACAGAGGAGACTCTGGACAGCTTCAAACATGGATGCGATAGATGCAGGGCAAGCAGTTTCTGGCATTTAATTGCTTCGAATGTTCTTTCTGGTAGGCACTTCCTAACGGCCGTCTGGAAACGATAGCTGGCCAGAAGCCCCCTGAATTGATGACTGTGTGGGTCAGGCGTAAAGAGGTGTCTTCTCCTAGCCGAGCGACCTCACGTGACAGCCCTGGTGTTACTGTATCATCAGCTCAGTTCAGCCAGGGCTCCTGTGGATTTTTCTCTCGACCACCCGGTCCCACACAATCGCCATCCTCCACTAAAAGGGGAACCCCTCCCAGACCTGGCCTGTGCACCTCCTGTGACACAGCTCTGTGCCTGGCATGCCCAGGCTGGTCCTGATATTGGGTCCCTTCCATGTAAAGAATTATCAGGCCTAGCAGGGAAGCAGGGACTGCTGAGGGAGGGATGGTAGGAGGGTGGAGGCAAGCCTGACTTCAGTCTCAGCAGAATCAGCTTTGGGTCAATGCTGCTCCTCATTGACTCTACAGTTCATAAGGGCCAACGACAGACCAACCTACCCCACCCCACAGGTGGACTGAGGGCACTCCAGGGTGAAGGCAATACCTTTCCCTGTCAAGGGAGAAGTGGCTTGTCTTGCTCAACATTTTTATTTCATTTCATTTTTTGGGGGGGTATGTTTTAAATTTTTCATTAGTTGACTTATATTGTTTGAAAGGAACCCTGATGGAGCTATTGGGTAAGCGTTGGATCACTAACTGCAAGGTCCACAGTTCAAATCCACCAGTTGCTCCTCGGGAGAAAGACGAGGCTGGCCGTTTGTCCCTGTAAGTTTCACAGCCTCAGACACCCTACATATGGTCGCTATCAGTCGGGATCAACTAGATGGCAGTGGGTGAGGCATCGTATGGATCTGCGATTGCCCTTTATTTTCAACAATTCATTCCATTGGTGGTGGTGAGAATGTACAAGAGGCTTCAGAAAGTTGGTGGGAAAATTCCACGATCTCTTAGTCCAATTTTTCCACGAGCAGTGTGAGGTCCCCTTACAGATCCACGGGGAACATAGCCCAATTCATCAGTATCTAAGAATACAATGCAATTGCACTGATCAATTCTTCCATCTCTGCACCCGTCCTCCACCGCCTCCTCTCAGTGGCTCCTCCTCTGCTTCCCATGGA
>NW_022106463.1:9700060-9701937 GCF_000313985.2 Echinops telfairi | reverse complement strand
GTGGGCTAGATGTTGGACTATTTATTAACTGCAAGGCCAGTGGCTCAAACCCAGCAGCGTTCCGAGGGGGAGAGCTGAGGCAGCGTGCCTCAGGGACCATAGGGAGCAGTTCTATTGCATCCTTTGGGGTTGCTGTAGGTCAGAACTGGCTTGATGGCGGTGGGCAGTGTGGCCAGCCTAGACTCTGTTTCTCCTGCCGACATGTGTGGGCTGGCTTAGAAAACACCCCCTTGCACAATGTCTACAGCTGGGAGGACGCAACCACCGCTTTCTCCATGCCCTGTTCAAAACACACTCTGCCCGTCACCCAGGAGTCCCCGCTGGCACGGTGGTCACAGGCTGGGCTGCTCACTGCAAGGCCTGCAGTTCAAGCCCACCAGCCGCTCGCTCGGCGGTCCCGTCGGGGAGCGAGTTTGAGGAACATTGTTCTAACTCCGCAGAAGGCTTTTCTCCTCCTTTTCCCACTCTAATAACTACCGCACCCTCGAAGGGTTACAACTTAAATAGCAGTCCGAGTGGCTTAAAAAAAAAGAGGAAACGTAAAACGGAAATGGACGTGGAGTCTGTAGTGATGAACAAGTTCATCTTAAAAAATGTTATTGATATAGGTTCTCAAATACTAATGAACACACCGTTGTAGCTAAAATACCAGAAAGCTGGTCAAATCTGCACCGCCCCCCCATGACCCAATTCACTGTCAGTGAGTGGATTCTGACTCATAGTGACCCTGCAGGACTGAGTAGAACGGCCTCTGTGTGGCTCTGAGGTTTTGACTCTTTATGGGAGCCGACAGCCTCCTCTTTCTCCCCAAGCAGCAGCTGGTGGTTTCGAACTGCTAACCTAGTGGTCTGAACGTGGAACCCACTGTGCCATAAAGGCTCCTTGGTGGATCCTCCTCCAGAGGGTGAAAACTTACCCTCCTGGGTTGGAAGGAGCAAATACAGTGACCCCTAGGATAGAATTTTCTGGAAGCAGACAGCCAGATCTTTCTCCCGAAGAGCTGCGGAGCGGGTCTGAGTCACCAGCCGAGCACTTAACGTTTCATCACCAGCACTCCTGAATCCAGTCGTGCACCTCTTGTTAAAACTCTTCAAAATCTTCGTGCCCAAGTCTTCCACAGTCTGCCTCTGCCAAGCCCCCCACCCAAAACCCCACCCAACCCACTGCCAGCGGGTCAAGTCTGACTTTTTTTGGTGTGTGTGTGTGGGATACTGTCACTCTTTCCGGGAGCAGACAGCTCCATCTTTCTCCCGAGGAGCGGCTGGTGGGCTTGAACTACCGACCTTCAGTTAGCAGCCCCGCGCCTTGCCCACAGCGCTGCCAGGGCTCCTTACGTAGGAGGCCCCAGTACCTAACCGCCGAATGAACAGCTTGGATCCATTCATGCACTTCTTCCCCGCCTCCTCCACAGTCACAGCTCAGTGTCCACCACCGAGAGCTGGCGGGCGGTGTGCAGAGCAGTGCTAACGCCACAAGTGGGTTTCCGGTGCCGCTGAAAGGTCAACCAAGACCTCAGAGAACACTGGAGGAGCAAAGTACTTCGGTGAAGAAGTGACTGAACTGTGTTGGATTCTCTGACCTCTGAGAAGCTTGCTAGAACTGTTAGACAGGGCCCCGCGAAAAAAGCTATTTTTAAGACGGCAGCTTTTGATTCCTCCCCAAAAAAGGAAAAGAAAGAAACCTCACCGAACACAGGCCATCACACGGTCATGCTCGGCGTGTGTACTGGGTGGGTCTTAACCCGCTCCGGGCTCACGGGCGCTGTGGGGCACTGGTGTCTGCCTGGTCCTTCCTCAGTCACACACACACACCCCGCCCCCGCCCATCTCTGAGTGGAGAGACAGATGCTCATGGACGCCGGTTACCTTTTCTTCCGA
>NW_022106463.1:9697309-9698779 GCF_000313985.2 Echinops telfairi | reverse complement strand
GGGCGGTCCCTACTTTACGGGTGAACTCCATGCTCTAGCTCGAGCTAACAATACACCACGTACCCAGTGTGCACACAACACTTTCAAAGGGATTTTGCATCTATAGCTACAATTCAAGTGGCGTGAGAGGACGGGTGCACACATGCATACTGCCTTCTTGTCCACCCCACTGCCAAACTCCCGCCATGTGCTCTATCAAAGCTTAGTCTGATTCTTCAGTCACCCTGAAGTTCATATTCTAATTCTTTCAGGGCTCGGAATTCTTTCTCATGTGGTTAGAAAGTATTCGGGCAACAAAAGAACCATTTGGCTATGTCATTACCGTTGAGCTGTGCTCTCTAGTGCGCTTCTTGGTGACATCCTTTGAGCTCACTGTGTATTTACCCGTGGCTTGGATTTAGATACGTGGGCATCGTTCACATCTGCCACAATAACCACTGCTGTTTCAACACGGTGAATGTGTTCAGCCGACCGGTCACAGTCCACGGAGGGGGCATTACAGGTTTGCCTGCTACGCTCGGAGCTCTGGGTGTGATTTTCCTGGGCACTGCTGGAGGCCTTACTGGCATTGTGTTAGCGATTGACTTGTGCAGAGACTTCTAACGTCAAAGCCCTTGGCCAACGTGCTGGTGGTGGGATAGCCAAGCCTTGCTCTTAAAGAACTGGGCAGCCTGGCAGAGTGTACACATATATTCACGAAGTCCTGAGTCTACAGCTGACTGCCAGCCACTGACCCCTTCCACCGTCCTTTAAAACGCACCACTGAGAGCTTGAACCGCTCCCCCCACCCCCCCAGCAGCCAGCAATTCTGTTTAGGACATGGGGGCGGGGGGGGATATTGGACAGGTGTCTCTGGAGACTCGTCTGGCTGGCCAACCTGGCTGGGCCAGTTTTGAGTGGTTCACAGTATGCCCACCACCAAACCAAAGCCACTGGACCGAGGTGCCCAGACGTGGAGGGGACCCAGGGGCGGGGTTGGCTTCGAGATGCGCAGTGTTTAACCCTGCAGACCCAGAGATGATCGTATCACCACCCAGCACCCGAAGGTGCGGGCTCTGCAAAACCACCCAGCCCCCGCGGCCTCAGCCAACCAGCTGGCTGGCCCCGGTATACTCACAGTCTCAGCATCCACAAAGAGGGTGGGGCACTCGGAGCAGGAGGTGAGCATCTGGGAGGAGCTGACGAACTTGGTCCCGATTCCCCGGAGGTTGTCCCCCAGGTAGCTGGCAGCGTCGCAGGTGAGGAAGCAGAACCTCTTCTGGATATTCTGACGGAGGGAAAGCCAAGGCTGCTTGTGCAGGGCCGTGCGTGCCTGCGTGGTGGGGACCTGCAGTCCGCCTGGCCCTCTGGGCCCAAGGGGCAGGCAGGGGACCTAGCAGACAATGCTCATGCATGGAGGACTAACACTGAGTCCTCCGACCTCCCACCAGCAGCCAAGAACACTGGTTCTTACCAGTGCTGCTTTTGATA
>NW_022106463.1:9694512-9696862 GCF_000313985.2 Echinops telfairi | reverse complement strand
CACCTTGAAGAGGGAGGAGAAGACGTGGAAGGTGTACACGGCGCAAGAGCCGTCCGAGTCGCGCATGAGCTGGTTGAAGTGGCTGTGCCAGGCCTCCTCGGCGTCGTCGCAGGCCGCGGGCTGGAAGGCAGCGAGGATGGCCGAGAAGAAGGGCGATGGGGGCGGCGAGACGCCCCTTTCCCCGTCTCCAAAGCTGGAAACAAGGGCAGCGGGAGGGTGTCAGAGGGGACGGCCTTTGGTCCTTTCCAGGGCAATTCAGGTGGCAATTCACTGTGGCACAAAGGCAGGCCTGCTGTCCACTCCCCCACCAGGCCTGCTGTCCAATCCCCCTACCCCAGGATTGATGTCTACTCCCCCACCAGGCCTACTCCCCATTCTCCCACCAGGCCTGCTGCCCACTCCCCCTACTCCAGGCCTGATGTCTATGGCCCCTGGGGTTGCCACCCACTCCTCTGGGGGATCTGGCTCACATCCTTAGGTCTGATCAAATAAAAAAAGCCGTGGTAGCTCAGTGCACTTAGCATCGGGCTGCTAACCGACAGGTGGGCTGTTTGAGCCTCCACATCCCTGGGAGTCAGAGTCGACTACGTGGGAGGATGAGGCAGTTGGCTCCTGTGGAGATGACGGTCTAGGAATCCCACAGGGACGTTTCTACCCGGTCCTAGAGCGTCACTCTGAGTCCACACCAATTCCATGAACATGAGAGGGACAGTCTGATTTCCAAAAACCAAACTCACTGCCATTGTGTCGATGCCGACTCACGGTGCCTCTATGAGGCAGGGTGGAACTGCTCCCGTGGGCTTCCGAGACGGTCACTCTCTACAGGAGTAGACAGCCTCCACTTTCTCCTTTGGAGTGGCTGGTGGGTTACAACTGCTGACTTTACGGTTAGCAGCACAACAACCAACCTACTATGCCACCAGGGCCCCTCAGCTTAACCTCAGCTCTCTCAATTTGGACTTGTCCCCAGAAGAGACCATTTACCAGGGAAGGACATCTTGTTTGGTAGCAGGGAGTCAGTGGGCATGAGGGAAACCCCCCAGGAGACAGACTGCCGCAATGACTGCCGCAGCAGCCTCTGTTGGACCAGGGACCGGGAAGACGGCGTGGGACCCGCCAAGGCTCTGCCCCCTTGTATATTAGGCATTCAAGTGGAAGCCAAATCAAGGGCAGGCACCGCCTCAACTCCACCCCGTGGCCGCCTGAGCTCTAATCTGAGTGTGCCCACTCCTCCTGGCTCTGCATCTCACATCTCATCTTGCACGGGGGCCCACCAACTCTTACGACCCTTTGCTGTGGCTGTCAGGTGTGACCCCAGACACACCAAGGAAAAGTGCCACCGTCCCAGCAGGACAGGTGTGGCAGTCGACGGAACCCAGGACAGTGGCCCCTGCAGAGTACCCTCACCTGGTGAGAGTGAACGGGTCCAGCGCCTGATCGCCCTTCTCCTCCGCCTCAGTCATGTCCAGGCTGAAGCTGTCACTGCACTCGAACGTGGCCGGGAGCTCGTTGAGGGAGCTGGAGAGGTCGTCCTCCGGCAGGGTGGGGTCCCCCTCCTCTGGCCTGGCTTCAGCCTGCAGGGACAGAGATGGAAGATAGAGTAAGGCAAGATAAGACAAGACAAGACAGCCATCCCACCAGTGCCAACTCGCGATGACCCTGCAGGACACAGCAGAGTGGCCCCATCGGGCTCCTGAGGTCGTCCGTCTGTGTGGGCGCAGAGAGCAGCCTCACCCATCTCCGGTGGACCTTGAGGTCATAGCCCAACACCTGACCCCCGCACCAGCAGACACAGCAGACACACATGCCGGCGGGCAATGGAACCTTCACTCCACAGGATCGGGCCTGAGCTTGGTGGTCACGTAAGAGCTATGATAAACCACACCCACTGCCAGCAAATCAATTCCGCCTCTAGCTACCTTCTGGGACACGGCAGACCTGCCCCCGTGGGCTTCTGAGGCTGGGGATCTGTACGGAGCAGCCAGCCTCCTTGTAGTGGCTGGTGGGTTTGAGCCTCCGACCTTTCAGTTAGCAGCCCAACACTTAACTCACGTGACACCGGGGCTCCTTATCTGACAATGTGAGGGAGGGAGTCTCCACAATGCTCACAGGAAATGCCAGTATCTTTTAATTCCAACATGTCCCAGGTATGTTGAAGGCCCCATAGACATGGGACAGTCTGCTCAATAGAGGGGAGATGCCAGGTGTTGTCCAGCTGACTCTGCCTCGGGGGGACCAAGACAGGGGAGGGGAGGTCTGCCCCAGAGGGTTTCTGATGCAGTTGTCCAGGCGGTGCTGTCTGGCCACAGAGGGATCCTTAACCTTGCAGCCACCAGCCGCTCCTTGGAAG
>NW_022106463.1:9680706-9691537 GCF_000313985.2 Echinops telfairi | reverse complement strand
AAGGAAACAAGTGCTAGAACCCCCTCACCTTGGGGGCCTCAGAGCCCTGCAGGCTGCTCATCTCCGGCAGCGAGGCGTCGAAGCCGGACATCCTGGTGGGAAAGGCATGGGGGTTCGTGGCAGCGGGGTCCCGGGCCATGGCGAGCGAGTCCATTTGGTCGGTCTCCTCAGACGGGGACAGGGTCAGGATCTGTGGAGAAGAGTGGACGCTGGGTGGCCAGCTGTTAGCAGCTCCGGTTCGTCCCCTCGGAGGAGTAAGTCAGGGCCATGGTTCACAGCCGTGGCCCAAGGACGTGTGGTTTGGGCTGCCAAGCCCGCGAACCTCGGCAAGCTGAGGTTCCTTTCACCGCCCCCCCCCCCACTCTGGGAAGCCCCCTCGCATGTTGACATGGCTTCGGTCAGCTGCTCGGCGGATTTGGATCACAGCCATCCTACAGGACAGAGCAGGGCAGCCTGCAGGGTTTCCCGGGCTGCCCTCCTTATGGGGCCAGGTTGCTAGGTCTTTCTCCCTCGGAGCCGCCCCGTGGGCTCAAACGACCGACCTTCCGGTTGGTAGCCAATTGCTGAGCTGTGGCGTGACAGGGGGTGAGGTGGGGGTGGGTGGGCTCCTTTTATCGGCACCTCGCTTGGACCTTAAACGTCACTCTGAGCTGCCACTGAGCTGATGCTGACTCACAGTGACCCCACGGGACAGAGGAGACCCGCCCCTGAGGGTTCCTTTATGGGAGCAGACAGCCTCGTCTGTGTCCCTAGGAGCGGCTGGGTAGTTTCGAACCGCTGACCCTGCAGTGAGTAGTCGAACTCCTGCCCCCAGGGTTCCTGCTGATGGAGGGCAGCAATGTTAAGTCACAGACCCTGGACTGGTGGCACCTCAGTGTCTGTCCTGACCTGGAACATGCCGGATGTTGGCAAAGTTGGCAAAGTTGAACAAAACCAAACGAGTGAGGCCAGCAGATAACAACCAAGGCCTTAGGGGATGGCTTTCGGGGTTTAGAACAGCCCCCCTCCCAATCTATTAACATTTCTGCCCAAGAGGGGAAGTCAGGGAGCTGCCCCTGGGGACGGGGTGGGTTCGGGCCCTGGGCAGGCTTGCTGGGGGAAGGCCCCAGGGGGCAGCCACTTACGAGGTCTGTGTGCTCCAGGAGCTGGGCCTCCTCCTCAGAGGACGCGTCTGAGTCCTCGGGGCCCCGCTTGCTGAGGCTGGCGCTGCTCCCCGAGAGCTGGCACCCCTCCAGCAGCTGCAGGTCACACTTGTCCAGGCTGTCCAGGGACCGCCGGCGCACGCCCCAGTTGAAGTTGTCCACGCTCTCCCCCTGTAATTGCCACACAGCCGCTGCTGGGTCGCCACGTCCACCCATCCCTCGGCCCCAGCTCCCCCGCGATGACCCCGGCCCAGCAGCCACCTCAGGCCCCCAGGGACCCCCGGACACCAGGAACTGACTTTGCCCAACAGGGGGGAGGGGACAGTTTCACTGCAGCCGTCCACTTGGTGGGACGCCCAGCAAGCCTGTCCTGGAGGACAGGGGACAACTGCCCCCAGGGCGTCCAGGCTGTGGTCCTCCAGGTCTCGGTCCCTCTAGGTCACTGAGCTCCTGGGTGGCCGGCACATGAACCCCAACACCCACTGTGCAGCAGTGGGTTCTGAGGCCCGGGCTGCTGCAGGGCAGCCCTGGGTGGGGGCATTTCCGAGGCTGCTATCTCTGCTGACAGCAAGGGCCATGTTGTTCTCCCTCAGGCCGGGCGCGAACTGCTGACCTTTGGGGGAGCAGCTGTGTGCTTACCCAGGGTGCCCCAGATAAGAATAGGGAAAGCATACTGTTTTCAGGTCCATGGCCCATACACACCCTCTAGAAAATCCCCACAGAACAGAGAACTGGCCCCCTGTGGGCTTCAGTGGCTGCCTCATTTTTCTCTCTCAGAGCTACTGGAGGATTCAAACTGCTGACCTTGCAGTGCGCAGCCCAGGGCTTAACCCACTGAGCCACCAGGAAAACCCAGGTGCGAAGAACGACACACGTTCCTCTGGCATGGAGTTTGGTCGACTCTAGAAATGATCTGTTTTTTTAGCGACCCGCCCCCTTCAATCTGTAAGAAACACATCGTTGATGTTTCAACATGAGTTGAGAGGGGGCCCCGTTGCCGGTGCCCCCTCCTGCTGCAGAGGTGGGAGGAGAGCCTGAAACCCCTCAGTGAGGCCAACAGCCGGCTTGCACAGAGAGAGGCAGGGGTTAGAGATGCACAGGCCACTGGCCAGCGCAGGCCACTCATGCACTCAGCCGAGGCCCCCACAGCTCCGAGTCCCTTTGGCTTGAGGTTCATCCCGGCATTAACTCCACACACTCACTGCCACGGAGTGGACGCTGACTCACAGCGCCCCCGCAGGGCAGGGCGGCACTGCCCGTGGGCTTCCCGGACTGTCACTCTTGACGGGAGCAGAGCCTAGATGGCTGGTGGGTTTGAGTTGAGTTAGTACTGGGGTGCCACCTGGATTCCTCCCATGTCAGAGTCAATAAACAAACAAACAACAACAACCAACTCACGCACATGGAATGGACTCAGACTCACAGTGACCCTACAGGACAGGGCAGAACTGCCCCCCTGGGTTTCCCAGCCTGTCAGTCTTTCCAGGAGCGGACCGCTTCCTCTTTCTCTACAGACCAGCCCCTCCGTGGAACAGGCTCCCTCTCCTGGGAAGGGAGTGTCCGTGTCCGGCTCCGTCCCAAGTACTAATGACTTAACGCTCTCCATTTAACTGAGAGCTGGGCTTGTGAGGATTTCTGTCCCCGGGAAATACGAGGGGACTTCCAGAAGTCTGTGGGAGAGTGGGTGCAAAGATCATGCGGTTTTCCCCACAGAGTTTGTCCAAATTCAAAAACCAAACTCACTGCCAAGTTGATGCTGACTCACAGCGACCCTACAGGACAGGGCAGAACTGCCCCTGTGGGCTCCCCAGACTGGGACTCTTTCCGAGAGTAGAAAGTCTCATCCTTTCCTGAAGTAGCAGCTAGTGGTTTTGAGCACTGAGGTTAAGTTGGAGATGGCAACGATGTAGTGTGATCTGGAGTTCCAGCCACATAGAAATTTCCTGTGGGCTGACCCTGGTTATGAACCCCTTGTCTTACTTGTAAAATGGGGGTCTGGTTGGGATGGGCAGTTGGACGAGGGGTGGGGAACCTTCTTTCTGCCCTGGCCAGATAGGATATTGATCATTCGCAGGCCACACTAGCCAATGAGTTCACCCCTAACGTGATGGCTGGGATAACTTCTCTCTGGTGAGGCAGCTCATGGGAGCTGCCAGTGCTGATTTCTCCGGTCTTCTACAGCCCTCGGACCGGACAGTCCCCACTCTGATTTAGACAGTCGTCACCTGGTGCCCGGAGGAGAAAAGGGCTCCCGGGAGGAGGCATATGTGGTCTTTGCAGACACGCAGCTCACCGATTTTACTTTTAATAGACTCTACCACGAGCCACCTGGGGGGTGCCGCTTGCTGCCTGCTTGGGAATGCCGTGCTGCCCCTGGGTCACCTGTTCAAATGCTACCACCTCCCCTCAAGAGACACAGTCACGCGGTCCCCAGAAGGGGGTGAGCAGCGAGCGAGGGGCCTGACTCAGGGCTCTCGTATTTGCACACGGAGCACAGCCAGGACCCCAGCTCTCTCTCCTGCTGCACACACGCACAGGTACACACACGTGCCGGGAGCGGAGGAGGCCGGCAAACACAAGCGAGGATGGAGTTACACATCCTGCCACAGCACGACACGGCGACATCTTACCTGAAGTTCCTGGGGACGGGCCGCGGGGATGCACAGAAAAACAAATGAGAGGTCCGTTTACAAGGCTGACCCCGACGCCCACGCCTTACCGTAGCTCCCTCCCTCTGTCCTCACCCCACACGGCAGGTAAAGAGACTCAGACCCCAACAGAGGCACCCAACAACTGTCAGTGCCCTGGGGACCCGCTCCTGGGTGCCCACGGGCCCGGGCCGCCAGTCGCCACCACCAGCTCTCTGCAAGAGCTCTCGTCACCTCAACACCTTTTTATTTTTATTTTTCAGAAAGTCTAAATATCTGCTTGGGAGGGAACTGTTACCAGGCCTGGGATAATGAATGCAGGCCATTCGCCGGGGGGTGGGGTGGTGGTGGTGGGTGGTGGGGGGGTGTGGTGGTCCGGATGGGGGAAGGGTGTCACCACCTGACACAGGGCTCACTGAGCTCAGTGCACTCCTGGCGGCTGGCGACGTGCTTGCCCGACAGGAAGCGGACGGCAGAGCCGTGGCCAGACCACTGCCCCCAGAGCCACGCTGCTGTGGTTGTTTCTGTAGCCCTGAGTCCATTTGGACTCACAGCCAATCAACTTCACATGACCCGGCAGAACTGCCCCAAGGGGTTCTGAGGCCATGTGTGCTTCCAGGGACGGAGGGCCTTCCTCTCTCCCTCGGAGTGGCCAGGGTGGCTTGAACCATCCACCTCTTGGTTCCAGGCAGAACGCTTTTCCACTCTGCCACCGGGCCGCCTGATGAAGGGCCGAGACACCACCCAAGGGATTGCCATTCTCGGCTGCTGCCGACCCTTCCCCAGAGAGATCACGAGGGCCTGCCCGTGACGGGCACTCGAGGGGGCTTCCACAAGTTCTGGGAAAAACCCATCAGGTTTTTCTAAAAGAACTTTCCCCACACCCTTTCGACATCCCCCGATAAGGGGCGAGCGGTGAGCCGGCACAGGCTCGGCGTTCCTGGGTGGGGATCCCCCCCCCCATTTCACAAGGCCCCTGCAGGTGCTCTTGCTCCACCCTCAACCACGGGCAGATGTTTCAGAAGCGGATCACCAGGCTTTTCTTCCGAGGCGCATCTGTGCACACTCAACCCTCCGACGTCTTGGCCAGCAGCAAGTTGATGCATCCTGTTCATGCCACCACATCACTCTGACTCAGAGCGACCCTGTCGGGTCTCCGAGGCTGTGGGTCTTTACAGGAGCAGACAGCCTCCCCCGCCCCCCGCCGGGTGGGTGGTGGGTTTGAAGTGCTGATCTCGCCATTAGCATCCAATGCGTGAGCCTGGGTACCGCCAGGGTTCTTCTGTCTTAGGAACAGAGCACGCACGTGGGCTGAGACGTGCTAAGTAACACCAGGGGCCAGGCTCCCTCATTCTGGTCAAAGGATGGAGTCTTCCCTGAGGGGCTTCCCCGGAAAGGCCTGGTGGTCTTCCCAGAACAGCCAGTGAAAACCCTCGTGAGCACAGTTCTACTCTGGCACGCTCCGGTTGTCAGGGGCCAGAACCGATTCGAAGGCACCCGGTCCGCTATTTCTATCTCATTTCCCACTGCCAAAGGGTCGGTTCTGACGGACAGCGACCCTACAGACAGGGTCGAACTGCCCCTGTGGTTGTCGGGGTCCGGAACTCTTTACAGGAGTAGAAAGCGGTTGGTGGGTTTGAACGGCAGTGACACCAGGGCTTCTCTATGTCCTTACTGAGCTCAAACATGGTGGTGAGGGAAGGGGTGGGGTGGGCGGGTGGCCCTCCTCCCTTCCCCAATCTTCAAGAACGTGGTCACCACTGGGAGCCTCCTTCTCAGGACCCAGAGTCAAACAAGAGCTCTGTTTGGGCTCGCTGAGACTTGCATTCTGCCGCTCCAGGTGTCTGGGGGGCTGGCTGCTAACCCCGGGCGGGGCAAGAACTCAGGTGCCTCTCTCTTTACTTAAAGCACCCCCGATCCCATCAGATGTTGTGCCAGGGGTGGGGGAGCCCCGGGCTCTGGGCTCGTGTCCGAGCACGCATGCAGCTCCGAGGCCTTGGGGGTAGGAGCAGCTGCCTGGCCACAACCACCGAATACCTCCAGTGGTTGTTTTCTGGGGACCCGACCAACAGGCTCCAACTTGAACATTTAAGTTTACCTCTGGGACACACACACACACACACACACACACATACACACAGGCTTGGTGTGGTCATTCAGAGGACAGTCCCACTCTGCCACTGGGACAGTCTGGCAGCTGGGCCTGTGAGTCCGGGCAGGAAGGACGTGGTACCTCCTGCCAGCACCACCCAGCTGCACTTGGGCTCAGCTGCTTTCCAAATAGGGCAGGCAGCTTTCCCACGCACACAGGCCCCCACCAGAGACCCCCTCCTTAGCAGGTGGGAGGGGACCCGGAAAGTAAGGCCGTGCTCGGCCGCTGGGAGAGACTACGCTACCTCGCCGTCCTCCAGCTCCACGTCCAGGAAGTCGAAGTCCCTGAAGACGCGGAACTGCTGCTCGCTGTTGGTGTCCTCCATGTTCTCCGGCTCCCTCGCGCCGTCCTCGGACGACACCAGGCTGGCCTGGTGCTCCGGCAGGTCCGAGTCCCCGCAGGACGAGAAGATCACCTGCGCGGGTGGGTCAGGGGCTCGGCTCAGTGCCGGGCTGCTCCGGTGCTCGCTGGCCCTGGGTGCCGGCCCCAGCACACACCTCATTCCTCAAGGGTGTATTTTTAGCATGTTCTTCTCTTATTTGTGTTGGACAGGTGCCTTCAGACTCAGCGCCCGCCCGCCCGCCTGCCCGGGAACAGAAGCCCGCGCGGCCGCGGGAAGACGCCTGGGGACGGGGCTGTCTGGAGGGGGCTCCCAGATAAGTGTCACGTTGTGTGTGTGAGTGTGTGTGTCTCTGTGAGTGTATGTCTGTTTGTGGCTGTGAGTGTAAGTCTGTGGGTGTTCTGGGGTATATGTGTGGGGGTGTGTGAGTGTGATTGTGAGTGTATCTGTGTGTGTGCGTGTATGTACATTTGTAGGTGTGTTTGTGAGTGTGTGTGGGAGACACTGAAGCATGCCTTCGTGTACACACACACACACACACACGGTCTGAGCCAAGGGGGTGAAAGCGGTCCAAGCATACTCGCACTGCCCTCCCGGAGTTCCTATAAACACTGGCTGACAGGACACCCACGCAAAGGCTCGTGAGGAATGAGCTGTCAGCGCCAACAGGGTTAACCCCTTCCCAGGCAGCCCGGGCACTGGGCGCAGAGTAAGAGAAAGGCCGGGGTTTCCCAAGACCTGGGTGGGGGTGATGGCCTCACAGTGCAGTACATAATTTGGGCTTCAATAAAACCATTAAATAAAAAAAAAGGAGAGGAGAGGTCCTTAAGCAGTAGCCAGTGTGGCCCAGGGCATCTGACTCAAACAACAACGATACCATTTACAAACGCACTCTGCCCGCCCAGGCAGCCGCAGCAGCAGCAGCAGCGCCACCTGGCTCCCCGGTGAAACCCTGAGATCGTGTTCTGAGAGGGGCGCTGCTGCGCACAGTGCTCTTTCTCACGGGCCATTCGAACAGAGCGTCTTGGAAACCAGAAGCCCCAAAAGGACCTGCATCTTTGTCACCCAGCCTGGGCGGAACATGTTGATGTTGCTAGGTGCTGCCCAATGGGTTCCGACTCCCGGTGACCCGTGCACGGGAGAAGGAAACATGGCCCTCTTCAGAGCCTGGCTCACAATCTTCCGTGCTTGAGCCCAGCCACGGCTGTAGCCACGGTGTCCGTCCATCTCCTGGAGGGCCTTCCTCTTTCCTGCTGCCCCTCCACTTTACCAAGCGGCATGCCCTTCTCCAGGGACTGGCCTCTCTTGACAACACACCCCAAGTCTGTGAGACCAAGTCTCCCCCTCCTTCCCTCTAAGGAGCGCTCTGGCTCAGACTTCTTCCAAGGCAGATCTGTTTGTCCTCTTGGTAGACCATGGCTCTGCCACTGTTCTTCCCCAGCACCATGGTTCTTCGTCAGTGTTAACGCTCAGCTTCCACAAGCATAGGAGATGATGACGGAAGACACCATGGCTTGGGCGAGGTGCACCCAGCCCTCAAAGCAGCATCTGTGCTTTTCAATACTCTACAGAGGGCTCGGGCAGCGGATGCACCCAATGCAATGTGCCATCTGATCTCCACTGCTGCTTCCATGAGCGTTGATTGTGGAGCCACAGGCAAGACAGCCTTGACGACTTCAACCTTTCATCCCTCTACCAGGATGTCACCTACTGGTCCAGCTGGGAGGAGTTTGGTCTTCCTCACACCTGAGTTGTCATCCATCCTGAAGGCTGCAGCACATGGCACCTGTCCGCTGCTGACCAGTCGATTCTCCTGACCCTGTAGACCAGAGTAGAACGGCCCTTGTGGGTTTCTGTGCCTGTGGTAGTCACATCATCTGGTGTCCATCTGGGACTTGAGAGGATTAAGAGGGAAGGGCTGGAGTCTAGGATGTCAATGGGGTCATAGCCAATGAGGCCTCTGTGTGGGCATGGCCTTCTCCTGAGAATTCTGGGAACTCCCGTATTTCCTCCTTGGAGGCGGGAGACACACTCTCTGCTCGCTCCCTTGGAGCTTCCCTACTGACAAGGCACATGGCCCTACGCCCTGGGAGCTGGCGAAGCCACAAGTACCTACCCTGATGCAACCAGATGTCGAGCTGGAGGAGCCACATGGAGACCCCTGCCAGCACTGAGATGCTTACAACACCACTGGATCCGCAAGACTTCCCACCCACTGGTCTGTTATCCTCTTGCATTCGGCATCATTGTATGTATGTCATGAGTCTGAAGAGGACTTTATAGTTGGTATCAGACATAAGCGGTAATATTGGACTGATGGACTTGATCGGGGCTAGGCTGGGGCGTTTTCTCAATATCCAATTGCTCTTGTATATAAACCTCTTCCTTATTCACATACGAGTGCCTATGAATTTGTTTCTCTAGTCTACCCAGACTCACATAGTGCCTGTCATCTTGATGGAAACAGACTGCCTCCTTGTTCTCCAGAGGAGCGGCTGGTGGATTCGAACTGTTGATCTTTGGGCTAGGAGCCCCAGCCAGGGTTTTACAGAGATTGCAAATGAGGAGATTAAAAAAAACCCCAAAAAACAAAAATCTGAACTCGCTGAAAGGAACCTGACTCATGGCAACCCTACAGGAAAGGAGAATGTTCTCCTGAGCCTTCTTTGCTCACCACCCCCACCTCTTTAAACATCCATGTTATTGTGCTTTAGGGGAAGGTTTACATAGCAAATTAGTTTCCATAATCAAATTGTTCCTGGACATTGGTTTCAATCCTCACAACATGTGGCAGCCTCCCAAGGCTTCCTCCTGGGGGTTCCCTGTTTCTTCAATTTCCATATTAGTTTTCCTTGTAGGCCACTATTGATCAGGATCGAAACTTAACAAGAGCAGGTCACTATTTGTAAGAACAGAAATGGGACAATGGAAGGTGCCCCTCCCTGTCTTCTCCTCATTGGTTTTTGGCCAACACCATCCCGTTGCTCCCTGAGAGCTAGCTCAGTGTTCTGAGGAGCACACTCTTCTCGGGGCACTGTTGTTTGTCTTAGAGCCTGTTGTCTGTTGTTTGTTTTATATATTGTTGCACAAAAGGTGGCTTGAAAGAGTGTCTTCCATTTCAAGGTAGAACGTTTTCTGCTGGCAACCGTCTCAAGGGTTCCTCTACTCCAGCGGTTCTCAACCTTCTTCATGCCGTGGCCCTTTAATACAGTTCCTCATGTGGTGGTGACCCCCAACCATAACGTTATTTTTGTTGCTACTTCATCACTGTAATTTTGCTGTTATGAATCGGGCGACCTCTGTGAAAGGGTTGTTCGACCCCCAAAGGGGTTGTGACCCACAGGTTGAGAACTGCTGCTCTAGTCATTTCCTGAGAGCTTCTACTGTGGTCCAGTTGGTTCTGTTGGTAGCGGTAGCTGGCACCATCTAGTCCCTCTGGTCTCAGGTTAGAGGAGGTTGTGTTTCTTGTGGGCTATTAATCCTTTGGACTAATTACTTCCTCGAGTACTTTTTTCCCTTCATTCTCTTGCTCCAGGTTGGAAGAGACCAATAGTTGCTTCTTAGGTGGCTACTCACAGTCATTTCACACCCCAGACACTACTCATCAGGCTAGGTTGTGGGACATTGTCTTTGTGGTTGTTGCTAGGTGCCCTGGAATCAGTTCCGACTCACAGTGACCCTCTGGACAACAGAAGGGAACACTGCCCGCTTCTGCACCACCCTCACCATTGTTCTTATATTTGAGCCCATTGTTATGGCTCCTGTGTCCATCCAGCTTGTCAGGGGACTTCCTCTTTTTGTCAGCCCCTCTGCTTTATGAAGTGTGATAGCCTTGTCTTTTTACCAACTGTGTTTCGCCAAGTGACCCAGCATCCCCGAAGGCTATGGCCCTTAGCCTTCATGTCTAGGGGGTAGCCCGAAGCCTGAGCAGTTTCTGTAATGGTGCCCTTACATGCTCTGTTACCTGTATGAGCATGTGTGCAGTATTTACAAATACACAGAAACATCCACTACCACGTATATGCGTGTGCACCTCACCCAACTGTTGAGCACACAGAAATCATCCCGAGTCCCTGCTGTGGCGGGATGGGTATGTGACAGTCCTCCTGTGCATACTCAGTGGCCTCCCCTGCCTTGGCCACACTGTTTCAACCTCCCTGTTGGACTGGCCTCACCATTCCCCACAGAAAACGCTGGTCTACCCTCTGGTTAGGGAGTCTCCCTCCCACCCCCTGCGTCCCTGGTAACGAGCAAAGGATGTTTCTGTGTCTCAACCTGTTCTTGGCGGTCTGTCATTGGGTTCCAAGAGGGTTTGTCCTCTTGGGATTGGCTTGTCTCTCTCAGCATTAGGCCTCCCAGAGTCATCTGGTGGCTCATCTCTCCTCAGCACCACGTAGGAGTCCATCACAGCCTGTCCGTCCATCCCTCCATGTCTGTCCATCCATCTTCCATGTCTATACATCTATTCCTCCATGTCTGTCCATCCATCCTCCATGTCTGTCCATCTATTCCTCTATGTCTGTCCATCCATCCTCCATGTCTGTCCATC
>NW_022106463.1:9664443-9680566 GCF_000313985.2 Echinops telfairi | reverse complement strand
TCCTCCCGGGATGGGCACTTGGACTCCTCCCCCAGCCCACTACCTTTTGTCCCCGTGAGTGATGTTGTGATGATCACGGTGTGCACTTAGCGATTCCCGGCAGGACTCTGGTTTCTTTAGGGGACATCACTCGGAGTGAACTGCTGGGCTGGATGGCATTTCTCGTTCTAGCTTCTTGAGGAAGGTACCACCCCATATCCCGTGGTGGGTACACCATTCTGCTGGCCCGGAGGTCGTCCGGTGGGCAAGGGTGCCAGTCTGCCCAGAGCCCCGCCATCATCTGCTCTGCTTCCTCTTGGTTCTCCCTCCAACCTTGGGCATCTCTTCAGTGTTCGCTGGCCACTTCAATGTCTTCTTTGGTGAAGTGTCTGATGCTGTCCTTTGCTTAACAGGGTTTCTGGGTCACTATCGTCACGGGAGCAGATTGCTAGGTTTTTGAACCCCCAACTTTTTGGTTGGCAACTGAGGGCTTAACCTTTGCACCACCAGGGCTCCTTGAACCCCATGGTCTCTCAACTAGACACCAAGAGAGGAGAGACTGACGCGCGCTGACTTCTTCAGCTATAAAGGCACAGTTCCATCTTTCGGCAGACACACACAGGTGCACACTCCAGCTGGAAGGGTTGCGGCCGAGGGCGGACAGGCCAGGGCTGGGGAGAGCGGCCAGCGCCATGGCGATCCAGTTGGCTCCTCACTGGCCATGGTTGCCTGTTTTTGTCCTCGGTGGGCTGGGATACTCTGCCTGCCCCTGCCTCCTCGTGCCCTCTGCTTCGTCAACACCACCACAGATGCGCAACCAACCTACAGTGGGCACTACCTAGTAGGCTTCCTCACAGGCCAGTCACATGACAGCGGGCACTAATGGAGGCAGAGCTGCCCCATCGGCTCCTGGGGCTGCTAACACCATGGGTTCTTGCTTTCTTCGCCAAAAACAAGAGTGACTTGGTGCCCCGTCCCTGCCCCCCCAACCCCCCATTTTTGTCCTGCCGTCCATCCATCATCCAGGATCAAGTGCAGGGAGACCCGGGAGTACACTCAGCCCGGGTCACAGACATCACCCATCCACGTCTCTGATCCACGTGCGAGGGACAGGCGTGGTGCGGGGAACATGAGCAGCCACGAGGGGCACCACGCCCACAGGGGATGTCACGGCTGAACTTGAAGCTCCAGGTCCGAGCCTGAGGTGAGACGGACGATGCCACCCCACCCCCCCAGCCCCCCGGGACAGTGCTCCTCAGGCAAACTCACGGACGGGTTTTTGCTTAATCCGACTTCCTGTCCGCACAGGGAGAGGACGTGCACCAGCTTCTCCTTCGTCCTCTTCTGAAAGGGGAACACAGGCAGGTGTGAGTCACGGGGCTCAGGACCAGGACCCCCTCGCCCCTCTGAAGCCACGTCCCAGGCACGGACGTCCCACGTGGGGGCTCGGCCTCGAGGGAGAAGCAGCCCCCTGCCCCCGCCAGCAGAGGAGCCCTTTAAAGCCCTTCACCCGAGTGCGCGTTGCAGTGATAAACAGTGGACGCGCGAGACAGGCACGGAAGCCAGGACCTCAGAATCAACCTTCTGAGGTGACTGCATTTTGAAGGGGGCTTACAATCTCCCCAACGAGACTCACAGGAGAGGAGGTCGTGGAAACAAACCCCATGACCTTCCAATTCCCGTGGTCTGTGACCTTTCTGAAGCCCCCTCCTACTTCTGTTAGGCGGACTTTCTCTCCCTCACTCCCCACCAAACCCAACCCAACCCACCACAGTGCCGGGCCTGCCACAACTTGTGCCGTCCTGTAGGACCCAAGAGAGTGGCCTCATGAGGTCTGCAAGGCTGTCAGTCTTTACGGAAGCGGAAGACCTCAGCCTCTGCCCCCTGAGCGGCTGCTGGGTTCAAACTGCTGGTCTCTCACTTACCAGCCCAGCACTTAACCACCATGCCACCAGGGTGAATATCAATCCCTAGGTTCTTCAGAGGGATGTGTGGGTGTCAAGACCAGGCCACACAGGGGTGGTGACAGCCCTGCCTCAGTACACAGTGCTGTCATCGCTGTCCTGCTGAGCTGGCATCCCTGCTTCCCCCCAATGGGGCAAAGCCCTTCCTGGCCCCCTGCCGTGCCCACGACTGATGGTGGATCGGGCCACTGGGACCTAGAGGGTTCTCAGTAGCCGGTTTTCGGGAGGAGCTCGCCAGCCTTTCTTCCTAGACCGTCCTTCTCAGCCTGGAAGCGCTGCTGAAACCAGCGGCCTCCCTCCCCGGACACAGACTGCACCTGAGCTGCCCTGGCGGGGAACTGAACTGGGGTCTCCTGTGTGGAAGGCGGGGATTCCACCACTGAGCCACACTGCTTTCTCAATAGGCTCAATAGGCACACAGAAAAACCAGTGCACTGCCATTGAGTCAGTTCTGATGCACAGAGATCCAGTCGTGGGTTTCCAAGAGTGTACGTCTGCAAATCTTTCCTGGAGCAGTCAGCCCCATCTTTCTCCCTAGGAGTGGCTGGTGGGTTCGAATCACCGACCTTGTGTTTAGCAGTCCAACTCTTAGTGGACAGGGTCAACACTCCAAACAGCTCAGCGCCATTGACTTGGTTTTGCCCCACAGGGCATAGTGGAACTGCCCCTGCGGGTTTCTGAGGCTATACATGGGAGCAGAAAGCCTCATCTTTCTCCCATGGTGCAGCTGGAGGAATCAAACTGCTGACTTTGGGGTTTGCCGCCCAACTCGTCGCCCACTGCAAGCCCAGGACTCTTTGCCTCAAATCCTTCCCCAGGAGTTTCCCCGGAGCCTGAGCCCCTGTACCTGAGAATGCTGAGGCCTCTTCCAGCTCACGGGGACCAGGATGTTGGAGTTGGATCCCGACGAGGTGGAGGACGTGCTCCGGGGCACGGCCATGACCCTAGGCTTCCCATCCCGCCCGGAGGAAGCCTGCAGCTCATTGTAGCGCCGGCCGATGATGGGGGTCTGGAGAAGAGAGGACACAGAAGCACGTGACCTTTGGACCCCTTCAAGGCTCTGTGCTGTCGGCGGCCTCTCAACCCCGATGTACCCAGGACACCCTCACAGTGTCATTTGGGTGCAAGTCAACACAGCCAATGCCACCCCATGCCAACAAGGTCTACATGCACAGCTCGGTGACGTGGGCCCCGTTCTTCCCGAGGGGTTCAGTCCTCACCGTCCTTGTCCACGGTCTCCCGCCATCTTGAACCCCCTGCCCCACCCCCACCCCCCGTACCGCAGCTCCCCCCTACCCCCCTCCATTCGCCTTGTCAAGTTGATCTCAGGGCGACACTTCTTCCAAAGAGCACGGTGCTCAGAGCTGATGTGCTCAGCTAACAGAAAACCAGCTGGCTCTGGGTTTCAAAGACGACTTTGGGGGAGTCATTTTGGCTCACGGTGAAAAACGGTGATCTCACAGCCAGCCCTTCAGCTCATCCATTGTCAATGGCGCCAGAAGTCTGGGTTCCATCGAGAATTTTCTACTTTGTTCCTGAGTTAGTTAATTGTGCCAGCCTGGCCGATAATCACGTGTGGGGCTAATTGAAAGGCGGAGGGATAAATGGGTGGTGAGCCTCGCCTTTCTAGTTCTCGGGTCTCTTGTTTTGTGATGGTTGCTCCGGGTGCAGCTGCCTTAGCAGTTCCCTGCTTCAGCTTGCAAGATTGACTTCCCACAAGACATCCCCAAGGAGAAGCTACATGGACCTATCCCGATGCAGCCCTGGGTGCTGGAGCAGCCGTGTGGAGACCCCTGCTAGTGCTGAGATGCTTATTCGTTCACTGACTCAGCTTTCCTCCTGCAGTCGGCCTCATTGCCTCTGTTTTGTGAGGTGGAGGACTTTGTGGACTGGTGTTGGGTTAATGGGTTAATGTTGGACTTGTGGGCTTGGGATGTTTTCGTGATGCACACTTTCTTTACATAAAACTCTTATACACGAGTTGCTGTGGATTTGTTTCTCCAAAGTACCCAGACTAACACAGTTCCCCATGTAGGCTCCCCCACTCCACCCCTTGGATCAAGATTCTGCTGCAGAATCTTCGATCCAACCCACAATTGCTTTTTCTTTTGATTAAAAAACATCCGTCAGAGGAGCTCAGTGCCACCAGCGGGTTCATTGTCCTGATCCTCAAACGTTCCCTCTAATGACGTCTGCAGCTCCAGCCTCTCAGGCGGCCGGAAACAAACCCCATTGCTGGTTCTCCAGTGCGTCTTGGAAATCGCGGAGCAGCACCCAGAGCTCAAGGCTCGGAGGCCCAGGGGCTGAGAGAGCCTTGGGAGCAAAGCCTTCTCCTGCTTGTCTGAAAGGATTAAGAATCAGCAGTGCCTGTCAGGAGCACTGGTTAAGTTAAGACTGCTAACCAAAGGGCCAGCGGTTCAACCCACCAGTCTCTCTGCGGGAGAAAGTGGTGACACCTGCTTCTGTTAAGCTCTGCCTCGCCCTGTAGAGTCGCCCTGAGTCTGAGCTGACCAGGCAGTAACGGGGTTGGGTTTTAGGACCAGCTGCCACCTTCCGGCCGGTTCTGACTCTTGGGTAGAACAGGATGCCACAGGTTCTCAGGGCCTGACTTCTCGGAAGATCACCAGGGCTTTCTTCCGAGGTGCCTCTGGGTAGAACCGAAATCTCCTCTTTCAGTTCCAGCCCAGCGCATTAACCCTTCACACTACCCCAAAACCAGACACCACTGCCCCCCTCAAACCTGTCCCCCTGGCTGCTGATGCGATTCTGGCTCCAAGGGGAACAGCCCCACCCAGGGGGTTCCCAGGCTGGACCCCCAGCTAGCAGCCCAACGCTTAACCCACTGCTTGAGCACCCAGGGACTCCACCCCGGACCTCAGGAACCCCTGCAGCATAAAAACCTGGGAAAGGAGTGAGGCTCTGCTGGCTCCAGACACTTGCACGTGGCCTCGATCCCTGCCCGTTCCCACTCAAGTCCACCCCCCACCCCCGCCCCGGAGACCATCCAGACGCCAGCTGCGCACCTCTGAGATGTCGAAGTGGAAGTGCAGGGTTTTGCCGGGCAGCTCCTTGGAGGCGCTGGTCCGCACCCGGTGGAGGTCTGGCTTGGAAAGGTCGCTGTGCTGGTGAGAAGGCAGGACAAGGCTGGCCGACCGGGAGACCACCAGCTTCAGGATGCCAAGCGCCTCTCTCCAGTGGACGCTCTGGGGAGACAGCCCGAGGGGAACAGAGTTTAGGCTTGACGGCATCGGCCCCTGGGCCTCCTTCAGCAGCCAGGAAATTCCCCCGTAAATGGGAGCATGTGCTACAACAACTGAGTCACACACCACGGGCAGCACGTGGGAGACACCAAACCTGACGTACACCGTCCAGTTGACCCACTCACAGTGAGCCTACAGGACGGGCCGCTGTGGGGCAGCTGCCAGACCAGTTATGGGAACAAAAGCCGTGCATACAGCAGGTTTATAAAAGGACCCGCCTTGTGTTTGAAGCCAACGAAATTTCCGATCATGAGGTACCATTTGGCCAAGGAGGCGCTTCCTTGATTTGGAAAGAAAACAGAACAAGTCCCTGCATTTGATGCGGCTGGCTAATTGTCTCTGAGTGACCCGTGGGTTGGTTCTGCCGTGGAACGGCTCCCATGACGGAGCAGAAGGCCCCACTCGGTCTCTCCCTGTAAGCTGACAGAACCCACGGTTTGCTCTGCCCATCAGACACGTTTCGGTTTGAGGCATTGGTGGAAACTCCCGAAACGTGCAACTCTCTCCCCACACGTGCCCTGTTTCCGTCTGTCCTTCTTTGCCATCCCTTCCTGCCAACTGAGCTTTCGGCTCATGGCCCCCGAGATGATTCTGACTCTGGCGGCCTCACAAAGCAGGCAGACCTGCCCTGGCGGGTCCCTGAGGCTGCCTAGTCTGTACGGGAGCAGAAAGCCTCATCTTCCTCCCACGGGGCGGCTGGTGGGCTCAAACAGCTGACCTTGCGGGTAGCAGCCCCACACCACGTCACCAGGGCTCCCCCCGGGCAAAGTCTGCTCCTTCCACCTTGTGTGGCTGATGGTTCTGAGGAGTGAGGGCCTCCGGGGGTTACGGTTCCCCTCATCGGCCCTTCTGCTGTGTGGCTGAAAGCTGCCCTCTCAGGCTTCCAAGACGGTAAAACCCTTTATGGGTGCAGGCAGCAACCTCATCTTTCTCCCTAGGGGTGGCTGGTGGGTTTGAACCTCCAGCCTGTAGGTCAGCAGGCTGAAGCTGGGCCCACTGTGCCACCAAGACGCCTTGCCGAGGCGGCTGTGCCCGGTCATTTAATCGCTTGTCTAGGTCTTTTGCAGCCACAGTGAACATCTGCAGTCAGCGGACTGTACATCAGGAGACGCCCCTTGAAAATGTGGGTGGGCCTGACCTAATCAGTGGATGACCTGAAGAGCTAACCACGGATGTCCCTCAGGGGAAACACTGCCAACAGACTGCAATGTAGACCCTGGCCCTCTGGACTGTGGATGCCAGTGCCCCACCCCCCACCCACCCACCCCCATACCAGCCCACCCACAGTGGCCCACCTGGCTGTGAGGATGCACAGGTGAATACTGGCCTGTGCTGTGCTGTGTGCGAAGGTCCCCTCTGTCCAGAGACACGCAGGTTTGGGAGGGGAGCCTCCATCTGCTCACCTGCACGTACTTTTCGATGGTCTTCAGAACCTCCACGTTGAGCTGCTTCCCAGGGATGGCGGACAGGTCCGCGTAGCTGAGCAGGCTGTAGATGACTTGCAGCAGGGACTGCTGCATGCTGGGGAGGCCTTTCTCCAGCAGCTGTGGCCGGCGGGGGGGAAGGGGCACGAGACACAGGAGCAACAAGCTGACCCCAGGCCCAGCCCCGGAAGACCCGGGACTTCGAGGCCTTTATGGTCCCAGTCTCCCTACGCTGTGACCGTTGGGTGTCGTGGAGAGGAGTCCAATGCACGTGACTAAGGAGAATTCCCCGCAGGGTCTCCCAGGCCGTGGTGTTTATGGGAGCAGAGTGCCAGGACTTCCTCCCTTCCCTCCGCATGGCTGGTGGTTTTGAACTACCCACCTTTCGGTTGGCAGCCAAGTGCTTAAGCACTGTGCCACAGGGTCTCTGTACTTCCTCAGGCAGAAAAATAAAATCTGAACTCCTGAAGAAGTGAAGCTACGGTCCAATGCCGTGTGGGCAGGTTGGGTCTCAATGTATCAACACAAAACCCGCGTCTTGAGACACAACAGAATAAGCCTGAAGCCCACACCATGCTCACCACCATTGAGTCTATTCAGACTCCTGGCAACCCGACAGGATGGGCTAGAACCGCCCCTGTGGGTTTCTGAGGCTGTAACTCTTTATGGGAGGAGCAGAAGCCTGTCTTTCTCCTAGCGAGCAGCTGGTGGGTTGGAGCTATGGACTGTGTGGTTAGCAGCTCAGCTTCTTTAACCTACAGCATCACCAGCAGCTCCCAAGGCTAAGTGGTGTTAATTATGATGGTAACCACCCCGCTTAAAAACAAAACAACAACAATAATAAAGCAAAAACCAAACTCCTGCCAGCAAGACAAACACTGGAATCTAGGGACACAGACCCACCGTTTATGTAAATTGTGTGGCAAAATGCCATGCAGTCCACAGAGAAATAACATTTTTAAGGAAATTAAAGAGGATCGGAGAACATTAACCAGCACACGGGAAGGACATTTGCTGGCTGTCCAAGAGATGATGCCAATCTTGATGTGAATGTGTGTTGACTGCCCAAAAAGCAAAGCCCAGTTGCCTTCTAGTCAAATCCCAACTCATCGCAGGCCTGGAGGAGAGAAGAACTGCCCCTGTGGGCGTGCAAGGCTGTCATCTCTATGGCAGGGGATTGCCACGTCTCTCTCCCTAAGAGCAGTGGGCAGGAGTGGACGAATGACTTCATTTAGAGGCCAAATGCTTAACCGCTGTGCCCCTGGGGCAGGCTCCTCTTTTCACCCTCTAGAGACCCCCATAATGGCTCAGCCTTCCCGGACGAGCTTACCTCTGCCAGGTAGGTCACCATGCTCAAGGTGATGTCAGCATACGCTTCGTGGAGGTAGCGACAGACCACGCTGACCCACGTGGCACAGTCCCGCGTGTAGCTGTGCGTTCTATACAGCATCATCACGTGTGCGAGATTCGAAAGCTTGGGGTTCTTCTCCTCCAGGCAGACCTTGTGAAAAGAGAGCATCCCTTAGGGATCACAGAGCTGGGCGCTGTGCAAGACGAGCCTGGGCCGATGGGAGCGTCCGTTCCTCTGTTTTCAGGGGCAGAGCACCGCTCCCACCAGTCACTTCCACCTGTGTCCACATCACAGGACCCAAGGCCACCCTTGGGATCAGCAGCCCCGTCGTGTGTGGCTGAGTCACTAAGCATGGCCCCTTGGGGTGGAGTTCGCAGAGCAACGGGCGTCCCCTAAGTGAAGCGGGCCTCAACCTATCCGGAGCTCGGTGGATGGCTGTAGACAAGGCCTCTCATTGGGACCCTTGTCTGAGGCTCAGTAGAGTGCCGTCAAAGACAAAAGCTTCAGTGAAAACAGTGGCTTCCGAGGGGATCTGCCAGGCCACTTCAGTTCAGGGCAGAGAACTCAGCTCAGGAGGCGGTGGTGACTCTTTCGGGGGACTCTGAAGGGGTACGCGAGATAGAATTTTTCTTGAAGGACCCAAGAGACGCATGGGAGCTTGTTAGGAAGCGGAGGTCTCCAGTTAAAATGTGGAAAATAGCATCGATCAGACAAAGGCCAGGAACATTGCACCAAGGATTCCCCCTCCCCATCACACCAACACACATGCTCCTTCTCTGAGGGTAGCGAGGGCTGTCCTATGGGAATTCTGTTGGGATACTTCACCCCTTCTCTCTCCATCCGGATCTTGCCTCTTCACACTTGTTCTCATCTCTCAAACTCAAAGAGTCTAAGAGGAGCAGGACTGGATTGTGTGGAGGATGCCCTTGTTGCCTTTTTGCCAAAACTCCACCTTCAGAAGTGTACAGACCACCCTGGAGCCCTGGTTGAGGAACAGTAGCTCCACATTTTGGTAATTTTGTTTAGTAACTTCTTTGGTGATTGTGTAGCAATCATTAAAAAAAATTAAATAATTTTATTGGAGGCTCTTACAGATATTGTAACAATCCATAAATCAATTATAGCAAGCAAACTTGTACATATGTTGCCATCATCATTTTCAAAACATTATCTTTCTACCTGAGCCCTTTGATGTCAACTCCTCTTTTTCCCCTCCCTCCTCACTCTACCACCCTCGTGAACCCTTAATAAATTACATATTATTATTATTATTATTTTTGTATCTTACACCAACCGCTGTATCCCTTCACCCACTTTTCTGTTATTTATCCCCGTCGAGGGGGGTTATACGTCCATCATTGCTATCAGTTCCCCCTTACTCCCTCCCTGAACCCTCATGGAATCGTTAATCCCATTACTGTTTCTGAGGGGTTTATCTGTCCTGGATTCTGTGTGTCAACAGCTCTTACCTGTACCAGTGTACATGCTCCGGTTTAGCAGGATTTGTAGGGTACAACTGGGGTCATGATAGTGGGGGGGCAGCACTAAAGAACCAGAGGAATATTATGTGTTTGTCAGTGCTATGCTGCACCCTGAATTTCCTTTCCTTTCCATGTGTTCCTTCTGTGAGGGATGTCTAATTATCAACAGATGGGCTTTGGGTCTCCACTCTGGCCCCTCTCCCTCACATTGATAAAATTGTTTGTTTTTGGTCTTCTGATACCCAATCCTGTCGACACCTGGCGTGTGTTTGTGTGTGTAGCAATCATTTTTGACTTACTCTTGTACATTACCACCAATAAACCAAAGCCCACTGCCATCTAGTTGATTCCGACTCATGGCAATCCCATGGGGCAGAGTAAAGCTGCCCTACAGGGTTGCCATGGCATCATTTGTGGGAGCAGGCTGTCAGGTGCCGCTCCCCTGGTGGGTTTCATCTGTCCACTTTTCGGTCAGTAGTCAAAGGTTCAGACAGGGAGTCAGTACTGATATCAGTTATTATGTCCAGAATTTTGTGGGAACAATAACTCTCACTGGGCCAAGATATTTCCAGCAAACCCAGAGCCTTTCTGAAGGCCAGTGTTGACACACCTGTGAGCAGAGCTGTGATCCTTACCTGAGCAATCCTCTCTGCCACGTCCTTACAGAACTGGTTGGGATTCTCAAAGTGCTGGATCAGCTGGGGCAGGAGACACAAGACATTCAGCGGAAACCCTGGAGGAGAAAAGACAAGAGAGAGTGGAGTCATGCGGAGGCACCGTGCAGGGGTGATGCTGAGGCGACAGTGGGCAGTCGGCAGAGCTGATGGTTTGAAGCACTTTAACACGGTCCACTGGCAATCCCAGGGGAAAGACACAACCGTAATGTAGCCAGTTTCAAAGGTGGCAGTGAGGTAGATTTCCACTCCAGGAGCCCTCCCTCCAGCTACAGAGCTTGGTGGCACGAGAGCTAGGACAGTGCTGGAGAATTGATATACCTCTGAGGTAGGATGGGAAAGGTGTATTATTGCGGCCAACTGGAGGGAAACTGTTTTGGGGGGCGGGGGTGTCCTATGAAACCAGAATTGAGAAGAAGGCACGGGTCAGATCAATCACTGCAAGTCTGTTGGTGGGAACATTCCCAGGGGCTCCTTGGGTGAAAGACCCAATGACCTGTCTCCATAAGGATTAAACCCTACGTCAATTTGGAGAGACAATAACTAGATGAATAGTTTCTTTAGGTGACAACAAGAGCAGTTGGGAGGTGGGGTGGGGACCTAATAAGGAGGTACCCAAATGAAGAAAATGTTCTTCAATGGATTGTGGCGACGACACCACAATTCTTTTAAATATATTCAGACCATGAAATGGTACAGGGCACGAATTATCTGTCAATAAAACTGTGATTCAAAAAAAGAGGAAGCCTGAACCCAATGCTGTCAGATCAATTCCGACCCACAGGCCATGATACTGAACATCTGGTTTTCTGGTTTGGCTTGGTTTACAGCTACGAGCAGCAGACTTTTCCAAGGGGAAAAGGAAGTCAAAGAAAATAGAATTGGGGTCTAAGAAGTAAAAGAGGAAGTGTCTGGTTACCCAGTTCTCACTTAGTGACATGGTTAGGTTGCAAAGATGAGGCTGTTATGTGAAAATGGCTGTTATATGGAAATGGAGGATGATCACATCTGATCACAACATGGAAGATGACCGTCTGCATAACTGCCAAACGGTAGCATGATGTATTGCCAGACCACTGAGATGGATGGCCCAGCCAAGTTGACACATGGCCATCACAGCCAGTGAGCTCTGGCCTCGTGTCTTGGTGCTTATTAGTGCCTAGTGTGTGACTGTTTTGCACATTAACAATGTACATAGCCATTGTGCCAAACAATCAGAGATTGGATGTGTTACCTCCTCTGCAAATGAAAAATGTCAGATAAGACAGTGAGGAGTAGGTATACCACGTCCAGGGAATGAACGAACAGCATCTGCAGTTTAATCTGCAAAGTGTCAAGAAATAACTAATGTCTTCATGTGACTTATGCTCTCTTTTATCCTTGCTTTAAAATATATCCTGTGATCTAAATAATGATAATTTGTATTACATAGAATTTTAAAAGGAAAAACAAAACCAAAAGATCCCATTTCCAAGGCAGTTGGCATAAACAGACTTGTTTAAAAAGCAGCATTGCTGTTGTTGGGGGGGGTTGTTGAGTTGATTCCAACCCACAGTGACCCTATAGGACACAACGGAACTAGCCCTCTGGGTTTGCTAAGCTGTAATCATCGTAGGAGGAGTTGTCGATTTTTTTTCTCCCACGGAGCCACTGGGTGGGCTTGAACTGCTGACCATTTGGTTAGCAGCTGAGAGCTTTACCACTGTGCTACCAGGGCTCCAGGTGAAAAACAGCAGGTTCACATTAGCTCATCAAACCGAACAGGAATAGGACCACCAGCAGACACGGGAAGGAGCAGACACTGTGGGCTTTACCAATAGCCTGGGATGCGTCCACCATGGGCACTTTGGACACAGGGGTCAGCAGACTGAAGAGTTGCAGGGTCAGGTCTGTGGTGGTGAGGGACGTGAACCCCTTCAGCAGCAACTGCTGGAGCCCTGAGAAGTCGGCCCACTGGAGTTGTGCCTGGAGCTTCTCAAGTTTTTCTCGCGTCTCCACCTTCTCCAGGGGCATGTGAACCAGCAGCCTGCTCAGGAGCCGTAGGGCCATCAGATATTCAAACTCAAAGTCGGACTCCATCAAGGCCACCGTGACCCAGAAGATGGTGGCCAGCAGGTTGGTTGGGTGGTTGACGTGGGATGGGTCGGTCAGGCTGTCCTTTAAGGAGGATGAGCTCCTGGTCTTTGAGAAGAGGCCTTGTTGGGTGCACGCCTGGATTCGGTCCAGCGTGGCGCTTCGGGGTGGGTCTGAAGAGCGGTCCACGACTCCAAACTTCTTGGGGACAGAGAAGCTCCTCTGGTGGCGGCTGCGCTCGGCAGTGGTTGGGTTGCCACTGGCTGCTCCGGGGTTCACATTGAGCTGTCCGGTGCTCTTCCTGCTTGCCGTCAGCTTTGTGCTGGAGCTCAGGTCTGGCGACGAAGAGCTGGGTATAAAAATAAACATGCTCGTGAGAATGTCCACGTGCTTCAGTGAAGAGCTGAGGGGCAGCAAGGCGGGGAACCATGCTGTGGAGGCAGTGACCTTCAGGACTCATTTTCTGCGCCGTATTCTTAAACCAAAAACTATGGGGACCACAAAGCAAACACAAGCATAACCCAGCATGGCTAGGGCTTACTTGAAGTCTACAGAGACTCTCGGTTGGCCTCAATGTGGACTGGTCTTTCATTGACCTTTTGTTTGAATTTAGGGTAGAGATAACTCTGGTGACAGAGTGAGGGTAAGTGTTGGGCTGTTAACCACAAAGTCTATGGTATGAACCCACTAGCTGCTCCGAGGGAGAAAGATGAGGCTGTAAAGATCTACAGCCTTGAGAACCCTACCCAGGGCTGTGATGGGCTGGCGCTGACTCGATGGCAGCAGGATGTGGGCTTTGGTTTAATAAAAAAAAAATCCTTTCCTGATGGGATTGATATCAGTGGGCACAGTTTGCAAATGGATTGGCATGGAGGACAGAAATGGGAAGGATGCCACCTGGAAGCAAGCAAGGAACTGCTGGGGTTAAAGAAAGTTGATTTCAAATTTCTAAACATGCATGAAAGTGATTTCTGAAGCTCATCTCACGCAGAAAAGATAAAGAGTTATTTACCAACATTCTTGAGATATATATCTCATATACACTCGAGGATAAACCGGCCCAATGAATATCAGCCAAGGCACCTAATTTTACCACAAAAACTGCATAAAAAGTGTGCTGAAAAACTCGGTGTATACATGAATATATACGGTGTATATATATGTTTTCATGTTTGGATAAACCTCTAGATTTAGGTAGGTCTATTTGAAAAGTTAGGGAAAACCTCCGTGAGCATTTCATTTCATTCCTCCACCCACTTTTTCAAACCCTCTCGCATGTGCGGTATCAGCGATCACATCAAACTGACATAAATCAACAGCTGCTGCCACGGGGTTGATTCCAACTGCCACAGGGTTGATTCCAGCTCACAGTGACCCTGCAAGGCAGAGCAGAACCGCCCAGAGGGTTCTAAGCCTGTAAATCTTTATGGGAGCTGTGGTAATTACATTACTCTGGTGTCAATTTGGGACTTGAGAGGATGAAGAGTGAAGGGGCGGAGTCTAGTCTGTCAATCGGGTCATAGCCAATGAGACCTCTGTGTGGGCGTGGCCTCATCCTGAGGATTCTGGGAACTCCTGTCTTCCTCCTTGGAGACAGGAGACACCCTCTCTCTATGCTGACTCCCTGAGAGATGCTCTACTAACAAGACACATGGCACTACGCTGGTAGATCCTGTGCCCTGGGTACTGGAGGAGCCATGTGGAGACCTCTGCCAGCACTGATATGCTTCTACCACCACTGGATCCACAAGATTTTGCACCCACTGGCCTGTGATCTTCCTGCAGTTGGCGTCATTGCATGTGTTTCGTGAGTCTGATGAGGACTTTATAGATTAGTATCCAACATATGGGCTAATATTGGACTTATGGACTTGATCTGGACTGGGATGTTTTCTCAATATTCAATTGCTCTTGCATATAAAACTCTTTCCTATACACATATGCGTGTCTATGAATTTTTTCTCTAGTCTACCCAGACTAAACAGGAGCTGACCGCCTCTTCTTTCTTCTGTGGAGTGAACTGCTGGCCTGGCAGTTATGTGCCCAGCGCTTAACCCTGCATTGATATGCCCGACTCACTGAGAAGTTCAATAAGCTGAGAATGGAACCAGATCCAATGGGATAGAAGCGAAGGGTTCAACCTTACGGGTGACGAGTGGAGTCAGCACAAAAGAAATAGGGGACTGAGAGGGATCTGAAACACCGTCCGCAGGAAAACCCAAACCGGACCAAAGGTCTCAAGGCCAGAAGTCCTTCCAGGTCAGCATCTACCTCAACTCTTTTGTTGGGTGGAGCTTGGATGAGTTTGGTACATATGCATTAAAGAAGAAGATAAGGAAGATTTCATTTTAGTGTCTGATTACCAGTAGAATCAATAGGGTAATCATTACAGAACATCTGAAAAAACAGTATTCAAAGCCATCAAGAAGAAAATGAAATCTCACTAGTACATGTATTACCTACAGACAGCATGTTGCTCTCCAGCTTCCTGACATTAAAAATTTTACCTTATATATCCATCCATCCTTCTCACTGGCATCGAGTCAATTTCCACTCATAGAGACATTATAGGACAGAGTAGAACCGGCCCCTGTGGGCTTTCGAGGCTGTGAATCTTCACAGGAGCAGAAAGCCTCATCTTTCTCCCTTGGAAGGGCTGGTGGGCTTGAACTGAGGACCTTGTGGTTAGCAGCCCAACCTGTAACGAAGCACTCCACCCCAGCTACACACACACACACACACACACAAACACACACACACACATTGGCCTCTTTCCAGTTCCTTCCTTGAGCTTATTCCCTTCTTCACACACAAACACACATGGAGGATATATTTACAGTGTGTGTGTCTGAGCTGTGGCTTGTGATTTTTTTTAACTTAAGCAGTCGTCACACCTAGCCGTGTTCTTGGGCCCCGGCCCTGAGCCCAGCCATCTCCCAGCACTCAGTCCGGTCAGTGTGGTTAAGAGGCCATCGCCTGGGTCCTCACCGAGACAACACCGTCAGCAGATCGCTGTTCTTCAGGCAGTCAGACAAGTTCTCCACGGCCGCTTCCAAGGTCAAGAGCGCTTCCATTACATAGCCCTGCCAAACACAAGAAGCCAGCTTCCATCAGTGCTGCTCACTCCTGTGGGAGTGCCTGGGGCTACCAACCACAAGGTCAGGGGCCCGAACCCACTGTCTGCTCTAGGGGAGAAAGCCGTGGCCATTTGGGAGACCTGGGGGAGCTCTTCTACCCTGTCTCATAGGGTCGCCATGAGTCGGAATTGACTCGGTGGCAGTGAGTTTGGTGTGGGTTTTGCTAACTCCTGTGAGCTTCCTGAAGACCAAACCAATAAACACAATGTGTCCCCAATGGCACCAATGTCCTGGGAAAGGAAGCAGCATTGCCACCTCCCCTGAGTCTGACAGGCATTTCTAAGAGAGGGTGCTATGCATAGCAGAGACAGCTGACCTAGGGGCTGGCTGAAGGGCCTGCAAGATTTATTTCTCTCTGTCTGAGCAACTCAGATCTCATTGGCCAGAGGGAGGGGAAGAGGCTGAAGGTGGCCAGCATTGCCCCTTGCTGAAGGGAGTGGTGAGCCTTTGAAAGATGGCGTGGATGGTCCGGAAGACTGTGATTAGGGGGGCGTCTTTTCTAACAGCGACCCCCACAGTCACGAGGAGGTCCAGCAGCCAGGGGTTGAGAGAGGCAGGAATCTTTCTGATGGCAGAGAAGGTCTGAGTTTGATTCCCACAGATCACGGAAAGTTCCTTGGCTTTCCACCCGCTCAGCTCCCCCGCCTCTGGGCTCTGCCTCCCCGGACATTCACACGGCAGCTACACTCCCTCATCACTCCTCCAGCGGAAGGCTGAGACAGTGGTGGCACTTGCGTGGCTATGAGGGACACCATGCTACAGCACCTAGGCTGGAGCCGC
>NW_022106463.1:9656425-9663815 GCF_000313985.2 Echinops telfairi | reverse complement strand
GGGGATCCAAAGGGCAGCATGGGCCTGGACATAGGTCAGAGGGTCCAGAGTGGATATAGAAACACAGGGAGGGAGGGGGATGAGGGCGCATGCCCCGAGGGGATGGCAGTCCTGGCATGACACGAAACGCGTGTGACCCCACAGACAGACTGGAACACGGATCCGCGCTGTAACCCAACCCACCAACCCACAGGACCCAGCAATACAAAGGGAGCGGTAAGGACACTGAGCAAAGGTCCTCCGTGAGGCGGAATGGTCAGCAAATGCTTGAATCAGAGACGAGGCGGGTGGGCGGGGGGACTAGAGGAGCAGAGAGACAAGGACCAGAAGGGACACACATGCGCAGGTGGTGTTGACAGACACTCAGAGCCCCTGTCAGCCTCCACTCCAAACACAGTTAAACATTTTTTACAAACAACAACAACCTCTGAGAACAATGGAAAGTCAGCAGCTGTACCGTCCAAATGGCTGGGGTCCCGTGCGGATGGGGCGGGCGGGGGTGAGGTGTGTGTGTGCGCGAGCGGCCATGCCTCCAGTACCTGGATCTCGTCCCCGTGTTCGCCGATCACCTCCACCAATCTCGAGAGCAGGTCGGACAGGGCGTGGGCCGACAGCGGTTGCTTCAGGGCCCGGAAGATCTGGAAGGAGCGGCCGGCGTAGTGCCGGGACGAGCTGGCCAGCGCCGTCTGTAAGGCCACCTCGCTGAGGTGCTGCTCCAGATGGAAACCTGGGTCGAGAGGGGCCAGAGACCAGGTCACTTTCCAAACTCCAGCCAGCACCATCAAGTCACCTGCACACGTGGATCTGACCGAGGGGGCAGAGAGCCGTGTGCTGGAAACAGACTCAGAATGCCATCCTCTTAAGAAACAGAACCAAGTGACACATCTTGTGGATGTCTCCGAACCATTCCATAGGAGCCCTGGTGGCAGCGTGGTGACACATGGGCTGTGAAACCAAGATCGGCAGTTCTAGTCCACCGGGCGCTTCTCGGGAGGAAGGCGAGGCAGTCTGCTTCCTTAGAGAGTCCCAGTCCCAGGCACCCACAGGAGCAGCTCTACTCTGTCTCATTAGGCTGCTCTGAGTTGGGAGCAACTCGGTAGCAGTGAGTGGGTGGAGCCTTGGTGGCAGAGTGGTGACCATGTGGTCTGTTAACCACAAGGTCGGCAATTCGAACTCACCAGCGGCTCCTCAGGAGAAAGACGAGGCTTTTTACTCCTGTCAAGATTTACAGTCTTAGAAACCCACAGGGGGCAGTTTTCTACCTTGTCCTACAGGATCACTGCTAATGGGAACTGGCAGTGAAGACGTGTTTGTAATTTTGGAATCTTCAGTAAGCTCTGCTGGCGTCGTGGGTTACGAACACATTGGGCAGCTAAGTATAAGGTCAGCAGTTCAAACCCACCAGCCACTCCTCGGGGGAAAAGATGAGGCTGTCTGCTCCTGTAAACACCTGCAGCCTTGGATCCCACACGAAGCAGCCACGCTCTGTCCTAAGGACAAGTCTGAATGGACGCCATGGCAGCGGGTGTGGGGCAGGGCTGTCTACGTCAACCCAACGCTGGAGTGTAGACACCTGGCTGCGCACGGCCGAAGCGTGGGCTAGGCTTTGTGCTTGTCCAACAGCATGGAGGTGGCTTCTGTCATCAGAAAGCCATTTGGTTCAAGGTTACTGGTTGGAACCACCACTGGCTCCGTGGGAGGGAGATGGAGGCCGTCCATAAAAATGGCAGCCTTGGAAACCCTAGGGGGCAGTTCCACTCTGTCCTGTAGGGTCACCATGAGTTGGCCCTGATTTGATAGCAGCAGGTTTGGTTTCTGGGGGTCACACAGGGAATGAGCTTTGGTGGCACAATGGTTGAAGCGCTTGGCTGTGAACTACAAGTTTGGTCAACAGCTGCAAGGGAGAATGACCCCCTCTCCCACCCCTATCCCCTACCCCACTGGAGATCTGCTCCCAGAGAGACGACAGCTTGGGCCACCTTTGGGGGCAGCTCCCCTCGGTCACCTGGTGCCACCCTGGACCCACTGGATGCCACCTAGCCACGCTCACGGCTGGAAGAGCACGCCTTTTTGGAAACGGGCTGAAAACGGGGTCTGGAGAAGCAGGGTCCGTACCTGATTTGGAGCCCTTAAACACGGAGACCACGTGGCGCAGGAAGTTGGTGAGCTGCTCGGCGCTCTTGGAATTCTGGTTCTTGGGCGTGATGTCTTCATGGCACCAGAGGGGGCCAAAGGCCCTGGAACAGAAGGTGGGTAGACACGGCCCATTGGACACGCGACCCTGCGTGGCCTTGAAAACACATGGGGGCTCTTCTCACTCTGAGGGGCAGAGGGCCCCTTTCTCCATTTGCAGTCAATTCAGAGGGCTTCTCTGGTGCCGCAGTGGTTACATGGGGGCGCTGCTTACCGTAGGGGCGGCAGTCGGAGACCCCCGCAAAGAACAAACAGATCTGTCTTGGAAGAAGTGCAGCCAGCAGGCGGCTTAAGGGCAAGGATGGCTAGACTTCACGCTATGGATCTTAGACATGCTGTCAGGAGCGGGGCAGCTTGCTTGGCCAAGGAGAGGGGCAGGGAGACAGAGGAAGGCCCTGGGGAGATGGATGCACACAGTGGCTGCAACAGCGGCTCACACATCACAATGGCAGGAAGGGTGCAGGGGAGGGCAGTGTGTCTTTTTGTTGTGTGTGTAGGGTCACCAGGAGTCCTAAATGACTCTTAGAACCCCAAACCCACCAACCCTAATGTAATCAAGGATCCCTGGCAGTGTAGTGGTCATGCCTTGGGCTGCTGAGTCCACGTTTGCAGCTCTAAGCCACCAACCGTCCACAGGAGGCCGATGAAGCTTTCTGCTCCAATGCAGCGCCACAGCCCCCGAAACCCAGTGGGGTGGGTCTGCCCTGACCTGCAGGGCCACCATGAGTTGGCATCAGCTCCTTGGGAGTGAGTTTGACTTGGGAGTCATGTGATCAGAGGAACATGGCACATAAGCAATTCACATGTTGTCCTGTGACCGGAGTCAATCACGGACATGACAACGTGTTCATCATGTCCTGGTATGGGAAGAAGCAGGGGTCACTCTGGGAGCTGCCTCACAGCCTCACATGGCTGCCTCACAGTGGTGTCTGGGAAAAGAGCCAATGCATCCCACGCCCCAGCTGGGAAAGCCAACCCAGATCGCCACAACAAAGCCCATGTCCTTCCTCTGAGTGGGGTCTCCTGGCATCTGTACAAAGAGGCCCGGTGACACAGTGGTTGAAGTACTCGTCTACCAACCCAGACGCCGGCAGTTTGAACCCACCAGCTCCCCTGAAGGGGAGAGAGGAGGCTGTCTGCTCCCATCAAGACTGGCAACCTTGGAACTCAAGGAGAGACAGGGTGGCTGTGAGTCAGCATCCACCCACTCGACACCTCAATAGGTTTGGGAGGTGGCTTAGTCGGAATAAACGAGCCCAGGTGGCACAATGGCTCAGCACGTGGCTGCTAACGGAAAGGTCAGCAGTTTGAACTCACCAACTGAAGGAACACCAAGCTTTCTGCTCCCATAAAGATGGACAGTCTCAGAAGCCCACAAAGGCAGCTCTGCTCTGTCCATCAGAATCCCCACCATGGCAGTGAGGGCCCATTGTTTTCAGTCTGTTGTTCAACTTTTTAAGCCTGAAGTTTATCCCGGAATTAGTTTTCACTCAAAACAAAAGTTACTGCCACTGGGGCAATGTGGACTCACGGTGACCCTGTAGGGCAGGGCTGAGCTGCCTCTGTGGGCTTCCGAGACTATCACTCTTTACAGGAGTAGAAAGTCCTGTCTATAAAAACCCCGGCAACATGGAAAACAGAGACGAGTGCTTGCAGTGAACGCAGACAAAGCCAGGTTTGGGAAGGCTCATTGTAACTGGGTAATAATGACAACCCTGCCCTGAGCACACCCTAAAAACAAAAACACAACCAACCTCACAGCTATCTGGTCAATTCTGATCCAGGGACCCTGCAGGGCAGAGCAGACTGCCCTTTTGGGCTTCTGAGACTGCAAATCTCTAGGGGAAAGGAAAACCTCATTTTTCTCCCTTGGAGCAGCTGGTGGGTTTGAACCGCTGACTGCGGTTAGCAGCCTGACGCATCACCACTGAGCCACCAGGGCTCCTGCAGCACACTAGAAGGTTCAACAAAGGCCACGAGCTTGGAGTTTTAGCCTCGTCATTGTCGGCTGCAGGCTGGGCTGTGGAAAACGCGTCTGTCATTGCAACTCTCGACAGGCACAATGCCTCAGAGACCCTGCACCCACATGTTACAGGCAGCCCCTTTGCTTCCACCCCTCTGGCAGTGCCACCCGCTCTGATGCCCGCCACTGGCATGAACCCAGGCCCGTTACCTGGTCGTCAAAAACTCGATGAGCTTGCCGGCCTTCTCGTCTGCCTCCGCAGCTGTGTCCACGTCGTCCACCTCCTGGGTCATCTGCGGGAGGTTCCCGCTGCTGCCCCCCAGACTGATGCTGGACGAGGTGGAACTGGAGCTCAGCCCCGAGTCCGGCACGGGCGAGGCCTGGTCCTCTCGCAGGAAGTCGAAGCCGCCTGGAGGGACGAGGAGGTCAGGGTGTGTGTGCGCAGGGGTGTGCTTGGCAGCCAACCACGTGTTCTGGAGAGTACCATTGATATCAACCCTAAGAAACGAGGTGACCTTGCCACGGGTATCACGCAGAACTGTGCTCCACAGGGCTCCCAGTGGAAGTGGGGTGCCAGGCCTTTATTCTGAGGGGCAGCCCACCTTCCTAGTGACACCCCCCCCCACACGAACACGTGCATTGGTGGCCCTGTGTGTGCAGGGCAGACTTGTTCCTTAGGGTTTCTGCAGGGTCTTTAAGGTTGGACCTTTGGGTCTGTTTTCTGAGGCACCTCGGGCGGTTTGAACTGCTGAGTTCTCAATCAGCAGCCAGGTGAACTGAGGGTTTTCCGCACCAGGGACCTGGGTGGAGGCTCCTGCTCTGAGCAGGCAAGACTGATGGCCTCTGCTTGGATCTGATCCGGGACGTGGCTGTGGAAGCCACTGGTGTGTGCACGTGTGTGCTCACGGGGCGGGGGGTTTGCTGCGTCTTATTGTGGGGTTTCCCATGCTTTCCACAGGAGGACTGGTGTGTGTGTATCTGTATGCATGTATGTTTATGTGCACGCGTGTGCATTAGGGTGTGCATGCACCAGCTGAGGTACAGATCACCTGTTTACTGCACGGGACGGTGTGGTTAGATTTCATCATGTGAAACCAGAGCCTTGGGTGGTGGGTGGGGGCTTGCTGGGTGCTGCGTAGCATAGCACACCTGTGACAATGCAGAACTGCCCCCGGGGGTGGTGGTGTTCTAGGCTGTCACCCGGACACGTCTCTATGCCCCATCCCTCCCACTGCCTCCGCCATCCGAGGACGGGATGCCCAGGTGTCTGCAAGGTGGACAGGCTGAGGAGAGGAGTGGGGAGCCTTTCGGATGACACTCAGTGTGTGGCCTCAGAGACGGCAGAACTCCTCGGGACCCTGGTTTCCTGTCCCGCCAGACGAAGGTGACAGCTGCCCCCCCACAGGTTCCTGGTGTGGTGCTCTGGTGGCACGGTGGTCAGGCACCATTCATGAGCCTGCTCAGGCCTCCACACCCGCTTCTAGGGAGATAGTTTCACTCTCCCGGCAGCCCTGACTTTTTCGCAGGCTGCCAAACCAACAGTGCCTCCCAGAGAAGAGCTGGTCACTCCGTACGTACAGTGGGCGCTCCATCCGGAGAACGAGAGCCTGCGCGCAAGGAGATACTTCCGGCTCCTTGGAAGAGCCGCTCTTCAGGCAGTGGACTCCTGCCTTCTCGCTCCTCCGGGCTCTCACTGGGGGCCTGGTCCAAAGAGCCTTCTCATGGAGGGTCATCAGGAGGGGCAGGAGGAGCCGGTAGGGCCCAGGCTAAATGCTAGGCTGCTAACTGAAAGGTTGGCGGTTCACATCCACCACCCAGCGGCTCTCCAGGTGACAGACGAGGCCATCTGCTTCCATCAGGATGACCTCCTCGCGGCGGCCATGGAGTGAAATCGTGACGACGGTTGTTGTTTTAACCTTTCCCACAGCCACTGAGGGGATTCTGACTCAACAGGATGCTGCAGGACAGAGCACAGCTGCTCCCTTGGGTTTCTGAGACTACACTTCTTCAGAGCAGCTGACAGCCTCGTCTTTCTCCCACGGAGTGGCTGATGGGTTTGAACCACTGACCTGATGGCTAGCAGCCCAATGTGCCTCAAAGGTCTCCCGCAGCAGTTCTAGTCAGTCACGCTGCTGCACGGGGTGGCCGTGCATCACAATCGGGCTCTAACCCCAGGAGCAGAGCCTGTCCCCTCCATAAGAGCACTCAGCGAGAGTGGAACCCTAAGAGACACGCTCATGCCAAGCACAGCAGGCCCTCTTGATTGGGCCTGAGCAGTCCCTACCGAGCGGGGAGCAGGAGGCAGCGTGACTGAGCGGTAACTGGGGCCCCACCTCAGAACCGGTGGCAGGGACTCGAGACCCTGGCTACCTGTGTAGAGGTATTCAGGCTGATACGCCGGCTGGATGGTGAGGGTCTTGGCCTCGCTCATCTCCCGCGCCTGCAGGAGCACGGAGGCCACGGTGTGGAAGCTGCTGTTGTAGGACAGGGCGATCAGGAGGTGCAGGAGCAGCTTCTTGCTGTGCTCAAAGACTTCCGGCCGGTAATGGTCCAGACCTGGAACAAACGGCGGGGGGCTCCCTCAGTGCAGACACAGTGTACCTCGGCTTACATTCTAGGGACTGGACAGACAGATTCCACGCTGCCCGGGAGGAACGCGCTTTCAAAGGAAGAAGGCTCCCTATTCTGGGGGAATGAGCACGCCAACCGACATAAAGGCATGCTGGGCTCTGCAGGGAAGAGAAACTGTGGCCCCCACCCTCCTTAAGTAAAACAGTCTCACAAGCTCTGGCTGAGTCCCGCTGTCTGAGCCCCCCCCACACACACCCCCGTGGCCTTGGCCTCCCGTTCTTTTTCTACAACATGGGCGTTTGTTACGCTCAGCCCTGGTCCCTCCGGAGTCCACAGGGCCACTCCCTTTCAACATGGTCTCTGTCATGTGACTTGGAACGTATCACCTCTTGCCCACCCACCTGCCGCTGTGGAATCGATTCCACACAGAATCACTCTGCAGGGCAGGGCAGGGCAGTCCCAGAAGGTGGCCAAGGCTACTACCTTTACTAAGTCAGCCTGCCACCTCTTTCCGCCGTGGAGCAGCCGACAAGTTCCCACAGCGACCTTTCGATTGGCGGCCGAGCACGTTAAAGACGGTCCCAAGGGCCCAGGTAACGCTGGCCGTTTCAGTAAGTAGAGTATTCCTGCAGACTCCACCCTATCTGCCTGCATACACCCCAC
>NW_022106463.1:9645831-9655652 GCF_000313985.2 Echinops telfairi | reverse complement strand
GGGGCACCAAAGCTCCCTGAAAATTTGTTGGTCATTAGGTAATAGGAGGGAGGGCGAATGAGATTTAGGAGACAAGGTCCCACGCTTCAGATTTCTTACAATCTAAGAAGCCTGGTCATTGACATGCATGCCAGAGCTACGGGGGTGGGGTTGGGTGGGAGGGGCAGTTCTCAGGGCCCCAGGGCAGTCAGGCACACTGGTTAATGGTGATATTGCAGCAGGCCCACTGTGGTCCCTCAGATTCCAAAGGAAAGCCCAGTGGTTGTCTTCTCCCTGCCCACGCTGCTCACCGATGCAAAGGTCCCCGCAGTGTGAGGGTTTCAGGGAGGTAGTCCACTAGGGGTGCCCAGCATCCTCCGGTACAGGGCATCGGTAGGGGCTGTGGCTGCTTGGTCTCGGTAATATTCAACAACCAGCCCGTGTAGGGGGAAATTGGATCATCTGCAGGGGGAGAAAGAAAAGCATGCTTTATTTTCCAGAAGTAAAGATTTTTGTTCTCCCTACTTGATGTTTTTGATTAAAGAGGAATCCCCTCCCTCACCACCCCTTGTAGAGATCCTTTTATTAAGCCTCCAACAGTTCAAAGACAAAACAAAGACAAAGCATCCCAGATGAGGGAAGCCAGCAGCATGCGCACACTACAGAGGCCAAATGGAATTCCCCTACTTGGTGTTTTGTTTTTTTTAAAGAATCCAGCTTATAAATTTTTATTTGCAACCATAGCTCTCTAGCCATTTGCTTGGGTGAGAGTGAATTCCAGGGCTTAGAATGACTTGGTTAGGGTTCTTTTCTCCCTTGATGCTTTTTGTAATGAATGAGTACCTACCCCTTACAGAGCAACGGGAAAGTACAGATACATAGTGGGGAACATTCAAGCAGGTGTGAAAAAACTGGCTCTTTCTTCAATCTCCCTCCCTGGACCCCCATATTCTGGGGCATCAGGAATAGACTGCTTAGCCCCTTTCGGAGTTGGCTTTGCTGTCCTCATCCTTTGGGTACCAAACACAGCCAGGTTGTTTTTCGTGTCCATTTCTCAGAGACTACTCTCTCCATGGAGACCAAAGGATCAAGCAAAAACCAGACCAAAACGACAACAACCAACCCTAATAAAAACCAAACTCACTGCCATTGAGTTGATTCCAACTCATAGTGATCCTGTCAGAAAATGTAGAACTGCCCCTGTGGGTGTCTGACAGTGTAGATTTTTTTTTGGTTTTCCTGAAAAGGGGGAGGTCATCCAGGTAAGTTTTGGACAGTTCATATTTCTCCAGCAGAGAGGTCAGTAGTTTCAAACTCACTGACCTTGTGGGTGACCCACGGTGCCACCAGGGCGCCTGAACGGCCAACAATGGCTTCAGGACAAAGGTGGGAAGGTGAGGAGGGAGGGAGGCTCGCTGGTTGGAAATGGAACAAGACGGCTGCAGTGAGTGAGAAGGCTCGCACCTTGTGAAGAAGGTGACGAAGGTCACTGAGAACAACCTGTGCTGAGGTGATTGCCCAGGAACCTAAACTGCCGTGTCAGCCTCCACCCCAAAACACAATATCTCACACACATACACACACACACACACACACACACACACACACAAAAGAGGGCAGAGCTAGAGAAAGACAAGACATCACACTGCTGAAATTCCTCACGGAGTCAAAGGCAGGAGACAAGGAACAAAAGACAAGGAGCTAAAGCCGACAGAGGAGCCTCCCCTAGAGCTAGGGCCCTGAACTTAAACTTCAGCTCCTAGACTAGGAGGAAATAAATGTCTGTTCTCGAAAGGTCTTCCCTTCGGGTACAGCAGCAGGCGAGAATGAAGCTAGCACCTCGGTCATCACCACCCTCACTTTCCGTTCCCTCACCGTCAGTTTGCCTTTCATCCCCAACCCATTTATTTTTCCTTTTAAGCAATTTTATTGGCACATCATATGCCTGTCATATAATTCCATAGTTCAGTTACATCCAGAAGAGAGGTACAACCATCAATCACTACAATCAACTTTGGGACATCTTCTTCTTTCTTGTACTCATTGTTATTAGCTCCCCATATCCATCCAATGTCCCCTACCACGCCCCCAAGAAACCATTAATCCAGTTACCGTGGCTGTAGACTTACCTGGATTTTATATACAGAAAAATATACAAACCCAAAACTAACAATAACAGAGTGAAGCACAGAAAAACTTCCATGCACAACAAAGAAACAATATATGAAAAACTAGAGCATGGGTCAAAATAAAGCAGTTTCAACCTGAAAAAGACACAGGGCATTCCGACGGAGAAAACAGGTCAGTGGTACCTTTAAAGTTACAGTGAAGACTTTGCTTTTCTTGAATTTTCACACTGTCTATCTGCTTATCAGGTGGATAATAAATTCATTTCTGGCTATCCTGGGATGGGGGCGTGGGGTTGGGGAGAAACTAGACGGGGGTTGGGGAGAAACTAGAACAAATTTAAAATGGGCTAAAGGGAGAGGAGAGGATGTGGTGTTAAGTTTCAACCAGACAACGTCTGCAATGACCCTGCGCGGTAGCAAGGCCACTCACATCTGGCCGGTGGTCAGAGGGGATTCACCAGAGGCTTAATCCACGTGGACTTCCCCCTCACTTTCATAAAAACCGGAAACAAGTTCAAATGGCGCCCCCTGTTGGGACTCACGTTTATCCTCGTCGTAGGAGCCTCCTGAGCTATTGCTGTGTCTGGACTCCAGGCGCGTGTGGGTTCTGATGACATTGCTGAACCTGGACATGCAAGAACCGTGGTGAGCATGACGGGCAAACGCGACTCAGGTAGAACCGGCCGACCCACAGCGGCCGGGAGGACGGAGCACCACTGCCCCTGTGGTTCCCAGGCTGTTCTCTCGACGGGAGCAGACAGCCCCATCTTTCTCCCATGTAGCAGCCAGTGCGTTTGAACTGCCGACCTTCTGTTAACTGCCTCACGGTACTCTTAGATATATACTATGACTGGGCTGCTGAATTTTCAGCAGCTTGTTTCAACGGGACTCTGGTGGTGCCGCTGGGTAAGGTAACCTCAAGATCAGCAGTTCAAACACACTGGCTGCTCCAGGGGAGAAAGATGAGGCTGTGGGCTCCTGTAAAGACCGACAGCCTCAAAAATCCCGGTTAGGGCCGATCTGATGGCAATAGATCCGTGTGGCAGCCAGTTCCAAGGGCCCTTTTCTTACAAGAATGTAAGAAGTAACACCCCCCCGCCCGGCCCTCCCCACCAATAACTCTTTTTGTTTCTCAGGACCACAAGTGTATGTTCAAACTTTGCATAGAACAGTTTTAGAGTGCAGACTGTAACTGGGCCAGAAGACGGTAAGATTTGCTTAGGAGGGAGAAAATGGGCATAGCATCGAATAACTTGTCCGTCACTCTTACCTAAAGAGTGGACTGGTTATTATTACTGTTATTAGTGAGCACCTAGCGAAGCACTGAGGTGGCACAGTGGTCAAAGTGCTCGGCTGCTGAAGGGAAGGTTTGCGGTTTGAACCTCCCAGTGGCTCCATGGGAGAAAGATGAGGCTGTCAGCTTCCATCAAGACTGACGGCCTGGAACACCCCACGGGGAGGTCTCTGCCGTCCCGTAGGCTTACTCACTGTGAGTCTCCATCAACTTGATGGCCATGGGTGAGCACACCGGGAGTGGGCGGCCCATAAATATGTGTTGAATGATTGAGTAGGTGAAAGTACAAAAGAAATAGTTTCATAATAAATATTTTTAGGGGCAGTGAGTCTAAGTTAATGATGATGGAGTAACTTGGAAGAGGGGGAGAGAGCATTTGCCCAGCCTGAAGAATGCCACGCAGGGTCCCTGAGTCCTATGTGTAGAAGTGGTCAAACGTGTGTAGAGGAGAGAGGGGGGAGGGGAAAGGAGGGTAGAGAGGACTGAGAAGGGAAGGGAAGAGGAAACAGTGAAGAAAGAAGCTGAGGTTCTTTTTAAAGTTCTTTTTATACCTGGTTAACAGACTAGAGAGGGAAGTCCAGGCGTCACCTGAATAAACAAGGGACGGCTAACCACAAGGCTGGAAGTTCAAACCCACTAGTCACCTGGCGAGGGAGGGATGAGCTGTCTGCTCCTGTAGAGATCTACAAACTCAGGGACCCTACCTGGGGCTGCTCTGAGTCAGAGCGTACCAGCCAGCAGCAGGTTCTGGTGGCAGAGAGTAAAATCAGAAAGGGGGAGTCACCTCCACGCAGGGCTGACCCGTCCTCCATGGCACTTACTTATTCAGCCATCACAGTCCACAGCATCCCATGGTAAGTCCGGCCACCGCAGGTTCACTGGCTGGTGGTTTTCTGTAAGCCCCGGGGCAGTGAGCCTGGGCTACCAGAACACAGCCCTCCTGCGCTTTCTCCTCTCTGACACAATTGTGTGATTCTCAGTGACTCTACAGGACAGAGGAGAGTGGCCCCGTGGGGCTTCCTAGGCTGTCGTCTCTACAGGGGCCCGTGGTCATGTGTCTCTCCTGTGGATTCAGACTGCCGACCTTTTGAGTGGGCAGCCGAGGGCTGAACCACGGCGCACCACGGCTGGCTCCTTGCCTTGATTTTGCTCAGGGAGCCATCATGAATTTCTTAAAAAGACCCAGTGCCATCGAGTCGATCCCAACTCACAGCGACCCTACAGGGCAGGGCGGAAACTGCCCGTTTGAGTCCCCGAGGCACCAGGCTCGCTACGAGAGTGGAAAGCCTCATCTTTCTCCCACAGGGCGGCCGGTGGTTTCAAACTGCTGACGCTGAGGCTGGCAGCCCACCTCGTAACCATGGCAACACCAGGTCTCGTGACTTTGGGGATACAAAAAACCGTGTCTCAGTTGGTGCTTTCAAAACCAAAGGACATGTGTGTGTGTGTGAAACTCATAAAACCTCACACACTTCCAGATGCTCCTGTACGGACCATGATGGAAAAGGTCCTATTTCTCACCCCAAGAACGTGCACGGCCTACAACTCTCTGCTAGCCGTGTCCCCCCTCCCCCAGTGAAGGGTCACTGCCAGCACCCCCTGATTATTTTTTATTACAGCCACTCATGAGGAGGGTGCAGTTGGCAATGGAGCGGGGTGGGGGGGAGGATGCCCCCGGCACATGAGTGAGATCTGGTGGCTGCCGGCTTGCAGCACTGACCTGTCGTCCGACTCCTTCAGCATCTTGCTCTCCTCGGCCTCGGGGAAGCCGTCCTGGCCGGCCACCACCGTGTTGCTGCTGGAAGTGGTGCCTGCAGGCAGAGGGGGAGAAAGACTGCTCAGACAAAGGAGACACAGGCCTGAGTGAGGGCCACGCCCGTGTCCTGGCCCTCCCAGGAGAAGCCTTCCCGAGAAGCCCCACATGAGAAGGATCCTTTCCTCTGGTGTCTGCAGCGGCTCAGTCACACCCAACAAGCTTCCAAACCCCGCCCGGCCGAAAGGGGAGGTCAGAGCACGTTCCTGCTTGCCCTTGACGGCAGAGCTCACACGTGCCCCTGGTCACTCAGGCCACGGCTTCTCTGTGGCCAGCCCTGCATTCCCAGTCTCGGCTCCCGTGGATCTAGGCGGGCCTCAGATAACAGCAGCTCAGCGCACATGAAACGTACGTTTACACCCCACTGCATCTATGGCTCTTACTGCATCTCAGGAGGAGCCTTTGTGGCGCAGGTGTTATAGGTCGGGCTGCTAAGTGCAAGGTCAGTAGTTTGAAACCACCAGCCACCCTGAGGGAGGAAAAGGAGGCTGTCTGCTCCCAAGAAGAGTTATGGTCTCAGAAACCCACAGAGGCAGCTCTACTCTGTCCCATAGGCTTGCTATGAGTCAGTATCAACTCCGTGGCAGGGAGTTTGGATCATCTAAGAGGGGGGAGAGAAACCACACCACACCACATCCCACCCCATCACATCAAATCACACCACACCACACCACACACACAGCCACCGGGGCAAATCAACTCATAGGGACCATGTGGAAGTTACATAATCTGTTGTCAATTTGTGACTATTTAGAGGGAAGGGGTAGAGTTTAGCCTGTCAATCAAGTCGCAGCTTGATGACATCATTTGGAGGTGCTAGGGAGACAAACAGCTCTCTAGAAGGAGGACACACTCGCCCTGCGAGACATTCCTGTTGACAAGCCAGATGGAGTAATGCTAATGCAGCCAGAGGCCTGGAGCTGGAGGAGCCAGGCGGAGACCCACGCCAGCACTGAGATGCTTACAATACCACTGCATCCACAGGACTTTCCACCCACCGGCCTGTGATCTTCCTGCATTCGGCATCATTGCATGTGTTTTGTGAATCTGAAGAGGAACTTATAGACTGGTATCAGACACATGGGCTAATATCAGACTTATGGACTTGATCTGGACTGGGTTGGGATGCTTTCTCAATATACAATTGCTCTTTTATAAGAATCTTTCTTCTACACGGATGAATGTCTATGAATTTGTTTCTCTAGTCAACCCAAACTAACACATACCCTATATAGCAGTGGTTCTCAACCTTCCTCATCCCGCGACCCTTTCATACAGTTCCTTATGTGGTGGTGACCCCCCAACCACAACATTATTATCGTTGCTACTTCATCACTGTCATTTTGCTACTGTGGTGCATCGGGCGACCCTTGTGAGAGTTGCTGCTATCCAAAGCGGCTGTCAAGCCAGGGGCACTGGACGGGACATCCACTAGGGGCAGGGGGCCGGGAGATGGCAGGGCATTCATGGGGCAGGGACAGGGCATCCACAGCGGTGCTCTGTCCACGGGGCCGCTCCTACCAGAGGCTACAGCGGAGGCCTTGCTGCTGGTGGCGAGGCGGTAGAAGGGCGGGTTGTCACAGTGCTGGACCGCGGGGTTGACAGGCTCCGTCTGCTGCAGTTCCAGAAGCAGCTCCCCCATGGTCGCCATGGTGTTGTTGCGGCACAGGTAGACGGCCACCTTCTTGATCTGCGTGGAGAAATGGCAGCAGGTTGCTTGCGGGGCGCTCAGCCCACCGCCCGACCCCTGTTTCCTGGCCCGCCCATGGGTTCGTGGTCTTGCTATGATTCTGGTCACTGGCATTTCAAACTCCAGCGGGGTCACCCGGGATGGGGGGCAGATTACAAGGGGGCCTGGCCCTTGAGTGCCCCTAAACAGCCAGGGAGCAGGGTGGGCCCCAGACACCTTGGGACCGAGCGGAGCCCATCTGGGGCCACTCTTCAGCCACATGCCAGCCTGGCCAAGAGGGGAACAGTAAGTACTATGTGCGGAAACCCCGAGACCCAAGGGGCAGCGTTTGCCCCAAGCTCTAAAGAGGCCGGAAGGAAGGAAGGACGCACAGAACGGGGAGCTCAGGGAGGAGGGTCAGGAGCAGCTTCATGGAGGGGACTGCCGACCACACTCTTGGAACAAAATGTGCCTGAGCTGTGGACCGGGCCACGGACGTGCTCTGTAAACGCTCCCCAAGCACAATGGGCAGAGGGGGCAACAGCAAGCCGCCTGACATCCTCCCTTGGCCAGGCCATCGGGTGGGGCCGAGTGAAGCAGAGGGGTGATTGGGGGCAATGTGTGGGCAGGATGGCAGCAGCTATGGGTGGGAGGATGCTGGGACGGTGGGGGTGGCACGGGACAGAGACAGGGGACACAATTTCCGTCTCTGTAGGTGGGGCTGCCATGGGCTGCAGTGGCAGCTCGCTACGATGGCAGCCGCCCACAGGAATGTGCGGGCAGCGAAGGCCACGGGGAGGAGCGTGTCTTCACCCAGATGAACCCTGGTAGGGTGGCGGCGGGGTCAGTGCTGGGCTGCCTCGCCGCAGGGTCGCCAGTTCGAGCATACCAACTGCTTTGAGGGAGAAAGATGAGGCTGCCTGCTCCCGCGAGACAGACAGCCCCAGAAGCACTCTATGGGGCCACTCTGCGTGGGGCATCGCTCGGGAGCGAGGGGTGGGGCGGCTGCCAGTCAAGTCTTGTTCACACAGGGCACTGCTCACAGCCAGCCCCTTCAGCCTCTGAGGGCAAACCCAGGGCTGACTTAGAGTCCACCTGGCTTCGCGTGGGGGGTACCTGGTGGCATGGTAGGGGACACTTTGCACTGCTAACCATGAGACCAGCAGTTGGAACCTACTAGCCCTTTCAGGGAAGGAGGCCGAGGCTGTCTGCTCCCATGGAGACTTACGGCCTCAGAGTCCCACAGGGGCAGTGCTTCTTGGCCTGCAGGGTCACCGGCAGTCAGAATGCACTCCACTGTAGTGGGATTTGCAGTCCCACCCCCACCCCCATCCCTGACTGCAGGGAGTTGGTTCTAAAGATCTTCCCATCTCTCAGGGTCAAGTGCAAGGACATTAGTTTCGGGCACCCGGGTTGTATCTCAATGGAATGCATGGCTCTGAGTGCTTATCTGCAGGCGGAATGTCGTTTACGAAAGCCACAGAGGGGAAAATGCTCGCTATTTCTGTTTGAAAAGGCAGCCTCTCCACGGCTATCCTCCCCACCCCCACCACCCTGGAACACAGGTGCTTTTAGCCATCTTATCTCCCCTTTTAAAAACTGGGCTTTTCACGGAGAACTGGGTGAAGGCTGAGGAGCGGGCCATCACGTCTCCAGTCAATCGGTCACACGCCTTTGCTTTGTGCCATTGATGGGCAATCCCCACGCGGCAGCATCCGCCGTCCCACCTCCGCCCTGTGCCTCCGGTCCTAACCCCCCTTCCTTCCTCACCCTCTGAACCCTGTCCTGGGTCAAAGCTGCCCTTTAGATCTCCAGTGGCCGATGATGGCCGGGGCGCCTCCCTCCCCGGGCCTCTGTTCATTCCCCCGGATCGACCGACTGCCTCTCGTGGGCTGAGAGCTGAGCCACGGAGGTGAGTTCATTGCCACACCTGAGGGCCAACGAGGGGCCGTGGTCCCAGAGTTTGTCTTTATGGGCTTACATTTGGAAAATTATTCTGGGTCATTAGAGATAAGCTCTAGGGTGATGTAGTGGCTGTGTGTTGGGCTGCCAGCCGCGAGGTCAGCAGTTTGAAACCACCAGCCACGAAGTCGGGAAAGATGGGGCTTTCTACTCCTGTCAGGCGTGACAGTTTGGAAAACCCACCCTGCCCTCTAGGTCGTGGTGAGTTGGAATCGGCTGGTTTTGAGTTGGTGCTTTTCCAGGAATTAAAAGAAATCCAGGACACCCGCCCAGATGTGTTAAAAGGCCAGCACCACAGCCAACCAGCCAAATTGCCAGCCATCGAGCCCATGCAGACTCCCAGTGAGCCAATGCAGGAAGGCACTGAGGACACTCGCAGTGTGTGGCAGGGACCTGAAAGTGGCATGGCGGGTTACGCATTGGGCTGCTAGCCACATGGTCGGCAGTTAGAAACCACCAGGGAGACAGGGGAGGCTGCCTGCTCTGTAAAGACGCTCAGCCTCAGCTCTGCCGTACCGCGTCACCGAGAGCCCGATGGGACTCCACCGCAGCAGGAAGCGGAGTTCACTGTTGCACCGCAAAATGCTCCAGATTCACGATCCCCAGACACGCCACGGACCTTGTGTGTCTCATGTACAACAGGCTTGGGGCGGGGCCGGGTTGCGCCTGAGTTGCATGTTCACAACCTGGGGGCTGCCTGTATGATGTCTTGTCCCTTCTTCAATGTGCCTCTTACCCCCTCTCCCCCCCTCCCCCCCGGGGCGGATGCTTATAAAGGTTGGCATCTGATGATGGGAAGGAAATATTTATTTCCCAATTGTGGTAGTCGTCTAATCTGGTGTCAATTTAAGGATTAAAAGTGTAGGGGTGGAGTCTAGGCTGTCAATCTGGAGGTAGCCAATGAGACTGTGGGCATGGCCTTCTCCTGAGAATTCTGGGAAATCTGGTACTTCCTCCTTGGAGGTGGAAGACACC
>NW_022106463.1:9637900-9645731 GCF_000313985.2 Echinops telfairi | reverse complement strand
CTCTCTCTCTCTCTCTCTCTGCTACTCGCTGGGAGGCATTGCAGAAGACAAGCCACATGGGTGCAACTAGACCTCGGAAGCCAGAGAAGCCACAGAGAGACCCCTGCCAGCGCTGAGATGCTTCCAGTGACACTGGACCTAAAGACCTACCCACTGGCCTGTTTTCTTCAGCATTCGGCATCACTGCATGTGTTTCGTGAGTCTGAAGAGGACTTTATAGACTGATATCGGAAATATGGGCTAATATCGGACTTATGGACTTGATCTGGGATGTTTTCTATGTTCAATTGCTCTTGTCTATAAATCTCTCTCTTATACGCGTATGTGTGTCCATGGATTTGTTTCTCTAGTCTACCCAGACTGACACACCTATGTATAAGGTTCTGTGTCCAGAGGCTTAGGGGAAGAGGCCAAGCGGCCACCTGCTGCCTGCTGGCCCTCCGGGATGGCACACTCAGTCCAGCTCTCAGGGCAGGGAGACTGGCGGGCCCTGGGGTCTCTAGTTTAGTCAGAGCAGAGGACACAGCACATCTCTGGACCTGGTTTTGGTTTGAGGTTTAAAGGATAGCTTAGGAAACAGGCCTGGTCAAAAGGTGGGGGGAATTACAGAACAGAACTTCAGATTTTCACTCACTGCACAGGGCCGAGGGCAGGCTAGTCTGAGGGCGGCTTACGTGGGGCAGGAGGACCGTGTCGCTGCTGACGCCACACAGGCTGATAAGGAACTGCAGGGTTATCCGCAGGTTGTTGCTCCACTTCTCGTTGTTGGCGAGGGCGTTCCACGCATTCTCCATCTCGGGTCCAGGGGCTTCATCGCCGTACTGTCGGGACACGACGCGGAACGATACAAACACAGCCCGGCATGGAAGGCGTGTCCGGGCACAGAGGTGAGGGGGCAACATGTCTGGTGAGAAGTGGGTTTAGCGCGTATCCCGGTGCGCTCGAATGGCGGTGCAGGGGGAGGGTACCGAGAGCACCAAGGACGCAGCAAGAAGCAACAGCCTGTCTTGGAGGAAGTACGGCCAGAATGTCCCCTGGAGGCAAGGATGGTGAGACCACGCCGCATCCCCTTGGGGCACCATGCCAGGAGAGGCCAGTCCCTGGGGAAGGGCGGACTCGTGCTTGGTGGAGGAGGGGCAGAGACCAGAGAACGGCCCCTCCACAAGGTGAATTGCCACAGTGATTGGATCGGGGGTCTTGGCCATAGGCACAGCTGTGAGGGTGGGCAGGGTTGGGGGGTTCTGGGGTGCATGGGGCGCTGACTTGATGGCAACTCCCAGCAACAACAAACCTCTCACTACATCCAGAAGGGACACCTGGCCGGTCCCTGGAAAGGTGGTGTTTCCTTATAGAGGAGAAATAACTTGTCCGTACCCGACTTGGACGGTTTGCCTTTAATTTCGGGTGATGCTGAGAACACACACAGCCGCACGGACCCCAGGCCCACCGTTTCCCTAGGAGAGCGCAGTGCCATTGAAGGCGTCCTTTGACTGGCTGGAGTCCTGCCTCCCCTGTTAACATAAACTCACTGCCCCTGACGGTCCTGTTTGGATGAATGTCTCAAGCCAACTGGATCCGTGTAGGTAGTTCTTAAAAGAGCACAGGGCCCTAGGCTGATGGTCTTTACTAGGGACACTGAACTACTGCTGGTTGGAGGGCCACTTCGGGGGATGGATTTGGTTTCAGGCTGAAAGATGATCTCAGGGAAGCAGTCCTGATCAAAAGGGGGCGGGGGAGGGGCATGCAGAACAGACTCTCAAATACGCACACGCAGACTCAAGTACAAGAGTTTTTAATCACAAACCTCCTGCCGGCCTTATTACTTAACCTGCATATACTACTTCATCTTGCCAAACCCCAAACAAGACTTACAATATACACATTCTACATTACGTAAAGGTTAATCTACTTTACTCTTATACTATACCTCTACCAATTTACTACTTTAATAAATCCAATTTAGAAGTTAATGTAGCTTAATAAAAGCAAGGCACTGAAAATGCCTACCTGAGTCTCGACTCCATAAACATTTGGTCCTAGCCTTTTTATTGGTTTGTAATAAACTTATACAAGTATCTGCATCCCAGGGAAGACGCCCTTTAATTCTTTAAGATCAAAAGGAGCTGGTATCAAGTGCACGTACTGTAGCTCACAACGCCTTGCTAAGCTACCCCCCTACAGGATACAGCAGTAACAGAATCATAGCAATGAATGAAACTTTGACTTAGTTATATTACCCCGAGTTGGTTAACTTTGTGCCAGCCACCGCGGCCATACCGATGACTCAAACTAATAACATCGGCGTAAAGCGTGATTAAGATTCTTCTGTGCTGTAAAAAGCTCACGGCCCTCCCCTCATAAACTACGAGAGTGATTTTATCATTTCTGTTCTAAGAAACAAAGTGGGATTAGATACCCCACTATGCTTAGCCCTAACCCCAGGCAGTCCTTAACAAGACGGTCCGCCAGAGAACTACGAGCTAAAGCTTAAAACTTAAAGGGCTTGGTGGTGCCTCACTTCCGGGATAGTTTCAGATGCTGACACAACTCCATTTCACCTTTATTACCCAGCCAAAGACTTACTAGGCGTAGTTTCCCCCTTTCTGGAACTTGTATCCCTAGTTCTGTTTCGACCTAACCTTTGGGACCCAGACAACTATGCCCCAGCCAACCCCCAATGATCCTTCCTTTTTGCTTACGCTATTCTTCCCTCAATCCCTAATGAATCAGGAGGAGTACTAGCCTTGTATGCTCAATCTTAATTTTAGTGATTTCCCCCTTTCTTCTTACATCTAAACAGCGGAGTCTCATATTCCGACCATTAAGCCAAATTCTCTTTTGGATCTTAACAGCCGACCGACTTACTTTAACATGAATCGGTGGCCAACTGTGGAACACCCTTTCATCGTCATTGGGAAACTAGCCTCAATCTTATACTTCATAATTATTTTAATTTTTATGCCTCTAATCGGTATCCTTGAAAATAACCTACTTAAATGAAGAATTCGTTAAGTTCACGTAGTATAATGATTATCACGGTCTTCTAAACCATAGATGGAGTTCTACCTACTCCCATGAACGATGATCAGGGAAGAGACCATGTCTCACCATCAACACCCAAAACTGATATTCTAGTTAAACTATTCCCTGATAATCTCTGATTTCAATACGTATATCGTGCAGATATGCCTATCCCCATAGTTCATGATATGTATTATCCCCATAAGCTAGTATATCTTAATTAATTCTCTTAAGACTCCAACTCAAATTCCACATAGACCCACACCACACATGCATATCTTACATCCATATAATTCACGCTAACAGGATTAATTACCCTTAATCGGCTATAGCACATCTCGGACTTAGTTCCAGCCAACATGCGTATCAACTCCATTACCCTTCATTGATCACCAAGCTTCGAGAAACCAGCACCCCCCGCGGGTTGTGCCCCTCTTCTCACTCCGAGCCTCTCCATCGTGGGGGTTTCTACTTAATGAATTTTCTCAGACACCTGGTTCTTTCTTCAGGGCCATCTCACCTAGAATCGCACTCTTTCTCTTAAATAAGACATCACGATGGATTAATGTCTAATCAGCCCATGCTCACACATAACTGTGGTGCCATACATTTGGTATTTTTTAATTTTAGGGATGCTGTGATCCAACTAGGCTGTCTGAGACCTTAACTCAGTCAAATGTATTGCAGCTGGACTTAACTTGAATATTACTTGATCCATGGTATTATCAATGAGGACTATTTCATTCATGCTTGTAAAACATAAAACAAACAAACAAACCCAAACCTAATTTCCCAGCGCATATGCATACGCCATCAAATTCCCACGGAATCCAGACTTTCTGGAGCCACAAAGGCTGAAGGAACCTAAAGAGCGATGGCCCTGAGAGAAAGCTTTTAGAAGGCTGTGGCAGATCATTTGCTACGTCAACACTTCCTATAAGCGTACGTTGGTGACCCAGATGGTGGTCGTCAAGGTAACCATCACCACCGTCCTTTTCCCAATTTCGAAGGCTGGACACCATTTTCCTGGGGCCACCTGGGGAGGGGTGTGGCAGCTTACCTTGGCGGTCATGTACATCAGGTTATTCAGGACCAGCGATGTGGCCTCCGGGGAGCCCCAGCCGCTGCCTCTCAGGCCCACCCAGCCCCGCTCCTTGGCATCGTCCTCGGGGCTGCTGGGGCTGGAGGCCGGGAGGAGCAGCCTGCTGTCCGCCAACTCAATGTTCCGCAGCCAGGGCAGCAGGAAGGTGAGCATCACTTGACGGCCGTTGGTGTGTGTGGTGGGGAAGCGTTGGCTCACCTCTGGGGAAGAAGTACAATGACGGGAGAGTGGGCCAGGGAGCCCCTCACCCCACCCCAAAATCCCAGTGGGAGCCCCCATGGGCAAGCGACCAATGTCCTCAGCGGCTGACTAGAAGGCTCACCTCGAGGCAAGGCGGGAGAAAGGCCTGGCCATCCACATCTCAAAGATCAGCGCCCCTTCGGAGCACAGCCCCACCATGAAGTGTGTGTGGGACCCACGTGGGGGACACATGTCGGGCGCCAGGTGTGATAACAGCTTGCCTGGTTCTCTGGTTCTGAGAGCACTTTCACACCCAGCAGCATCTCTGCCAGGCTGACCAAACCGGGAACCGAGGCCTGACCTCAAGCTCCCTCATCTGCATCCGGTGCTCCGCTCCGTCAGAGAGTGGGGCTTGGTCCGGGGAGCTGGGAGAGCTCCTGAGTCCAAAGCCGGGGTTACCGGAAGAGGCAGCTTCATCTTCCCTGACCCAGTCCCCGGGAGTTGATTGCAACTCTGAGCCACCCTGCAGGACAGAGGGCCCTCGGGGGCCTCCAGGACCGCACGGCCTGGAAACACCCTCAACGGTCTCCCGCTGAGAAAGTTCCACGGCCATACACGTCACCCACTGCGCCAGCAGGGCCCCTCAGGGCCATCCAAAGGAGCCTTTAGGGGGTTGTGCATTGGGCTGCGAACCTCAAGGTCAGCAGTTCAAAACCACCGGCCACTCTGCAGGAGAACGAGGAGAGGCTTTCTGCTTCTGTAGACAGTCAGTCTTGGAAACCCACAGGGGCAGTGCTACACTGTCCCAGGACGGCCCTGTGAGTCCGAATGGACTTGACAACATGTCCAGTTTTCTGTGTGTGTGTGTGTGTGTGTGTGTGGGTGTGATAGGATGAAACACTCTCTTCTCAAGATGTGAGAAGTAAGAGACTGCGCCAGAGCTGACAGTCCTCGCTCTGGTGGTGCTGTGGACAAGGCATTGGGCTGATCATCACAAATTCAGTGGTTCAAACCCACCAGCCACTCAACAGGAGAAAGATGAGGCTTCCTGCTTGTAAGGATTTACAGCCTAGGTAGTTACATCATCTGTTGTCAGTTTGAGACTTAAGAGTGAATGGGTGGAGTGTAGCCTGTCAATCAGGTTGCAGGCTTGAGGACCTCATTTGGAGGCACGGAGATAAATAGCTCGCCAGAGGTGGGGCACACGTTCACTCCCTGTAAGACATTCCTGTGGACAAGACACATGGAGCTACGCTAGAGTCTTGGAGCTCAAGGAGACCCCTGCCAGTGCTGAGATGCTTCCACCACCAGTGGATCCAGACTTTCCACCCACTGGCCTGTGGTCTTCCTGCGTTCGGCGTCATTGCATGTGCTGTGTGAGTCTGAAGAGGAATTTACAGACTGGTGTCTGACATATGGGCTAACATTGAACTTATGGACTTGATCTGGACTGGGGTGGGATATTTTCTCAATATTCAATTGCTCTTGTCTATAAAGCTCTTTATATATACGAGTCTCCCTGGATCTGTTTCTCTAGTCTGCCTGGACTAACATGCACCCTATCCTACAGGGTCGCTGTGAGTAGGCATTGACTCAATGGCAGTGAGTTTCTGAGTTACTATGAAGATAAGCACAAAAAATATTGCTGCTGGGGTCCCAGGGCACCCCCCCCCCAGGCTTGGTCCAAGCCAAGCATGTGTGAACAGGTCTCTGGAGGGAGTGGATGGTTGCAGGCAAGTCCCCTCAGGGATACATTTGTCTCTGTCTCGTTGGGGTGCCTTGAAAACAAAGATCCAGTCCCCCCAGTGGCGCCAGCAAGCAAGGTTGTGTCATCTGCAGAGTGTAGAAGGTGACTTCTTCCGACCCTGAGGCCGTGTTCTACGTTGTACAGTCCATTTTCTCAGATTATTTGCTCTGCATACAGACCGAATAAGTCTGGTGGGAAGACATGACCCTGACACACATCGTTCTGGATTTGAGCACATGCAGTATTCCCTTGTTCTGTTCACGCAACTGCCACTTGATCCAGGTACAGTTTCCACAGGAGCAGAATGTTCTTGAATCCCATTCTTGGCAAGGCTATCCACAGTGTGTTATGGTGCACACAGTCAAATGCCTTGGCACAGTTAAGCAAACACAGGTACACATCATCTTGGTATTCTTTGCTTTCAGCCAAGATCTGTCTGACCTCAGCAACTGCATCCCTATTCCATTCCTCTCCTGAATCTGGCCTGAATATGGCAGCTCCCTGTCAAGGTCCTGCTGTAACTGTTGTTGGATGATGCTCAGGAGAAATGTACTCACATGGGACATCAATGATAATGCTCTATAATTTGTGCATTATGCTGCCCTCTTTCTTTGGGATGGGTACAAATGCGTATCTCCTCAGGCAGTTAGCCAAGTAAGTTGTCATCCAAATTTCCTGGATAGAGGAGTGAGGGCTTCCAGTGCTTCATCAGCTGGTTGAAACATTTCAGTTGGTATTTTGTCAACTCCTGCAGCCGTATTTTTGACTAATGCCTTCAATGCAGCTTGGATTTCTTCCTTCAATACCATTGGTTCCTGGTCTCATGCTACCTCTTGAAATGGGTGATGGCAACAAATTCTTTTTGGTGCAGTGACCCTGCGTGTTCTTCCCATCTTCTCTTAATGCTTCCTGCATGGCTCATTATTTTCCCTGTAGAATCTTCCAGTATTGGAACTTGAGGTTTGAATTTTCCCTTGAGTCCCTCCCCCCACCCCAGTTTCAGATATGTTGAGTGTGTTCTTCTGTTTGGGTTTTCTAACGCTCGGTCTTTGCACATTACATTATCCTGTTTTGCTTTGTCTTCTCAAGTTGTCCTTTGAAATTTTCTGCTCAGTTCTTTGAATTCATCATTTCTTCCATTTGCTTTATTTATTATCCATTTATCTACATTTAGATTGCTTTCTGTATGCTACCCCGTGACACATTAGGTCTTAGGTCATGAGTGTTGGCTGTGTCAGACCTGTTCTTGAGATGGACTATCAATTCTGGTAGGATACACTCAAGGTCATATTTTTGTTCTCATGGTCTTGTTTTAATGTTCTTCAGCTTCAGCAATTTTCAGTTGCTTCATCTGAGCAATTGATTGCCTGTTCTACAGTTGGCCCCTGGCCTGGTTTTGGCTGATGGCAAAGAACTTCTCCGTTGTCTCTTGAAAATAGTTATAGTCAATTAGATGCCTGTCTATTCCTCTGGTGAGGTCCATGTGTGTATCAGTCATTTACATTATTTAAAAATGCATTGGTGATGAAGAAATTGTTCGTTTTGAAAAATTCTATCAAAAGAGCTCCAGCTTCATTTCTTTCTCCAAGGCCATAGTTTCTAACTACTGATCTTTCCTCTGTGTTTCCAACTTTGGCATTCCAATCACCAATAACTACCAAGACATTCTGATTGCAGGTCTGATTAAGTTCAAATGGAAGAGGTAATTAAATTTCTTCATCGCTAGCTTTAGTGGTGGGTGGGTAAATTTGAATAACAGTCGTATTAACTGATCTTCCTCA
>NW_022106463.1:9629112-9637180 GCF_000313985.2 Echinops telfairi | reverse complement strand
GGCGCCTCCTTGTGGGCATGGCCTTCTCATAAGGAGGGTCCTGGGTATCCGGCTCCCCCGCCATCTCTCTGCCTTCACTTCCTGTTGATGAGCCACGCTGAGACACGTGACAGCCCTGTGAAGTGTCCACCGCCATTTGGTCCACACAACTTTTCACCCACCAGCCTGCTATCTTCCTGCATTCTGCATCATTGCATGTGGCTACATGCGTCTGAAGAGGGATTTATGGACTAGTATCAGACTTATGTACTTGATAAGTGGGCTGGGCTGGAATGTTTTCCTGATATATAACCACTTCTTGATAAAAAGCTCTCTTACACACATTTGAGTGTCATTGGATTGTTTCTCTAATCAACCCAGCCGAATGTGCAGCCATATAGATAGTATCCTATTATAACAGGTGCCAGATTACAAGATCTGGCATCTCAAGATAGATCTTGAAATGCTGTTTGCGGTAATGAATGAGATACCATTCCTCTTGAATCTGCCATTCCCGGCATCGTCAACTATATGATTACCTGATTCAAAATGGCCCATACCAGTCCTCTCCACCTCACTAACACGTGATCACTAACCGATCTCTAATCCTTCCACGTCACTTTTGGTGATCTCCTCGATTCCAGGGTTGGAACCCAGGAGGCCAGCCTCCAGAGCCTCCTCAACAGCCACCGGACTCAGAGCTGGTAAGATTCAGTAACAAGGGAGACGCACACCAAGGGTGAGCGAGGGCCTGCCCTCAGTGCCTCCCACACTCCACAGCTGGACCGCATTCCTCGGAGCTGGTCCTAGGAGGGCAGCTTGGCAGAGAAGTTTGATCTCAACTCTGTCCCGTGTTTGGTTGTGAAGGTGCGGGTGATGGGTGGCTGTCAGGGAACCTGAGGACTAAGGAGGATGGAGGTGGCTTGGAGCTGATGCAGGGGTCCCAGTGTCTTGGGTGGGAACAGAAGGTAAACTCAACAGACCAACGCAGGCCTGGGGTGGGTGGGATGGGCTTTCTGTGTGTAGGGTGGGGTGGGGGGTGGGGGCAGGAAGTGATGTGACAGGTGTACTTCTTTCATATGAGTTTCCATGAGATTTATGCAGTTTGTAAACCCACAGCTGCACGTCAATTCCAACGCTCAGTGCCCCCAGGGAACAGAGTAGAACTGCATGTGGAGTTTACAAGGCTGTAAATCAGTGTTTCCCAAATTGGCAATACCGCCTCCTGGAGGTCAGTGGAGGAACGAGACTCACACTCACTGCTGACTCCTATCCACCCACTGCAGGAGAAGCCCAGTCTTCTGCAGAGCTGTGGGTGGAGTTGAACTGCTGACCACGTGGGTCTCAGCACGACGCCTAACCACTACACCACCAGGGCTCCAGTGGGGGTGGAGGGGGAGCTGTAAAAGCAGATGCCTGCACTTCACCCTGGATGGGCGGCTGGCGCACAAACGCTTTTCTGAGCAGGGGGCAGTAAACTAATAAGTTTGGGAACCTAGGCTGTAAGCCTTTACCAGAAACGATGGCTGAGGGCCTGAACCAGTGTCCTTGTGGTTAGCAGGACAGATGCCTAGTCCACGGTGCCGCCAACTCTACAAACCACCAAATGCTTCACATGGTAGCAATGAATACGGCAGCCATGACAACCTGTAATGAGATTCACACCGCCTCCGGGGTGTGTGTGTGTGTATGTGTGTGTGTGTGAATTACGCATCAATGCAAGTCACTGCTGAATGCCGGTCTAAGCATCACTGCATTCTGTAATCAGAGTCGGGAGGAAGGAAGGGGACTGACAGTGGCATTTCCCCAGGAGCTCTGCAAGTCCCCTTCCTACGTGTGCTAGCCTGACCCTGCTCCAGACAGGCCCATGGGTGCACTTCACGCATGTCTAGGGCTGGCCTGTACTCGAAACTAGACTGGCTGTTGATCCTGGCTGCCCAGTGACTTCACCCCCCACAGAGCAGGGAGTCCTCGGCCACTATCTTTCTGGGAGCAGATCGCCAGGCCTTTCTCCCGTGGAGCTGCTGGTGGGTTTGAAGCGCAGACCTTCCGGCTAGCAGGCCAGCAGCACTTCATCAGTTTGCCACAGGGTGTGTGTGTGTGTGTGTGTGTCTCTATCTTCGGCCCCGCCATTCTGATGCACAAGTTTGGTCTCCATCACTGAGGCTTACGACTGGTCCCCGCTTTAGATCGGGAGGGCGGTGGCGCAGCTGCCAGAGAACGGTACCTGAGAAGAGGGGCAGCGTGAGCTCAGGGTACATTCTGGCCAGCTCGCAGGACAGGAGTGCCAGGGACACGCTGTAGAGGGGTGGCAGCGGGCCATGGGTCCCATAGAGGATGCTGCCGGGTCTCTGCTCCCCCACTTTCTTCGAGTAGACAAAAAGCTTCGCTTCAAGGATCTAAGAGGAGGGCGTCGAGTAAGAAACGGTGTGTGCAGGGACGCACACACAGACACAAACATCATTAGTGGCAGGAGCACTGAAACCTCATTCACATTCCCTCCCTCCCTGTCATCCAGTTGATGCTGATTCACAGGGACCCTCTAGGACAGAGGTGAACCGCCCCTGTGGGAGTAGACAGCCTCGCCTTTCTCCCTGGGAGGAGCTGACCTTGCAGCCGTCAGCCCAGCTGGCCACCCACTGCGCCACGAGAACTCCTCCATAAAGGCTACAGTCACAACGTACACAGGTGGTGCTTCCATACCGCCATCGAGGAAACGTTCATGCCGACGCTGACGGAGGGTGGCACTCACCACCGAACCGAACTCACGGCCATCGGGCCGAGGCCGACTCACAGCGACCCCACAGGACAGGGTAGAACTGCCCTCGTGGGCTTCCAAGGCTGCGACTTTACGGAGGCAGAAAGCTTGGTCTTTCTCCCGCCCCCACCAAGGGTGCGCAGAGAGAACCACAAGCCGACGCCAGTTGGTGGACCGTCCGCTCCCTCTCTCATGCATTCTGGGGCGGACTTTTCGGAGGGGCGTGATACCTGCCTGCATTAGCTGCATGGAGATCTCGTAGATCTCCCGGTTGGTGTCGGAGGCCTTGAACAGAACAAGGTTCAACAGCGTCACGATGTCGAAGGGGTAGTTCCTAAAAAGACAAGCAGGACATCTCAGCCAGCAGGCGTGGGCCAAGCAGACCCAGAGGACATACACGGAGTTGACGGTTTCCACACGCACAATCCAGGGACCTCAGGGACCTTCTTGAGGAGCATCCTCCCTCTGCTCTCTGAGCTGTTCCTCCCCCATGAACACAGACTCACTGCCCCCAAAGCTTCCTATCTGGCCCCTCCAGTTTCTGGCTAGACCCCCCCACAGGGATATTTCTTTAAGGCAGCAGAGCACTCAGGCAGACCCCAAACCACCCAGCAGACACACACGGCCAACCCGCCAAGGCCATTCTGATTCCTAGAGATCTTGTGGGTCAGCGCAGAATTGCCCCATCAGTTTCCGAGGCTTTCAGTCTTTACAGGGGCAGGCGGCATCAATAAGCTAACTACCCCTTGGTTTAAAAACAGAATCCAGGGGCCTTTGGGGGTTAGGGCAGGGCGACAGGTTGGTCAGCCTCAAGGGCTCCACAAAGCCCGATTCCTCAAGATCGGAAAATCACTGGGTGGGTGGATTCCTCCAGAAAGCTCATGCTGGAGCAAACAGGGTTTGTTCAGTTGCTCACTGACCTACAGGTTGGGGGTTCAAACCCACCCGCCGGTACCACACAAGCCAGGCCTGGCAAGCTGCGCCCCTAAAGGGAGCAGGAACATCCTGTGGTGCACAGCTCCTCTCGGCAGCACGCGGGCTCGCCATGGTTCGGAATCGACTCCGCGGCAACGGGCTCGGTTTAGTCTTATTTAAGAAATGTGGGCACTTCCTTTTAAGAAGACCGCTTTGTGGGGCCTGACGAACGAGGCAGGGTTTCTAGAAAGCTCGCGGAAGGTAACACAAACAAGCCAAGATGGACCAAAACCACCTGCCCCAAACAAAGTCAACAGGATGATTCAAGTCAAAGCTTCGATGTCCTTTGTCGTTCTAAGACAACGAGTCGACATTTCAAAAGCACGTCGGCAGGTAAAAGTGCGAACAAGGGCATCCCCAGGTGTCTGACCGCGGGCCAAAGGAGTTCTGCTGAGTCCGGCGCCCTCGCCGCCTTCGAGCTGCTTCCGTAGGACAGGGTAGAACTAACTCCCCCTGTGGGTTTCTGAGACGGCAACTGTTTATGGGAGTAGAAGGTTCCGTCTGTCTCCTTTGGAGCGGCTGCTGGTTTCGAACCGCCGACTTTGTAGTTGGCAGCCCAACACGTAATGCTATGCCACCAGGGCTCCTTGGTGCGTTAAACTAGTGCTGGGAAATGGCCAGTGATGTTCGTGTTCTTGTTGTTAGGGGCTCTCAGGTGACCCCGTGCTCGAGGGCAGGACTCAGCCTGGTCCTGTGCCATCCTTACGATCTTCCTTACGTTTGAGCCCATTGTTGCAGCCTTGGTGTCAATCTATCCCGTCGAGGGGCTTCTCCCTGACCCTCTACTTTGCCAAACCTGAGGTCCTTCTCCTTCTCCACGAACCCTCCTCCTAACAGTGGGACACAGAAAGATTTCTCCCAAGTTGTCTCCTCCAAATATATGCCAAACCCAAGACGCTGTTTGCTTCACATGGTCAATGACTGTACACTAGGAGGTCAATGAAAGTAGGTCAGAGGTTATTCTCCCTAAGGGTTATCAGTCGTCTAGAGCAACCAGACTGTATAGTCTGACTCACCCCAAGTAGGGCCCACTCCTTTCTGTTACCTGTTCCCTTGAAGGAGTGCCTGAAGGCAAGCCCGGGACCACTCAAGGATGACTAAGCTTAGGCCACTATATTGAGTCTAGGGTCCACCCATCTTGCCACATATGTACCCCTATTCCCTCCCTGTACTACTGCGTGTGCACCCCTATGTCATCCCCCTCCTATTGCTTGTATGCCTATGTTACAACCCCTTCCTATGACGTAGGTCGTTATCTGTTATCAGGGCTTGCATGCACCCAGAGATAAATAAGCTTTGGTTAGAAATAAAACCTCACGAGAGCTCTCTCCTGTCCTCTCATCTCCCACCTCCACGTGGACCACCAAGAGGAGCTGAGGTGAGCATGCTTCCATGAAACGTGTTGGACTTCTTTATTTTACTCTCTCTCTCCCATCTCTCCCATTTCTCTATGACTTTCCTATAAGCTTTATATATCTTATCCATACAATTGCACCTACTGAACCTGTGATTAGTTGTGGGGGGCTGGCTACCCCCACAACAACACGTTCAAAGTTTGTGAGACAGAGTCACCCTCCTCGATTCTCGCGAGCACCCTGCCGGGCTTCTTCCAAGACAGATGTGCCCGTCCTCTTGGAAGTCCATGTTCGTCACCATCGCCACGATTCAAAGGCACCCATTCTTCATTCCATTTCAATAGCATCATATTTCTCTTGATTTATAACCAACTAATCTCAGTGCTCCGCTGGTGTAGAAGCTTTCTGCTTCTGCGACGATTTACAGCCTGGGAAACCCCCACGGGCAGCTCGAGCACATCCTACAGGGCTGCTGTGAGTCATGGTCGACTTGAGGCAACGAGTTTGTATTTTTCTTTGGGGTTCTTGCTAAGCCAAAGCAGACAGCTCTCACTGCCGACACCACAAAGAGCAAGCTCAATTCCTGGGTTCTTCTGCATCCACCCAGGCACGCGTTTTAATTCCTAACCCCTATCCCTGTGCTCATAACATGATTTCAGCATGGGCTAGAGAAGAATATGGGAAGTACCCTCGATTGCCCAAAGGATAAATCTCTCTGTCTGGGAAGAAGTACGGCCGGAGTGCTCCTTGAAGGCCAGGATGGTGAGGCTTTGTCTCACGCACTTTGGTCATGTTGTCAGGGGAGACCAGGTCTGGGAGAAGGACATCAGGCTCGGGAGAGCGGGCAGCATGGGAAAAAGAGGAGGGCCCTCAAGGAGATGGACGGATGCAGGGCTGCAGCAACGGGCTCAAGCACAGGAACAATGTGAGGACGGTGCAGGGCCGCACAGTGTTTTGCTCTGTTGTGCACAGGATTGGAAAAGACTTAATGGAACCTGACAACAACAGGGTAGGGTGTGTGTTGAGCCCATCTGTTTGGGGATAGAAACACGGGAAGGGAGAGGTAGATGCCACAGCACACGAAGGTCACCCAGGAGACAGGGAACAGAAGCTGGAAAGAAACACCGACCTTCCCCCAGAGACAACAGAGAAAGCTTTCCCTGGGGCTGGTGCCTGGATCTGGACATGCAGCCTCATAAGCTGTCAAGAGGATGCCCTCCTGTTTATGAAGACCACCCGCTTGTATTTCTGTTATAGCAGCAGGAAAATGCTATGGATTGAGCTGCAGCACCCTCTCCCCGCATCATGTGACCACTTGGCTGGGCCACGATTCTCGGGAGGACGTCACTCGCCTCCATTTTGTGACACGATGTAATTATCCTCACCCTTCCAGTGAATGACGGTGCTGGTCAAGAAGACTGGAAGTACCACGGGGCTGCCAAAAGAACTATGGCTAGAGTGCTTCTTGGAGGCAAGAGCATTATCGAAGCTCTGTCTTACAGACTTCAGACATGTTATCAGGAGAGACCAGTCCAGGGAGAAGGACATCACACTTGGTAAACTGGAGGGGCATCGAAAGAGAGGGAGGCCGTCTGGGACGGGTTGACCCAGTGGCCGCCAACAGTGGGCTCAGCACGGGAATAATTATGAGGAGGATGGTGCAGCGCCGGGCCGGGTTCTGTTTTGCTGTGCACAGGGTCGTGCGGATCCGAACCGACCTGATGGCACCGGCAACAGAACCACGGTGTTCGTGGGGCAGGTGAGAGGCAGCCATGTCAAGGAAGCAGGATGCGAGCTACAGGATCACGCTGTATTTTGAGTGAGTCGATCCCTTTGGGATACTGGAGACAAGCGAGGGAGCAGAGATCAGAGGGGCCTTCGTGCCAGCGTCAGACTTGTGAGTTGGTCATGTCCTTTGGATGTGGGGCCCCGCACAGGGAACCTCGTAGACCCAGGGCAAGGTTGATGTCAAGATGCACCGAGAACTCGATGGGATGCTGAGCTCACAGATGCTCTGAGAAGCCAAGGACCCCATCCCCCTACGCAATGAGGAAACTGGGAGGAAAAGTCTCCCCTTCGGGCCGGTGTCCTGAATTCAGACTGCCAGCCTCCTCAACTGTGAGAGAACAAATGGCTATTTGTTGAAACCACCTCCCTGTGGTCCTTCTGTCCCAGCAGCAGGAGACAACAATGCAGACAACTGCCCTCTCCTGACCACTGCCACCCATCTCCCAGAGTCCTTACCTGCTTCCACACACAGTCGCTATGGCTTTGAAGCAGCTAGAAGCCAGCTGGTAGGATCCGGTGTAGCAGCGGTCGATGGCCCAATTAAAAAGATTTATTTGGTCCGGATTAAGCTCCAAAAGCAGGACGACCACTTCACAGCCAAGTTGATGAACCTGAAGGAACACAGTGGGGAAAGAAGGGATTCCCATTGAACCGAAGGATGTTCTCAGGAAAGATGCACCATCGAGCTTTACAAAGAAAAGTAAGTCAAACCGAACCCCCTGCCCTAGGGTCACTTCTGGACAGCGATCCCATGTGACAAAGCAGAACTGTCCCATAGGGTGCCCCGACTGTCATCTCATAGGAGCGGACGGCCAGGCCTGTCTCTCTCGCACCGGCTGGGCGGTTTGAACTGCTGCTCTTTAACCATCGGGACACATTTGATCTACTGAAATTTTGGCTGTTCTACACACTTGTGTCGTTTGTGAATAATGACTTTTATTTCTTCCTCTTCATTCATAGGCGTAATGTTCTTTTTTCTTTCCCAATGCATTAGATAGGATTTTGAGGAGATGTTGCATTTAATCTGAATGGGGCACTTTCAAGACTTACTATTTTTTAAAAAAATTCATTTTATTGGGGGCCTGTGTAACTCTTATCACAATTCATCCATCCATCCATTGTCTCAAGCACATCTATACATTTGTTGCCCTCATCATTCTCAAAACATTTGCTTTCCACTTGAGCCCTTGGTATCAGCTCCTCATTTTTCCCC
>NW_022106463.1:9622748-9627844 GCF_000313985.2 Echinops telfairi | reverse complement strand
GCACTGGGTTACTAACTGAATGATCAGCAGTGCCAACCCACCAGCAGCCTTGTGGGAGAAAGATGAGGCTTTCTGCTCGGATAGGGGTTTACAGCCTTGACACCCCAAGGAGCAGTTCTGCTCTGTCCTACAGGGTTGGTACGAATCAGCGGTGATGGCAGTGCGTGTTTTCTGTGAAATCAAATCAAGAATGTTCCCTTTATATTCTTAGTTCTGCTAGCAGTGTTTCTCATGAACGGATGGAGAATTTCATTAAGTGCTTTTGCTGTATCTTTCAAGATGGCCACATGATAGTTCCTCTTTATTCTATGACTGCAGTTACTATTCTAACAAATTGTTAAGTATTTGAAAACTAAATAGAGCTTGTATTTCTTGAATCAATGCAGCTTGATTATATGAAACATCTTTTAAAGAAGCACATCGTTGAATTCCGATATTTTGTTGTCATCGTAGTTACAATACAATGCAAGTAACACAAAATCCCACCCTTCTGTAGTTGGCCAGGACGCAAACACAGCTTACAGATCTCAGCAACTCAACCGCGGCAGAAGACCAAACCCAACCAAGCCACGCTCACTGCCACGGAGCCAATCCTGGCTCATGGCGACCCTATAGGACAGGGTAGAGCCGCCCCTGTGGGTTTCCGAGGCTAACTATTTACGGGAGTAGGAAGCCCCGTCCTTCTCCCTCAGACCTTGCAGCCACCAGGGCTCCTGCAGCAGAAGACACATCTTAAAGAGCGAGGTGTTTGGGGCCAATACTTACCCGTAAATCTTGGCACGCCAAAATGTTGTCCAGCCACTTGTACAGGTAGCCATCGGGGGAGAGGCCCACATTGTCAAAGACAGGGCCACAGCACAGCACTGCTGACATCGCCTGGTGGCAAGAGCACAATGAGATGCAGCTCGAAACCCGACTCCATGCCACGCTCTGAGACCCACACACGGCAAGGGCCCCTTTAAGGCCACCGCTTCCCTCAATGTTTAAAGCATTCCTTAGTGGAGTCAAGGAGGAAAAATGGATTCCAAATTTTGGATCTTCTGATAAGTTCAAAATCCTGGCTGTTGAGCCTTGAAATGCATGTGGTTTAAATATATTCAATTCTGACTCACAACGACCCTGTAGGACAGGGTAGAGCGATCCCTGTGAGTTTTCAGGATGGTATCTGTTTACGGGAACAGAAAGCCTCATCTTTCTCCCTGAAGCAGCTGGTGGTTTTGAACTGCTAACCTTGAGGTTAGCAGCCCAACGTGTAACCTCCTGCCTCCCTGGGGCTTGGTTCAAATACAGATGTGCTCAAACCATAAAACACACACTGGTTTTTAAAGACGAGGTGTAAAAAGGAAAATATCTCATTGCATGATTACATGTTGAAATGACACTACAAGGGGGATTCAAAAAGTTGGTGGAAAATGGAAATTGAAAGATAACTGCATTTTTTCCACTGACTTTTTGAAGCCCCCATATTTTGGACATGCTTAGTTAAACTGAAACAAAGGTTTGAGAAGGAATCATGTTAGCTCTCTGATTATAACCAGTCTATGCGGTACAACAGTAAGATATTTAGTGTAAAATGACCATTTCCTAGGATTTAACATAAAATCTTCTTTAATGACTTCAGGTGAATGGATTCTGCTGCTAGGATAAATATAACCTTTTTGATTGGGAACTTGGCTTCAGTGTGGAATACGTGATGGAAGTCCTGAAAGGTCACAGTGGGGACAGCGTGGACACTGTCCCCAGCAGTCGTCCTTCCTCAGAGGAGAGCTGGGGCAGGAGAAGCAAGGGTGGAGGGAGGGGAGGTGCAAAGGGATACCAATGGCCTTTATTCTCAGCAGGCTGGTTGAGCACCAGGGCTACAGTTCAGCTGCCCTGAGTCAGAAGGCAACCCGAGGGTCAGCACCTGGTGGTGCACAGGATGAGCCAACGTGCGGGTGCACTCCTGAGAAACACCGATGCACAGAGTCATACTGCTGAAGGTCTGAGCAGCTCTAGACCAACCCAAACCCAGCTCCTGGTGGTCAAGCTGATTCCCACTCAGGACAGAGCAGAACGTCTCCTGTGGGTTTCTGAGAAGCAGCTGGTGGGTTTGAACCTCTGACTTTGGGGTTAGTAGCCTAACACTTCCTCCACCGCTCTACCCAGGCTCCTTGGACAACCCTACAGCGGTGGTGGTTGCTGTAGGGTGCCATTGAGTCCGTCCTCACTCATGGCAACCCAGTGTGCGACAGAAGGGAGCATCTCCCGGCCCCGCACCGTCGTCACAGTGTGTGAGCCACTGTGTCAATCCATCCTGTCCAGGGCCTTCCCCTTTTCTGCTGCCTCTCACTCTACGAAGCATGACGGCCTTCTCCAGGGACTGGTTTCTTCTGACAACGTGTCCAAACGACGCAAGGCTCACTATCCTCGCCGCTACGGAGCAGCCTGGCTGTCCTTCTTCCAAGACAGATCTGTTTGTTCTTTTAACAGTCCACGCTCCTTCCACTATTCTTGACCAACGCCAGGGTTCAAGTGTGCCACTTCTCCTTCGGTTTCCTTACTCAGTGCTGACGTTCACGGGCATGGGAGGCCTTGGAAAGAACCGTGGCTTGGGTCAGGCGCACCTTAGTCCTCAGACCGACATCCTTACTTTCCGACACTGTAAAGAGGTCCTGTATTTGTCCAATGCCACGCGTTGTTTGATCTCTTGACTTTGGCTTCCATAAGCGCTGATGGTGGATCCAAGCAAGAGGACATCCTTGACGAGTTCAATCTTTTCTCTGTTCATCGCGATGTCACTACTGGTACAGCTGTGAGGGTTCTGACGTTCTTTACGTCGAGTTATAATCCCGACCCAAGGCTGCAATCTTTGATTTTCATCAGCAAATGCCCCTGTGTGACTAGGGAGAAATGGTCTCCGTGTTTCTGAGACTAATTCTTTGTGGCACTGGAAAGCTTCTTCCTTCTCCCATAAGGTGGTTGGTGGTTTCAAACCGCTAACCTTGTGGTCAGCAGCCCACTACATAAGCACTCTGCACCAGGGCGCCTTGAGCAACTCTAGTGGTGAGGAAGTTTATTTCTGGCAATCATCCAGGATAAGGGGAGACTGAAATGAAAAAGGGAAATGTTCCTAAGCTGAACTTGAGGTAGTTTGGGTTGTTCTTTTTAAGGCAGGAAGGCACGATTAAGGTAGCTACTTCAGGGGCAAAAGAGAAAAGGCATATGGTTCTTACAGCGGAGAGACACTGGGCCAAAGTGGGAGCTTGGAGAGCTTTGCAGTTTGCTGCTGTGAGTCCAGGTGAAATATTGACACGTGAGTAAATATCTATCGATAGACCCATATTTACATGAGGGTATTTTTGAAACATTAAAGGTATTGTATGAAATTGTATGCACACGTTGTATTGTATCATATCACATACCATATATTGTGCCATGTTATATTGTATCCTATCATATCTATAACCTCATGTCATATTGTGTCATCTTTTAGCATATCATCTATTGCATCATATATGTCAAAAACATCACACAGCTACAATCACACACGTCATATTATATATCATATCATATGTTGTGTCATGCTATGTCATATCATATAAGGACATCCTATCCCACCATATCATATATTGTGCCACATTCAACTCTTATCATACCATATTATATATTGCACCCTGTCATGACACACTGTGTATTACACTTCAGGTTCCATTACATCATAACGTAGAGTACCTTATCATGCCACATCATATATTGTGCCACAGTATATCATATCCATAAATAATACATCACACAATATTTTATATCGTACTGATCATGTATCCTATTGTATCATCACATCGCATTATTTATGGCACATATATCTTACCATATATAGTGTTGTATCACAACACACCATATTAGATATTGTATTTTATCCCATCATATGCCACATGCTGTATCATATTATATCACATCACACATAGCATTGTATCACATCATATTATCCTGTGATACTGTATCATCATGTTGCATCTTGTCATATTATACCATATCGCATCATATCATATCGTCTATCCTATCAGATCACACTGGACCACATCATATACTTTCGCCTCTTTTAGAAGTCATGGCTGTCGAAGGATTGGGCAGAGGCGTGCTGTGCCCACCCTCCATGACCCACCTTTAACGCGCAGTACTGATATCTGGTGATCTGGTGGTTCCTGTCGCTGTACCGGTCCAGCGGGGTGAACATGATGCTGAAGGGGCCCGCCCACTGGCTGAACAAGATGAAGAGGTGGTGCCTCAGGCTTTGCTGAGGGAAGAGAAATCTTCTGTGGTGAACTAGGGGGGAAAACAGAGTGCTGAGCATGCCCTGGCCTGGAGCAGAGTGGGCCCAGCCCGCACTGTCCCCCAAGGCGCTGGGGTGCTGGGGAGAGAAACAAAGGTGGGGACACCTCCTGTCCCGACTGTTGGAAGTGGACACAGAAAGACACACAGGCTCCACAGCCTCTGCAGGTGCAGTTCAGGGCCACCTGCTTCCTGCGGTGCAACCACCTCCCACCTCCTTCTGCCGAACTCTCTCCTCCGGAGCTTCCCATGGAACCGTTTGAGTGGCTGCTGTCCGTGTGAGCCCGCATGGGCAGTTCTCTGAAAGAGCACAGTCTCTGGGCTGACCTCTGGTTTGGGGTTGGAGACGTGCTTCTGATGTGAGGCCGAAAGCTGACCCCAGGTTGGGCCTCATCCAGCCTCCACGACTCCAGAAAGTCTGGATTCCACGAGAAGGTTTTAGATCAGGTGTATATGATCAGGATTCTGGATCGAAACGTCAGCAAGTCGCTGGCCACCGTCCAGTTCTTCTGGTCTCACGGTGGGGGAGGCATCTCAAGAGCCACGTGTCCTGTCTCGTTCCCTCCTGCTCCTGATTCTCCTCCTTTCTCTCCAGCGCCAGTCTTCTCGAGGCAATGAATCTCGTATTTCAAAACCCGAGACCAGCTGCCTTTTCACAGTGCACTTGCCCTGTCTCAGCGTGTCTCAAGAGCAGGAAACAGAGAGAACGGGTCCCTTAGAGACCACAACGCCTCTCGCCTCGGCTGCTGCTTCCACGCAGAACATCTTCTTGCTGTGTTCCGCTGATC
>NW_022106463.1:9617527-9622615 GCF_000313985.2 Echinops telfairi | reverse complement strand
AGCTCACACCTGAACGCACTGAGGCCTTCAGCGATGAGGGGGATGGGCCAGGAAAAGGTTGTAGGAGGGCATCAAAAAGCCCATGGGAAAATCCCACCATCTTTCAGTTCTGTTTTCCTATGAAAACTACTGCGCACAACATCAAAATTAAGAAAAAGTAGAAACATATGCTGCTTTTTTGTAATCATGCTCCCCTCTCCCCGAAAAACCCAGTTCATAAAAATCACCCATTTTCTTATTAATCATTTCTAATGGGAGCTCTTACAGATATCCTAACATTCCATAGTTCAACGACATCAAGCAGTATTGTCCAATTGCTGCCACAATCAGCTTCAAAATGTTTTCTTTCTTCGTGAACTCTTTGCTTCCCTTTGTCCCCTCCCTCCCCCCTTCCCCCGACTCTCCATGCTTCCACCGAAGGGAAAATGCTTCCTGTACCTGCTCATCTCGGAGCGGTATATAAGTGAGGTGTAAAAGTTATTCAGCTGGACCTGCGAGAGCCAGAACCTGTGTGAGGAGGAAGCCTGCCAGAGATGGAACACGCAAATATTTCCCCAGCCAGGCAGCAGCAGGCAATTGGTTGGACCTCATCTGGTCAGAGGCTCGGTAGCATGCTAGAGAACTCCACTTGCTGTGCTGGTGGTCAGAATTCGGGCACCGAGAGCAGAGCTGCATGAGAAGGATGAGGTTGTCTGCTCCCGTAAAGATGTGCAGGCTGGCAAACCCACAGGGGCAGGCCAACTCTGTCCTGTTGGGTCCTGTGATGAAATGAAGCCATTTAGGGCCAACGTCTCTCTGGCTTGCTTCCTTCTGACAAGACTTGGCAGCGGCTGGTTCTCAGGTGGGAATGCAAACTTGGAAACAGTGACCAGCACCGAGCCACGTTCAATTCTCTGGTCTCCTTCCCCCCCCCCGCTGTGTCCAGTCACTGAAACCCCAGAGGGGCCTGGCTAGAGCCCGATGGGGCATCTCCCCAGCTCTCTGCCTCGGATAGGCGGCAGCCTCGCCACTTTTCCCTGGACAACTCTCTGTCCCTGGAGAATTATTTGCGTGTTTCTGCTTTCACACGGGTTCCGGCTTTTGCAGGTTTCACAGTCTGCAAAAAGCAGTATCGACCCCAAACCCAACCCAACCCAACCCTCTGCCGCCGAGTCGATTCTGACTCACAGAGACCCAGCAGGACACAGTCGGCCTGCCCCTGTGGGTTTGCCAGCCTGCACATCTTTACGGGAGCAGACGGCCTCATCCTTCTCCTGAAGAGCGTCTGGTCAGTTTGAACCGCTGACTTTCGGGGAACAGCGAGCGCTTTAACAGCAGGGCCACCAGGGCGACCTGCACACAGGCCGGGGCGGTGCAAGGAAGCGAGAACACTGGTGGTTTTTTGAGTGTGTGGGGTGTGTGTGTGTGTGGGGGGGGTGTGTCTCCGCAGGGAAGCCCCGTCGTACCTGGCACACACTGGATCAGGTTGGCCACCATGGCGCTGAAATGCGCCCGGATATCTTTGAGGATTTCGACCTCCTTGTCGTTCTCGGCCTCGAGGAGCATGCGGGTCAAGTCCACGTACTCCAGGAACAGCGCTCCGAGGGCCAGCGTGTCCCGCTCCAGGGCCCCGTTCATGCTGGAGGAAGGAAAGCCGAGCTTTTCAGACAGCTGGTCTTTACGCTAAAGTCTGAGTTCCCTTTCCCACGAATCACGCCCCCAAGTAAGTAATGCCCACACGTGTCACGTACGCCCACGGTCACAGTCTCACTGTCAGACCCACACGGTGACCCTGCAGGACGCGGCAGACCTGCCCCTGCGAGTTCTCGAGACTGTCACTCTTTATGGGAGCCTCAGACGGCCTCATCTTTCCTCCTCGGAGCGGCGGGTAGGCTCGAACTGCTGACCTTGCAGTAGGCAGGCCAACTCAAGTCACGCATGTAAAATTACAGGAGGTGCACGTTGCCCAGAAGATAAAGCTCGCTGCCAGAACTCACACGGGAAATCCCAATTCTGTTCAGTGTACGGAGAACATGGGGAAGGGGAAGGAAAGACGAGCTGTTTCGTCTTCTGGGCAAAGTTACAAGGGACAGAGTAAACGAGATCGAAAAACCCAGCCACAGAAAACACACTTCACGTGTGAAGCGGCCAGAGTCGCAGAACAAGATTCTGATCTGCCCTACCTGTCACTTATCACCCCAGCGTCGGCCAGGAGCTCAAAAATCCGAAGGAGCTGCAGCCTTAGCAAATCGCGCCGCTCCCGGCGTTTCTTGTTCTGCGGAGAAAGGGGGTAACCGCACGCTTACGGACGGGGGCAGAGAAGGCCGTCCAGGTGGCTGTCTGGGGGAAGGAATGCCCTGGCCACTGTCCATTTCCGAAGTATCCAAGACGGCATGCTGGTCGGTTCTTCTGCCCACCTCGTCCTCAGAGACGAGGTCGCTGTCACAGGTCACAGGCCACACGGGGAATAAAAACTCAAACCAGACTCACCGCCATCAAGTCCATGTTGACTCACAGCGACCCTGTGGGACAGGGTCGGACTTCCCATGGGGGTGTGGAGTCGAAGCTCCACCTGCCTCCCACAAGGGTTGAGACATGGTTAAAAGGTGGGATCTCTGAGAAGAAGCAACCAGCTACATTTCCCAGATGCCCCCCTGGGGTCTGCTGGGTGGCAGAAGGCGCTGGGCGGAGGGGGAAAGAAATACAACACTGCTGCCCCCCAGCCCCCGACTCCCATCGATTCCACACACAGAGACCCTGCAGGCCAGAGTTAGCCAGCCCCCTAGGGTTTCCAGGGCTGAGTCTTAACAGGAGCGGACAGCCTCGTCCTTCTCCCTGGGAGTGGTTGGTGCTCTCAGCCCCCTGCCCCTTTAAAAGCACGTTGGACTGTTTGCATTCCTTAGGGCAAACCACCGTCCAAACAGAACCTGAATGAAGCGGCTTTGTGCAGGCTGGATCTCAATTCCCGCCAGCCCCACCTGCCAGACCAATGAATGGATTTGGGGGGACTATTTTGGTCCGAGGCACCTTTGGGTGGCCTCCCACCTTTCTTTCGGCTGGTGTTAACTGTCTGTCCTTCCTGGGCGCTCTTTGTTCGAACAAACAAATGCGCTAAGGACTCAGGTTATGAACAGAGACAGTCCCATCTCACCTCTGGTCTCCGTTCGAGAGCTTCTTTCATTAAGGGATGTAGCTCTTCGACCAGCTCTCTACGGAGGAAAGGACAGCACGTGAAACTCCCTGTCACGGCCCAGGACTTATCTCTGAGTGAGTGATCCACACCCGCTTCTCTGGCCCCTCACTCTGCCCATGACACCCCAGGGTCCCTTATCAAGTTGAGTTCCCTACCTCAGGGCGAACCAGATGGTGAGCAAGGCCTGAATCTTTGCACTCACAGCCCCCAGGCCGCTGCTCAAAACTTCTGGGCCATAGCTGTTTGTGGACTGGGTTTTGGCTTGAAGGGCCACAGACCCCAGAGCAGAAGCCACTCGCTCTGCACGGTGGAACGCCAGGACTCACCAGGGGCTGGCTATGGGGCTATGGCGGCTGGTGGGCTATGGGCGCGTTGGGCTGCTCCCCGAGAGTTCAGCAGTTCGAACCCACCAGTGGTTCTGTGGGAGAAAGAGGAGGCTTTCTGCTCCCACAGACTGATGTCTCAGAAACCCACGGGGGCAGGGAGTTCTACTCCGTTCCTACAGAGTTGCTCTGAGTCAGAATCCACTCGCCGACGGGGATCACGCATTTTGGGTACTAACACCCAAGTGTTATGGAATGTGGGATGAGGGATTGAGGGGGAGTCCAATAGACTCCCCCACCCCCATGTACAAGATGTTTCAATCCAGCTAACCACTGCCGTTGAGTCTGCGCGTTCCATCTGTGTGGAAGCAGACTGCCAGGTCTTTCTCTGTCAGAGCGGCCGATGGGTTTGACTTTCCACCTCTCCGTTAGCCGATCACCTAACCTCTGCTTCCCCAACTGCTCCACAGGAGAACCATGAGGCCGTCGGCTTCCATAAACCCTGGGTGGCAGGTTTCTTCTGGCTTCCGGGGTCTATATGGGATGGCACCCTTTGGAGGGCAGTGTCAGAAGAGTCCCTCGGGCCGGGAGACAAGTCTGTCAGGACTCCGGGGCGTCCTGAGATTTGTCCTGCCCTGGCGATGCTTCCCTCGGCCGCCAGCAGCTGTGTGAGCTCACGCCTTGGGAGGCCTTCGGCACGCCGCCACCAGACGGAATATGATTTGATAAAAGACCAGATGGGAATAGGAATTAAACGCAGCCAGAGGTGGGGTTTCTGTCTTTAGGAATGTAAAAGGACACATCTGGAAGAGAGGTGCATCCGAGCTCAGCCCTTGGGAATTCCGTGGGAAGTGTGGACCAGCTGAAACAGCTGATAAGCGGGTGGCTGATTGGGGCTCAGCGCTGACAGATTCCATGGTGTCCCATTCCTGACACTGTGGCTGGATCAGGCTGCCCTGGTGGGATAGACCCGAACCGGCTCCCGGGGCTCCCAAGCTCGTTATCTTTCCAGGGGAGAGTGCCGCTCCACCTTCAGAGCCACTGTGTGGCTTCAAAGTGTCACCCTCTGGCTAGTGGCCCTGCTTCCTCTCTGCTCCACCAGGATTCTCCTTTGTCTACAAGCGAGCCGGCGGGCTCAAGACTCGACCTCACTCCCAGCGAGTCGATGGACTCAACAGAGACCCTCTAGGACAGAGTAGAACTGTCTCCCCCCACCCCCACTCCATGGGTTTCTGATGCTGGAAATCTTTATGGGAGTAGACAGCCTCCTTTTGCAACGGTGGAGCAGGGACGGTGGGATTGAACTGCTGACCTTGAAGTTATCAGCCCAGTGCGGATGTCAATCTGAGTATGCACGTACGTCAGAGTGGCAGTGACTAACAGTTAAACACAAGGCAGGTACAAGGGAGTCTTTCACATGCCCGTCAGTGTATCAGGCCTCCTGAAATTCAGTCCCTGCGAATGCCTATCGCGACCCTACAGAGTGAGGGTTTCTGAGACTGACACTCTGGAAGGGAGCGGACGGCCGCCTCATCTTTCTCCAGTGGAGCAGCTGGTGGGTTTGAACAACTGACCTTGCGGTGAGCCCAATGT
>NW_022106463.1:9614581-9616733 GCF_000313985.2 Echinops telfairi | reverse complement strand
GCAGGGCCTGTGGATGCTGACATAAATACCCACATGGCCCTTGGTGGGACAAAAGGTTCCCCATCATGCGAAGCACGTCCATACCCCAAAGGGGTGCCATCCCCTCAGGAACAAGAACGAGCAGGAATCCAAACAGCCCCACGAACGCAGCACCACCCTCCCACCTCCCACCAGACACGCTAAGGGACGGATCATCTCCAGTGGCCTGCTCTGCAAAGCCACCTGGGACTTTGCCTACTTGGATCTGGGGAAAGTGGAGGATGGACGGGGCAGGGCGGTGGACTTGGTGAGGCAGGGGGAGACGTGTGATGGAGGACCTTTGTCCTCGTCATTGTCTTCCGGGGAGCGAGAAGCTGCCACTCCATCAGTGCTCCCCGGGGTTCAGTCCCATGTCAGCAGAACCCCGGAGCCTGCGTGCACCTCCCCACCGGCCCGTGCCTCCTGAGGCGCCCGCTCACCTTGTTGTCGTAGCTCACGGTGCCATCGGGAGTGGTCGCCATGATTTCCGGAGTGGACGCTCGCAGGTGACCGGGGCTCATGATGCTGGGCTTGGCCACCCCAAAGCAGAGCATGAGGTAGTTCCTCCACAGGGTGACGTAGTTGTCCCCACTGCTGGCGTTGCTGGTTTTCTTGGCGTTGATGGGGCTGCTGGGGTACAGCGGGGCACAGAACTGAAGGTAAGTACCCTCCCCCCGCCAGGGATTTAAATGTCACCATTAAATAAGCATTAGTGGGACGGGTCAGTGGACTAGGAGAACTCTCCATCAGGCTTGATGAACGGGCATTTGCTGCACTGACTGGCAGCCAGGTGGAGCTTTCTGGTCTACCCTTTTAACATTGAGGCTGAGACTGTACGGTGACTGAAGAACAGATATGTAGCCCTAGAGAAGGACTCCGTCCGCTTTCACTCAATGCTGGCGATTCTGCTTCAGAAAGTTCACAAGCAACTAGTCCCTTGCTGCCTTCATGTCAATGGGCACCCTTTAAGCTCCCACAAAGGTCAGAGTGGAAGTGCACACCCCGAGGCTCTCCCCAGACCCAAACCCACTGGCACGGAGTTGAGTCAGGCACCTGGTAGCGAGGCTATCGGGGACCCCCGAGGCTGTCAATTTTATGGGAGCAGACAGCCTCCTCTTTCTACCCAAGGAGTGGCTGGTGGGTTTGAATTGCAGCCCAGTGCCCAACCAGGAGTGTCACCAGGTCTCCTCCAGAGACTTAGCGCCCATCCCCTGCCCCCCAGAGGGGACTGCCAGGCCTTTCTTGTTAGGGAACTAGGAGACTTCAGGATCTCTATCGAATCCATGCCGACTCCCAGTGACCCTGCAGGACAGGACAGAACTGCCCCTGTGGGTTTCTGAGACTGCGACTCTTTACGGGAGTAGAAAGCCTCATCTTTCTCCCACAAAGCAGCTGGTGGTTTCAAACTGCTGACCCTGTGGTTAGCAGCCTGACGTGCAAATTTACTCAGGCGAATGGGAACCGCCAGGGGCTCAGAAGGGGAAGGACGGTCCCTTACTTGGGGTCCACCAGGGGCATGACCGACTGGAGCCGGGTGAAGGCATAGGGCCAGGCGTAGCTCAAGGCGGTGGGGCAGTGCTTGGGCAGGTTCTCCTGCTGCAGCAGGCTGAAGAGGCACAGCACCCACGGGTCTTTGACCGACTGCGCCAGGATCCACACGTGTGATGGGCTTTTCACGTCATAGTGGCTGTTGACCAGGACGGCGTTCCACTCCACCAGCCACTGCAGGTCCACGTGGTGGGTCAGCGGGATCGTGGCCTGTGGGCGCAAGAGGCCACGGGGGTGGGGGGTGGGGTGAGTCCCGCCTACCTGGCCCCGCCTCCTTCCACAGGCTCCTCCCCGCTAAAGAGAGACATCACGGCCCAGCCCTGTGCACGGACACATGGCCCCCTTGGTACCTGAACACGAGGGAGTTGGTGCGTCCGAATCCCAGAACCAGCGACTCCGTGATCTCTATGCTATCCAGTCTCATCAGAGGCACCAGCTGCTTCAGCAGGACGCTCACCGACGGCGTGCCGATGGCCTGTGCGAGGTGCCGAGAGGGGACACAGGGACAGCTGTCACCCGCGGTTCCTCCTCACCAGGCCTTCCCAGAGTGGGTGCCGCCACGCCCTGGGGGGCAGTGCTGGAATGA
>NW_022106463.1:9608075-9614481 GCF_000313985.2 Echinops telfairi | reverse complement strand
GGGGGGGTGACCCGGGAGGGGGGGGACCCTGGCCCATGGGAGCCTCACTGTGTTGATCGGACAAAATTCAAAACCCCTGCCGTCAGTGTGTGCCGACTCACAGGGACCCTATAGGGCAGGGTAGAGCTGCCTTTGTGGGAGTCCGAGACTGTCACTCTTTGTGGGAGTAGAAACCCTCTTTTCTTCCTTGGAGCAGTTGGTGGTTTCCAACTGCTGACTTTGTGATTAGCAGCCCGACATGTAACCACTCTGCTACCAGGGCTCCTCTAGGTCCTGTTTGACTCAGGGCATTGCCTCTCTCCAACAACTCAAATTTTACAAACGGAGGTATTGAGCGGCTACCCTGAGGCCAGCAGGTTCCTGGGCATCGTTCCCTACAGCCTGCGCTCGCTTTGCACCCTTGTATCCCGTGTCGGCCGTTCCCCAACATCCCACACTTCTGCAGCATGCACAGACCCCTGGCCAAAGGAAACCCACCGCCAAGCAGGCTGTGTCACAGGGTAGACCTGCCTCTGTGGGTTTTGTGCATGGCTACTCTGTATGGGAGCAGAAAGCCTGTCTTTCTCCCACAGAGCGTCCGGCGGCCTTCAACTGTTGACTGTGGGGAGAGCAGTCCAATGCCTAACCCACTGCACCACCAGGGCTCTCTGTAGCAAGCTCTCCCACCCAGCAGAAGGCCATCAAACAAGGCGGCTCATCTTCCCCATGAATCCCAGAGCCTGTGCTTTGAGACAACTGCCACTGACAGGCTGCACCTCAGGTTTTGTGGGAAATGGATGCTGGTCTCCCTCAGCGAGGCTCTGGAAAGCCGGCTCTGGTCCCTGCGAGCCTCGGGGACATTTGCCGATCTGGCGTCACCCCCACCCAAGTCCCTCCCATCCGGCATTCTCTGCCCCCCTCTCGGGGAGGCCTGGGGGGTGGGTGCTTACAGAGTCAGAAACGGCCACGTGGACGAAGCTCTCCAGGATGGCGGGGCTCAGCTGGTCCATCCCGTCGATCATGGGCCTGTCGTCATCCTGGGGTGGGGGAGATGCCACGCGCTGACCCTCCGTGGGAAACGAGTGCCCCCGCCACCCCGCATCTGAGGGGAGCCTTCAGCTTTTTCCCACAGCAAAGCCGGCGCCACGGGGGCAGAAAGAGGACCCCACTGCCTGCCACTCGCTGATCCCGTCCTGTTCCCGAGGAGGATAACTAGAGCTCAGGTTTCCCGTGTCCTAGTGAGAGATAGGGACCCTGACGTCCCAGACAATCTGAGCACCAGCCACAGCGCCAGCTACCCGCGTGCTCCCACTGCCCCTCCACTTAAGGAGAGGACACTGGTCCAGACCAGGCTCCGTCGGACCCTTAGTCACTGGGCGGCTGAGATAACCATAGTCCCCCACAGCGGGTCAGTTTCAGTTCCAAATCAAACCAGGCTCTGGCTCTTTGATAAGAGGTATGCTTTGGGGATTGCATTCCAGGGAATGCTTCTCCTGGAGCAGCATCTGTGCCCTGAAGATGTACTGGCTTTGGTGAAAGGCAGTGGGCACAGTGCTGGGCACACAGAGGGCTGTTGTCATTATTAATTATTATTGCTGTTGTCATCAGAGACTGGAGGGGGGTTAACAAAATATCACTGCTTCGAGATGGCGCTGTGCTCAAGAATTGGAGTTATTCAAGCATCATCTCAGACATCTGGCTTACCAGATGCCAGCGGTATGGCCCTGAGGTCACCAGGAAGCCACCTGAGGTGTGGGAAGAACTGGGACGGGTTTACACGCGCTTTGTATGGGCCACATCAGCCCTGGGCATCTCCTCGGCTCACGACCAGGTGATCCGCGCAAGACCCAGGCGCCGGGGGTTCTCCTGCAGGTGTGTGTGACCGACAACCCTTTTCCTTCCATCTGACCAAGTCTCTGAGGGGGTTGGATGGGGCCCCTCACAGTCCCCATCTCAGCGGGACAGGCTACTGTGTAGCCGTCAGAGATGTAAACAACTGTTCCCGCAATCGGTGCTGGGGACCTGGATCCTGGGAGGTGGGAGGCATCATCGCTCCAGGTTTCCTTTCCAGTCTGCACAAACCGGGCCCCCTTCATTCCCCGGATGCCGAACGCCACGAGGGGAAATGACTGGGCCAGCACGGCTCTCCAGACTCTTCACTTCCCGAGCGCAGCGCCACCGGTTACCCTCCCGGTCTCGGAATACAGCACTATCTCTAGAACTTCACGGGTCCCGTTTCGTAACTAGAATCCCAGAAAGGCCCCTGGCAGAGCAGTTGGCACCCTGTGTAACAGAAGGGTCCAGGAAAGCGCGCCCATGTGCTGCCAGCTGTCCAGTCAATTCCGACTCCCAGTACTGCCATGTGGTGGGGCCCAACTGTCCCACTGGGTTTGAACCACCGGCCTATTAGCTGCTGGATGGGCAACGTGTCCTGGCAGGACTCACAGAACCGCAGAGCGGAGGGCAGGAGGGGGCCGGCGGTTTCGAGGGAGGTCGTACCTCAGGCTGCCCCAGGGCCAGGAACAAGGCTCGGACTTCCTTGAGGATCAGCACAGACAGTTTGCGGGTGGCCACCTGGAAACTGCAGAGCAGGACCAAGGCGAAGCCTTCCACGGCGTGCAGCACGCTGCAGTGGGGGCCACGCTCTGTCTGCGGTCTCTGGCTGCATCCGTTGGCCATCGGCTGTCGAGGGGCAGAGGGGGGTCCAGGGTGAGGAGACAGCACGCAACGCAGGAGGCTGAAAACGCTCCGCCAGGGACGTCTCAGCGTCCCCTGCACAGTGCGGCCTTGCCCTGCTGCCACGAACGAAGCCACGCACGTCTCCCACTTCATTCGTGCCAAAGAACTAGCCAGGACCCTTTTCCTTTCAACTTGCCCTCCCCAGCCCCCCAAGTCAGCGAGCTGTAGCTTTGGAACACCAGCCAGTCTGCAGCCTCCTCTGAGAAAGCACACACTTTCAGAGGCTACCTGTGGTAGCATCGCTGCTGCTCCCATCTCACACAGCTCGAGATGGCCCTGTACATGCAGCGGGCCTTCATCTGTCTTACCGGGCTATTCTTTCACTTGGGCTGCTGGATACAATTGAATTTAATTTTGCTATCATTGGTGGATATCCCATGGGACAGAGTGGACCCCATGGGGGCAGAGTGGATCCGTGTGGCAGAGTGGATCACATGCGACAGAGCAGAGCCCATGTGACAGAATGCAACAGAGTGGATCCCATGTGAGTGTGGATCCCACGTGGCAGAGTGGATCCCATGTGGCAGAGTGCGTTCTGTGCGAGAGTAGATTCAGTGTGACAGTGTAGATCCCATGTGACAGTGCGGATCCCATGTGTGAGTAGGCCACATGCGACAGTGTGGATCCTGTGTGACAGAGTGTGCTCCATGCAACAGAATGGATCGCATGTGAGAGAAGATCCCATGTGGCAGAGTGGATCCCGTGTGACACAGTGGAGCTGCCCCACAGTGTTTCCCAGGCTGTCATCTTTATAGGAGCAGATGGGCATATTCTCTCTCATGAAGCTGTTGGGTGGGTGGGTTTGAACGGCAACCATTCAGTGGCTTTACTGCAGGGGCCATCAGGCCTCCTTGCATTTGCAAACCTTTCCATTCAGATTTGCTTAACTCCTTGCGGGTGGGATTCTAATATCGCTTTCTGACCACGTATGTGATGGGTGCTAAAGTGGAGGGTCAGTGGAGGAGGAAGACCCTGAGACCGGTGGACAATGGCTGCACCAAGGGGCTCAAACACAGCAACTGGTGTGAGGCTGGAGCCTGCAACGTTAAGCACATCACACAACACGTGGGGTGGGGCTTGTTAGGCGCCATCAAGCTGCTTCAGATTTGTAGTGACGCCGTGTGCAACAGAACCAAATGCTAGCAGGTCCTATACTAGCCTCACAATAGGCACAGCCTATGGAGCATTATTGGGGTAGTGGTTATGTGTGGGGTTGCTAACCACAGGTCAGTTCGAAACCACTAGCCGCTCCTCAGGAGAAAGAGGAGGCCTTCTGCTCCTGTACAGTTACAGTTTCGAAAACGTTCAGGGGCAGCTCTACCCTGTCCTATATGGTATGAGTTGGAATTGACTGTGTGGCGGTGATATTTTTGGGGGAGGGCTACAGGGTCCCTATGAGTTGGAATGGACTCAGGGGCAGTGGTTACCTCAGAGGTAGAATTAGATGTGATGAGGAACATGTCGAGACCGCTCTATGGACCCACTGTGTCTCCCAGAGTGAGTGCTGAGCCCTAAGCATCCACTGCGCATGTCAGGCAATGGCACACAATGGTCTTCCATTATGAAATGTAAGCACGTCCTGAAGTGTACAGCCAGGCCATGTAATCACCTTCCATAAGGTGGAGTCATGCGCTGCGATGCCTTGTAACATAATCACGCTCTGAAACGTAGTATCGAGTAATGAAATGTAACACAGTGTAATGCATTCACTTTCAGTAATGTAATGCGGTACAATGTGGCGTAATGCAATGAAAAGCAAGGCAAGGCAAGGCAATCACATTATGTAATGTAATGTGATGTGTTGTAATGTAACGATCTTCCAAAATGTAATGTGATGTAATGTACTGTAATATGATATAATGTAGTATAACAACCTTTCATAATGTGATGTAATGTACCGTAATATGATACAATGTAACGATCTTCCATAATGGAATGGAATGGAATGCAATCACAGTGTAATGTGATGTCATGATCATGTTCTGTGATTCACCCAAAAGTAATTTAATATAGTTGAGGTCATACCAGTGTCAGGTGGGCCCTAAATCTAATCACTTCTGAGTTATGAACAGCAGAAGGTGCACAGAGAAAGACACCCGTGTGGTGGGGGAGGGACAGATGCTGAGTGAAGGCCACTGACAAGCCCAAGAACTCAGAGACACCCACACAGAGGAGCTAACACAGCCAAGACAAGCAATGGGCTTCAGCCTCCAGCCCCGCGAGAAAGGGCGGCAGCAGCACTAAGCCAGCACCTCTGGGTTCCGGGTCTGGCACCCTTGCTCGTAGGCCCTCCCTTGCGTCTGGGTGACGAGCTTCCACTGGGTGAGCAGCTGGAGCAGTAGCCGCAGGGACGAGTCGAGGAGCGCGTGGTGTGTGTCTCCGACTTCCCGCAGCAGGAAGTTGGTGAAGCCGAACAGCACGTCCTCCCTCCAGTCTGGGAAGTCGACCAGCAGCCCCTGCAGCGAGTTCTGCGCGATGTGCCGCAGCTCATCGTCCATGTGAATCGAGAGCCTGCAGAGGGAGGCAAGCCGGACAGTCACGTGGACGCCCTGCCCTCCCTCCCGGCCCACTGTGGGACAGGCAGAGCTCGCCGTTTCGACTGGTGACAGAAACACACTGCGGCTGTGGGTGCCACCGAGTCCACTCCAGCGCCCGGTGCCCCATAGGGCACTGGACACCTGCCCCGGGGGTTCCTGAGCTGCCATCTTTACAGATCGCCAACCCACCGCTGGTGGAGTGAGCCACCCGCTTTCTGTGAGCAGGTGAGTGCTTCATTGTTGCACCACCAGGAGTCCTGTCTGGAACATGGGGTTCTCCTGTTTTATGCCGCATACATGATTTATACCCAAAAAAGTGGAAAACGTACTTAATTCACTTAAAAGTTGCAAAGATTGTAGAGTTCCTCTTTCCACCACTCCAAGCCATCCTTAATGTGAATGTCTCCGGCAGCGATGGCACACTTGCCAAAATGACCACTGCTATGTCACGCTGTCTGGTAAGCCCTGGGCTGCTAACCGCAAGGTGAGTGGTTCAAACGCACTAGCCGCTCCCCAGGAGCAAGACGAGGCTTCCTGTTCCTGAAGAGATGAATGGCTTCCGAAACCTGGTAAGGGGTCATGCTGAGTTGGCTTCGACTCCATGGTGGTGGGTTCGCTTTTGGGGGGGCGTTTACAGCACTATTAACTGAACTATAAACTTCATCCTGATTGTGGATGGTGTGGAGGGTATAGCAGAATACAATGCAGGAAACCAGATTGAATTTAGTGATGTATGAATTCTTCTAAACTTTAAATATTGAGTGATGTTGGGGATCTCCTTCACATGTGTCAATATTCTCACAATTTCTGCTACAGCTTTTCACCCCCATTCCTTTAACTGTAACATCCAACCCCACCCACTGCCACTGAGTGGGCCCTGACCCACAGGGACCCTGTGCAGGGGCTCTGCGGTGGTAAACCTTCGCAGGAAGGTCAGTCTCACCTTCCTACAGCACATCAGGGCTCCTTAACTGACAGCCCTCCACGTGGCTCATCTGAGCTTCAGGGTTAACTGCTGCCCTTTTGGTCCTTATTTCATATAAAAAGAAATTAATGGGTGCATAAGCAAATGTGGCAAAGAAAGCTGATGGTGCCCGGCTATCAAAAAGTATAGCGTCTGGGGTCTTAAAGGCTTGAAGGTAATCAAGCGG